>NW_004567113.1:45656653-45660733 GCF_000260355.1 Condylura cristata
GAATTTCCCGGCCCCTTGGAAGACGCAGAGAAACTTCCCTCTGGTGTCCCTGTCTGGAGGAGGGGAAAGGCACAGAGGCATTGAGTGTCTGGAACCCCGCGGAGCCGTGGCGGCCCCTGCCACCCCAGGAGCAGGCAGAGCTAAGGGCGCGCCAAGCACTTACAGAGCAGCACAAGCACTTTCTAGAAGGTGGGTGCAAGCAGCCATCGCCACTGCACTGGGGGAGCGTGGGCCGCCACCCCTGGAACCGCGCGTCCTCGACTCCTGTTTCTCCGCTCACCTCCAGGTGCTCCTCACTCCTCCTCCTCCCTCCCAGCCTGCCCAGCTGTCTGACCACACACAGAACTTTCACCTGCCCCTGAACTAAGTGCACTGCTTGCTGGCACCCTGCTGAGCTGGGGTGCATTCTGCTCCTGCAGACTTCCCTGTGGACTGCCTGCAGGGGAGGCGACACCTCAGCCCAGCTCATGGCTCTCTGCACACCCCAGCCTCTACCTGGGACAGGTGAGTCACCGTGGGTCTGAGGGTCAGCCGGGGTCTGCCCGAGGCCTCCAACCCCCAGGGCACCCCGCCAGGGCCTCTGCTCCAGGGCAGGAGACCCTGGGGAGCTGGGGCGACATGAGTCACATGAGGCGGCGAGCTTGGTCCCTCTGCTGCCCCCCCCCCGTGTTTACCTGCCCACTTGATGCCCTTGTCCTGAAGGGCAGGCAGGTCCCAGGGGTCTCCCTCCTCCGCGGGCTCCTCCACCAGAGCCACCGTAGAGTAAGACGGCA
The DNA here is from genome assembly GCF_000260355.1 of Condylura cristata. Taxonomy (NCBI): domain Eukaryota; kingdom Metazoa; phylum Chordata; class Mammalia; order Eulipotyphla; family Talpidae; genus Condylura; species Condylura cristata. Next base: position 45,657,427 of record NW_004567113.1, read on the forward strand.
GAAGTTCGATCTTGGTTATGGGGACGCCGGGTTCCTCTGTCCAAAGGAAGGTCAGCGTGAGGCACGGGGGGCAGAGCTGGGAGCTGGCCCTCGGGGAGAGCATCAGCTGCCACAGGGTGGCACTTACTGTGGTGGTTTTCCTTGTCTTTGGCAGGTGTGATGGACGGCTGGCCAGCAGCCCCCTCCATGTATTTGTTGGGGTTAGGCTGGGCATTTTCCAGTTCAGGCCAAGGAGCCATGGTCTGTGGACGGAGAACAAAATTAAAGAAGCAGCCACTGAAAGAAGGGGCGCTCAGTGATCGTGGCTGGGAAAACAGGGTCTGCAAACATGGAGGAGTAAAGGACACATGGGGGGGGTGTCTGCTTGTGCCTCCTTTGGGTGGAATCTTGGGTCCTCTAGACCTCCCTCTGTCACCCCTTCTTAGTAGTTTCTAGTCACAAATCTACAAATCAATTAAACCTCCTTGGGTTATTCTCACTTCTTCTGTCACTTCTGTCTGCCACTCTTAGGACTCTTCTCTCGTCAGGAGGATACAAGCCCTTAACCCCTCATCGCTTCAAGCTACGCCAAGCCCTTACGAACCTGCAGTGGCCACCAATCTGCTTTCACCAACACAAGTCCGCCTTCACCAAGCAACTTGGCCTACCTGTGTGCATGTGTCTTCTACTTGTTTACCTGCAGTTCTGAGCGAAGGAGCACACCATGGACCTGGCTTGAAGCCCAGAGGTGTCACTTGTAAGTGTGTATTTAAGCAAGTTGTTTATTGAGCACAAAGCATGAGTTTCCTCATCTACAAAATGAGCACAAGTTTTCATGCTCTGCGGCACTGAGGTTCACAGTGACAACTGGAAAGTCACACCCAGCAGGCCCCCAAGAAGGAGCATTAGTGCTCTGGCTTCTGGCTGTATCAACACACTTCTGTGAACCCATGTTCTTTCCAGCCTTGGGGAGAGACTTCCTCATGGCAGTTTCCCCACAAGGCCATGCTTGGTTACCTGGAAGCTGAATATGGCTCTGGACAAACCAAGGCCTACGCCCCAGGCCTCAGCTGTGACTTAGGTAACAGGAGGTAAAGGCTGGCACAATTCACAGAAGAGGAAAGACAGGTGGTTCATATACACCTCCAAAGTGAGAATTCAGCCCGGTCAACATTCCAACACACATGCCGAAAGACGAATAAGCTTCAAGTGTCCCAGTAGGAAAGAAAATTGGAGAACCAAACTTTTTCAGGCAGGATATCAGGTGCCCACAGAAGACCCCCAGGGTGAGCGCTGCAGGGCAAATGTCTGCAGGGCCTGAGAGCCCTCGGGTCTCTGACCCTGCAAGGTCACTTCTAGGAACAGCTTCTTCCAGAAAATCAAACACCTGCCTTGCCCCAATCACAGCTTTGCCAAAGGGCTTCTCAGAATCTGGTCATCGGCTCCTCAGCTGCCTATCTTCGGTGAATCTGTTCCCCTTTGCACAAAGCCAGTTCTACAGAAAGGGGCTTTGTCCTGTTCACCACATCCCCTCGGGGTCTGCTCTTCTGCCACAGTGACAGTGCCCAGTGTGGGCTGACAGAAGATAGGGAGCTGCGCTGTCGTTTCCAGAGACAATATAAAAGCAACAACTGAAACCCCAAACTCACAAAGAAGAGAAGGTTCAGGGACACCTATGTTATTATTGCTGTGAGAATCCACTCAACTGGGGGTGGAAAGGAGCTCATTCTGTTAGTCTCCAGCATGAGGGGCTTGTTTAGCCCAAGAGTGGCCTTGGAACCCCAGAACTGTGAGCACAGGGCCATCCTGCAACCAGCAGCTACCTTGAAGGCACAGAGCAGATACTTCACTGAGCGGGCACCCAGCAGAGCTGGGTACCCAGCAGGCCCGGAGTCAGAGACCGGGGTCTGCTCAGCCAAAGAGCCGCTGTTCACAGAGCTGGGCTACACCAGCCACCCCACACACGTGCCTTCACTATTCCCAGTGACACAGATGGAGAAACTCCTCAGGAGAGACTAAGCAACTTGCCCAAGGTCCCAAGAGCCTAGACCTTGTTGAATCTGAATCCTTCCCGGCAGCAGCTGGTGCCCTCTGCTTGACACTGATCTCGAGGGGCAGGGCAGCTTCTGATGTCATGCCCCCCCTCCCCCCTCCCCGGCCCAAGTTTCGGGGCACGTCACAGAGAATGGTCTCTTTCAGGCTCAGTCAGCCTTCTTCTAGCTGAAAGGCCAGGGTGGAGCAATGCCTGCTGCTTGCCAGGCCGCTCCCTGGGCTCCTTCCTGGGTGAGCTGAGCACCAGCTACAGACTGGGACCCACTGGCTGGGCAACTGAGTGTTTGGGGAAGTCAAATCTAGTTGGGGTGAACTCCAGCCTCAAATTGCTCACGTGGGTGAGCACAAAATTTGGAGGGCCAATTTGGAGGGGATTAGAGCTAAGATGTCTACCTCTTGGATTTCTTCACACGGGGATCCCTGGTGCCCTCAGCTCACAGCCTGGATGCCTCAAGTTTGGTCAAGCACTAGGCTGAGTGTGTGACATGGCACAGAGACTCAGAATCAGATCCAGCTCTGCGACCTGGGAAAGTCACTTGACTGCTGTCTGCCTCAGTTTCCCATATGTAAAATGGGGCTTAGGACCATTGGGCTACTGAGCAGCTTCAAGGTGCTGATTTCTGTAGAGTGCTAGTTACAGCAATGACAGTGTGAGTCCCTCCTCTGAACAGTCCTGCGAGGGGTCTGTGTTATGCTCCGTTTATAGTTAAGAAAACCAGATCTCCTAGGGCTGTGAAGCTATCTGGCCGAGGCCACAGGCAGGGGTCAAGAGATTTTCACACTCTAGGCCCTGCTACCCCTTGCTCAATACCCACAGAACCCAGGATTCCCTTGGGCGGAGTGAGTCATTCCTGATTGGCATTAAGAGTGAGGGGGTCTGACTAAAGGCCTCACACCAGGCAGACAAAAAGGTGTCCCACAGGCCGCGGGGGCTTATGCTCCATTTACTGCATAGGAATCTTGGGAAGCACCCCCAAGCCAGCATCCTTGTGCCCAAGCTCTCCCCCTGTGTCTAATCTGAAGCCTCTCTTTTCCACATTGACAGGACATTCATAGAAGTCAGCACCATAATTCCTTCTAATGATCCATTCAACTCAATCCCCACCAGCCAAATGTTCCCCTCTGTGGCCCTTCTATTTATGTGATTCCTTCTCTCATCCTCCCAGAATCTCAGTCATCAGCAGCAGCCCCCAAATCCCACTGCCACCAAGACCTATGGTTTCCACCTGGGATCTCTACTCCAGGGAACAGTTCCTGGTGCCACCGCCCCACCCCC
>NW_004567113.1:45661645-45663728 GCF_000260355.1 Condylura cristata
AAGAGTGGGCTTTAAATCCCCGGTTGCCGGGGTTCCCAGCTCAGCTGTCATTTACTGTGACTTTGAGCCACTGCCTGCCTGTTCACCCGTGGGTCACATAAAGATAAACACCTATGGAAGGATTACTGTGATAACTAAATGTGTCGTGCTTTGAAAGTCCCTTACAGTGTGCCTGGCACCCTAAAACTTGCATAGTTATCAGCTATCACACTAAGACACGCATGGGCATACAGCGACCCAGAATGCAAAAATCTCACAAATCAAAACAAAGCTTTTTTTTTTTTTTTTAGAATGTAAATTGCTTTGGACTTTCAGTCTATTCTGAGCTGCTCACAGACCTCTAGAAATTCCTATACCCCACTCTCTGCTCTTGGGGGGCAGACTTTCTACCACTTCTCTATCTCTTCCAGTCCTAATTCACCCTGAGTTGTTCTTTTATCTCTTGTGCATCTGTCCAGACAGAAGCTTTAGAGGTCAGGGAACCATGTCATGCCTTTCCTTCCAGCGCCCAGAGGACTAAAGCAGAGGTAGCACATTTGTGTGCAGGGTGTCCACGTCTGAGTGGACTGAAGGAAAGCACTGGAGCTTGTGGACAGCAACTGAGGAGTGCCTGGAGGCTCGGTGTTCTGATGAGTTGCCCTCATCACCACTGGAAAGTTGGTCTGGCCAAGACGGTGAAAGGAGCAAGTGGGCTTGCTGAAAGCATTTCTCTGACTGGTCAGCATCATTTTCCAGCACTGAGCACAAAGTGTCTCGTGAATACAGAAACAGAAACTTCCACAACCTGACAGCCAATCAGTTTACCACATGCAATGGAGTGTACAGACAACCATTTGTACAGAATACAAAGAGAAGGGACGATGGCGGGGTGACACCAAGCTAGGTCACTGTGCCACTCCTCTGCGAGGCCTGTCATGACCTCATTCACCTCCAGATCCTCACTCACTATTAGACAGCATGGACAAAATCCAAAGGCCATTTCTACTGAATGTCTCTACTCCTTCTCAGAAGTCTCGTTTTCCCTACTCCAAGTTCAACCTTTTGTTACACGTCTATTTCCTCTTTACAAGCACTTCCTTGAGTAGGTCATTATTTCCCGATGCTCTGCCCACCCCCAAAGCATTTCATTTCCTGGTAGAGTCACCCTGATTCCAGCCCTGACTGGGAGTTCATTGTGCAGGTAAGCAAAGGCATGAAGTTCCATACACCTAGCACTGCCCTCTCAAGGGAGCAAGCAGCCGGAAAAGCCCTGTAGCCAGCCCGGAACTCTTAACTGCCAGCATTTCCCCTCCAGGCCCTCACCACCCACAGGGCTCCACAGCTCCTTCAGATAAAGATACCAAGCGCCTGCACCCAACCACTGCACTCGCCGTGAACACAGCCCCTTTGCCCGGCCTTCCCAGGTGGCAAAGTCCCAAAACTCTGTGCAGGCTGTCAGCACAGGCCTGGGTAGAGGCAGGGCCTGGCGCTAACTCTCCGTGTTTAGTCTAGAGACCACACAGCTGTTCAGGGGCTCCTCACAGCCCCGCTAAATCGCCAGCTCTGCTTATACAATGTGTCTGGCAGAAAGCACCCACGGGGGTCATGCTCAGGGAGATGGCTGGCATGGCAGAGCCCGACCAAACACGGGCGACCCTGAGGCTCTCAGGATCTCAATATCATCATTTGAAAAATGGGGCAGAACCATCACCCCGTGACATAGGATTAATTGATCAATGAGTGTGGGTGTGCCTGGCAGAGTCCCCAGACAAGAGACTCAGAACCCTGTCAAATGATTGCATCATACCAGCCAGGGGCCTGACTCCACCGTGCTTCAGACATGAGCTACATGTCGCTGTTCAGATCAGTGGTCACTAGATATTTGTGCAATAAATAAATAACAAAGCACGTGAAAGAAGGAGCTGACCCCTGTTTTGTGATAGGGGTCTCCCCGGTCTTCTGTGGCCTCACTCATTGAGTTACAAAAAGCAGTTCCTTCTAGTTTACGCAGAAACTGAGGCATGGGAGCATTAAACAACTGTGGCAGCCTGTGGGTAATCAAGCTCCCACTGAGGCTTCTGGCAGGCACAGGCCTGGCCCCGGC
>NW_004567113.1:45664155-45676990 GCF_000260355.1 Condylura cristata
CCCCCCCCCCCCGCAACTGAGCTGCAGTGTTGAGAACCCTCTGGCTCATTTTCCCACTTCCCCTCCCCATGGGTGCCCGCTGGCCAAATCAACTCTGCAGGGCAAGGAGAGGAGATTTCTGTGCCCTCTGGCCCTGGGTAGCAGGAATAAGGGGCTCCTGGCAGGCACCCAACACCCAGACTGCATGGTTTGGGGTCTCCTGTACAGAACACAGAAGCCTAAGTCCAGAGGCAGGAGGGAGGGAGGCGGCCCAGGCCCAGTCCCTGGGAGACCCACAGGCCACTCCCCAAGGCCGTGGCGCCCGGGGCGCAGGAAGGAGCCAGCTCAGCAGACAAAAGCTTCAGCGGCAGGACAGGCAGGCGGAGGGACTAGTCCAGTGTTTAATCAGAGCTGAACGCCAGGCTTCCTTGGAACCCCACTCGTGCGTGAACCCCCGCAGCCTCACACGCCATAAGTATCCCAGGCCCTGGCCACGTGTGGTGCGTTTATAATTTCCCCCGCTGCCAGCCCTGTTCATGGCAGACAAAGCCAAGGCACAGAGAGATGAAGGGCCCAGGCACCTGCGCCTTCAGGGGCAGCTCACACGGGGCTGGGGACCCCGCTGTCCTAGCTAGGCTCAGCACCTGCTGGCCTGGCCACCCCAGGACCCAGCCAGGACAGGGCCCTGCCCAGGGGCCTCTCCTGCAGCTGCCTGCCCAGAGGGGTAAGCGGCGCTCCCAGGCCACGGGGAGGGGCGGGGGTGGGAGAGGCCTGGGCGCACACTCGGGGGGGACTTGAGGCTCCAGGGATGCACCGAGGGGATGGTACAGGGAGCCCAGGCCCTCGCTTTAGACCAGGGCTTCCCCCGGAAGGGCCATCACACTCAACTTCCAGTCTGTGTTTAAGGCGTTGGAACAGATTCTGGATGCGGGAACGACACCGGCCTCTTTGCACTGACCTGTGGGGCTGTGCGCGTGAGCTGGCGGATAGAACCATCCGAAACATCTCACTGCTGTTCGCACTGAGTTCACTGGGCTGTCCTGTCTCCCAGCCCAGGGTGAACGGGGGTGGGGTGAGGGTGGCAGAAGTGGCAGCAAACGTCTACTCCAAATCACAACTCTCACAACTCACGAGAAGTTGTTGTCGACGTGATACTGAATTTGGGTCATTTTTATGTCACCTCGGGTCAACGGCAAACCCAGAGGGCCCTCTCCCACCACTAGGGATGTTTTCAACGAAAGGAACGCGGTGGGGGGGCAATACCACCACCCCTCCCCTTTACCAGCATGTCTTTTTGCCAAAGTTGCCAAGTGACAGAGAGAGGTGAGAGCTGGGCAGCGGCCCCTGCAGGGAGCCCAGCTGTTCCCAATGCCAGCCCAGAGCAGGCGCAACACTGCCCCTCGGAGGGCAAAAGCGGCCAAGGAGAGCCCAGGGGCAGAGCCAGCACAGAAAGGTCTGGGGACCCGGCCTGGGCAAGAGGGGTGCGGTGTCAAGAGAGCCCAAGCGGCTCCCCTGACTTAACCCACAAGCTGCCCCCCTGACTTCAGCCTTTGGACCAAGTAACCCCCCACCCCCGGCCCCTGCCCAGGGACAGCTCAGGCTCCCTCAGCCCTGGGAGTCTGAACACTGAGCCCACTCCATCCCTGTGCCCCTCAATCCTGACCTGGAGGGGCTCAGCCCCCCTGCAGGTCCTGTAAGCCGCCCGCCCCGGCAGCCTCTGCTCTGAAAACACTGAGCCCATGGGGTTCTGCTGTCCACACAAGGGAAGCCAGGCCTGTCCTGGGGGCCCCCTGCCCTGACGGCAGCGGCAGCTGGCTCCAGTCAGCTAGTCACCCTGGATGGTGACCCCACGGACAAGGAGGGGAGCACGTGGAAGTCACCCTGGGGCGTGACCTCCTGGGGCCACACACCTACATCCCAGCCCAGGAAGCCTCGGTGCAGTCCTGGGTCCATCTGGGGAAACTGAGACAAGATGCACAGGGACCTGCTTGAGCGTCTCGCAGCTATGAGCGTCCAGAAAGAGCCCGTCACCCCCTCGCTGAGAGCTTCCATTACCCCCTGCTTCATCCCAGCCAGGCATCTGTGACCCCAGTCACCCAGGTGTGGCTGGGGAGTAACCCGGTCACACAGTGTAGTCAGAGGAATAAGAGCAATGGCTGTAACATGAAGATGGGAGGGGTGGGGGGCGGGGATCTGAAATGAGGGAAGGTTTATTATTTCTCTTCTGCAGCCCAAAGCCAGCCAACTTCCTTGAGGTCAGCGTCGAGGGATATCTAGAAGAATTAAGTAAATTAAAAGTAAATTCAGGTTCTTTCAAGCGCAAGAGAAGAGGAAGCGCCCTTGCCCCCGTGGAGGTACTCACCAGGGCTCCCTGTGCAGGTAATGGCCCGAAGGAGCTCCCAGGTGGAGCCACAGCCCAGGTTTATATAGGGAAGGTGTTGCGCAAGGGCCCGGGAGGCTGCTGTCAGCACGCCCCTTGTGCATTCCAGGACTGCCTGCCGCCGAGGCTGCGCCAGGGCTCTGCCTACCTGCGGGCTTAATGAGCCCATTAGAGCTCCGGGGGGAGACAGGCTGCCAGGGCGTGCCAGAGGGTCCCTGGCGCAAGGGCAGAGAAAGCCCGGTGCCCTGGCTCCCGACTGGCAGCTCCCTCAGCCCCGTGTGGGAGTGGGACCTGGAGGGATCCCTGTTTCCAGCTGTCCGCTCCCCAAGAACCTGAATCTTCTAGCTGAGCTGCTTCTGAGGCTGGAAAGGTCAGAATCATTCAGAGATAAGAGCCAACCGGAAATCCCAGGGACGAATCCTTACAAAGACAGCCAGGGCTGTTCGGCCTGTCGGTCTGGAGCACCTTCTGTCCTGGCCGTGGCTCAGCACTCAGACACTGGCTGCTGGAGCCTGGGTCTGCTGCCCACGGGCTGGATGAGGCTGAGGGGGGCAGGGGGGCTGCCCTCATCTGGAGAGACCCTCCCCCGTTTCTTCTGGTCTGGTAAACAGAGCCCCTATTTCTTGCTCTGCCCTGCTGGTAACTGAGGCTGGTGAGTGAGATTCGGGCGTCAGCTCCCACAGGAACAGTGGGGGCGCCCGCTGGAGCCAGGAGGTGCTCTGGGACCAGAGCTGGGCCGTGGCTCCTCACTGAGAAGTGGGGTGACACATGGAACTCTGGGGCCCCACTGCCCAAGACCCATATCCCATCAGCCCCTGGCCTCCCTGCCTTTCTGCTCACACAGGCCACTAGGAAGCAGGCCGGTGTTCAGTGATTTGGCAGGGGTGTGTGTTTGGGGGGTGGGGAGAGGGGTTTACTGGGCATTCACCCTGTGAGCCGCCCAGGAACTAAGTACCATTTCTCTGTTGAAAATCAAGAGGTTGGGCCCTCCCTGGTGGCACAAGGGGTTAAAGAGCAGCACTATGAAGCTACCTGCAGCCACTGTGGCACTCGTTTAATCCCCAGCCAGGGAGTGACCCACAGGCACCGCAGACCTCTCCTGACCCGCCGACCTCTCCTGACCTGCCCTCTGCTCCCCTCAGCAGTGTATTCCAGTACATCTGCCTGTTCTGCTCCCTACTCTGTAGCTGGTGACTCTTCTCACCCTCTGTACCTCTGGCCTGCACCCCAGTTCTGTATGCATAAAGAAATAAATCTTAAAAAAGAAAGAAAGAAAGAAAGAAAGAAAATTGAGGGGTTAAGGAAATGGGGCCATTGGGGTGTGGAAAGCAGGTAGGCCCTGGATTAGACCCCAGGGTTTACATCCTTGAGCCACTTACAGATGTCACCTCAGTGTTCACCATCACGGTTGGCACCGCCAGCCCTTCCAGACCTGGCCTGAGTCAAGGGCTCTGCCACCATTGTGATCCATATTTAAATCAGAACACACAACATCCCGTGGAGCAGCCGAACGCGACACCTCCCGTTATGCCTGATGACTTTACACAACCCAGTGACAAACTCAACTCATTAGCACCATAGTTGTTTTTTCTGTCCCAAACAGACAGTCTCTGTCAAACTTTACCTGTATGCCATACTCCTGTGTGTGCATCAAATCTAATTTTTTTGGTGAGTGTTCTGCTCAGTCTCTGGCTGCGCATGTTAGTAGGCGGAACTTTCCAGGGACTTTGCGTTATCACTGCAGCTGCAAGGAGTGTGACTCCCCTGCTTTGTCATCATCATTTGCTTTGTTGTGGAGTATGACTAAAACTCACCTCCTTTATGAGACTTTCAACTCATCAAAAGCAAAACAAAACAAACACAGAACACCAGTGTCTAAAGCAAGAGTAAGTTGAGTTACTTACTAAAGAGTACTGGAATACATGAAGCCTTTGATACCAAAGTCCCGTTTTCCAGGGAGTTTGCCATATTAGAAACTAACAAGGCTGATGTGGTGGTAGCACCTGGACTCTGGGGCGGCCGGCATAGACCAGATCACTCTGGTTCTCCAGCCTCAGCGGTGGCCAGGCACCCACTGCGCAGAAGGCCTTGTCTGCTTCCAGCGCTCACACCCACCCCAGGGCCTCTGCACTCGCCATGCTTCTGTACAGAACATCACACAGAGACTCACTCATTGTTCAGTAGTGACATTCACCAAGCAAGTCCCTGCCTGAAACAAGAGTCACCCTATTCTTATATGCCTTGGAGATTGTCTCAGGGCCTCTTTTTCACCAATAACATCTAAATGCATGGTTTCTTCTGGGGAAGAGGGATTGAAACAATGGATTCAAACTGCCATTTGAATATTTCACTTCAATATTTTTACCATGGGATTTAGAGTTAGACACCTATAAGTTAAATTATATGCAAATACAACCACATAAGTTCTGATCACACAATTTAAAATATCAGTCATCTTCTCCCAGGGGGATACCCAAAACATTCTATAGGTTTGAGCCCTATATTTTTGTTCCTGTACATACCGAAGATGAATTATTAAATAAGACATGGTAAGAGGTTAGCACTAATTAATCAGAAAATGGAGTGATAAAACAGTATAATAACTTATGTGAATGTTGTCTGTCTCACTATTATTCCATTCTCTGTCTATGGTCGATCACAGGTAGTTGAAACCTCAGAAAATGAAACTGCATATAATTCACAGTAACAATTGTATTAATTAAAATCTAATAATAAAAAAATAAAATAAAGGAACTCACGTCTTTGTAGTTCTTGAGTTTGAACGCCATCCACGACGCTTGAATCTCCCTTCTGTTCTGTGGGTTCTCCAGCTCACAGGCCTGGTTGGAGAAGCCAAACTCAGTGAATCCCAAGCACCACATGGGCAGGCTCCCCTCACCCCAAAGTTGGGCATTTCCTATTTCTATTCTCAGCAGCTACCACTGAAAGGTGGAAAGCTATGGGACGCAACATGGGTGGGACGTGGAGAAAGGGGGTGTGTTTTGTGAAAGGAGGAGGGAGGGTGGGCGCCTGTTCACAGAGGGTGAACAGGCTTCAACTGTGGTCGTCTCGCTGGCCCGTGGCCCTTGCCCAGAGTTGTGATAGATCAGAAAGTGTGAAATTCTTAGCCATTCAGCTCATCACTCCCTGGAGGGACAAACTCCAGGTATGACCCCAGGGTGCTCACCTGCTGCACAGGTAACGTAGGTCTGCCTTGCCTGAGTCAGAGATGGACATTTAGGAGGACAACAAGAGGAAGGGGCCTTGTAACTGCAGTGACATACTTGTACGACATGGGACCCCAGGGGTGCTGCACACAGGCGCACGCTGCTCTAAATATGCACCCTTCCCCCCAGTATCCTGTAACTTCTACTGTTAAGGGGAAGGATGTCCTAAAGGAACTCTGCAGAGTCTTATGGACCCCAAACCCTACTCCAGCTTTCTGGACACTACCCCCTACTCCAGGGATTGGAAACTACAACTCCCAGCAGTACCAGAGAGAGAACTGCGAGGACCCAAGGGTGGAGCTAGCAGGAATTCTGGGACATTTGGGGGAAAAATAGGGCGCAATTGCATCTCGTGCTGTCGCTCCCTCGCAAAGCAGCTCTCCGGACCGCGTGACTCGGTGTGTTCAGTCAGCCTAGCCATAAGGTATTCCACTTATATTGTATCCCTTTCTCTTTCCCTGGGTTGTTTCCTTTTCCTTTCCCCTTTTGTAAATAAACCCGTTATTGACCCTTTTGTGTGTGCCTGCGGTGTAACTGAATTGTGAGCACGCGGGTGAGGCCCCACAGACAGGCGGCCCAGTCCGCTCTGGGCTACCCTGTAACACTACCAACGTTTAGGCATCAACAAGGATGGTTCCATTTACAACATCCATGTTGATGGAAAACTGATCTATAAAGATGATACATGCACACACTTAAAGTCCCACAAACTCAGGGCCTCCCTGGTGTTACAAGGGGCTAAGTCTCAGTGCTGTCAATTCATTGGCAGCCACTGCAGCATGAGGTCGAGCTCCTGCCAGGGAGAGCACTGCGGCTTACCTGAGTGTTCCTGCCTGACCACTCACCCACCCCACCCCTGCTCCTACTGGACAGCAAGGCACAGCACCCTTGTCTCTGACGGGCTGCTGCTGGGCTCGTGTTGCTGCTGAGCAGCTGAGGAAGCAGAGCAAGGGCCTGGGCACAGAGGGGAGCCCCCTCCAGAGCAGGCTCCAGGCAGGGACAGGCCTGGGAGGTCAGGCAGGTAGAAGAGGCCATGTTACGGGAGCACTGGACAGGAAGGTGAGTGTCCGGGGCTCAGCTGCAGATGTTGCAGAAGACTAGGGTTGATGCCACTATGTCTTTGCTCTTTTCTGCAGAACCCAGTTTATCTAGGTTTATGTGAAATTTACCATTAAAAGAAAGAGCACAGGGCAGGCCAAACAAAGCAGATCGGTGCCTACCAGTCTTCATCCTGAGGGCAGAGGTAGGCCCAAAGTTTGGCCCTCTCACTCAGCCTGCTGTCTCCTAGCACTCAGCCAGGCTGAGATTCTTCACAAAGTGGAAGGATGTAAAGGCTCCGGAGAGGGTGGCAGGGCCTGGGGAAATGGTCTCCCTGGAAATCAGAGTCCCCATATCTCTTCCTGAAGCTTTACCCTGAGTCACCAGCCGGGAAACTCAAGGCACTCAGTCTCGTGGGGAAAGTCCCGGCCTTGCCTTGTTTGTTCCTGCCTCCCTAGCAGCAAGAAGCTGCCAGCGACTGCAGCAAGTCAACCGGAAGAGTAACCCAGGCTGCGGGGCTCGCCGCTGCCCAGGCTGGCCCTGGAGAGGGGGTGTGGGATCCTGGGCCTGCAGCCTAGGGCGACCATCCTTGGGGCTCAGCTGCGCACTCCTAGCCCCAGCCCTAGAGGGAAAAGGACACCTTTATGGACGGTCCATAGAGCATGGAAAAGCACTCCTCAAGTCATACCCAAGCCTCTGCCTGCAATCACTGAGAATTTCTTTGGGTCAAGCACACTGATAATTTGGAAATGGGCTCGATCCCCTTGGATGTGATCAGAATTCAGGAAATACCAAAAATGTGTCACATTTTCATGAGAAATGTCAGAAAGCTTACGAGAGCACGGGACGTCCCTCTACCTTTCCCAAACAATCAATTCTATTTCTCATCAGACACACTAGAAGTTTTCAAAAGAATTGTTTGGTCCTGTCCTGGAGTCCAAGATTTGGGGCTGTTTCACTTCATTTCTCAACAAGATTAACCCTGGTGAAAACACCTCCAGAAGTCGCTGGTGGATTCAAGATGAGGCTACGTGGAATGAACCAGTAGGTGTTATCAGCGTAAGGCCATTCAGGAGTGTGCACAGCTGTCAGACACTGCACAGTGCCAAGTCAGAAGCCCCAGAGAGTCCTAGTTCCGCAGGATAACGGTGGTGATGGAAGCGTGGAGGTGAAGTGTGGGGCATGAGACCTGACGTCAGTCATGGTTAGTGCAGTGAACACAGGAAAGCTGGGCCTGTGTCACAGCGAGTAAGTTAGAAAAGTCGCGGCTGTCGGGGGCTTTGGGCTAAGCAGATGAACAGAAAGCAGGACAGTGCCTGCATAGGGTAGGCGCTTGGTAACCCGCTCCGTTCTTGTTAGGAAGCTACTACACATAGATTTGGGATCTGGAACCCTGCGGTGTGGCGCCCAGAAGAAATAGAACCCAGGCTACTCATATTTCAGGAAATGGGCCTCTCCCCGTTTGGGGGTCACTGCCCATGCCAGAGTCCATCCACTTTGTTAAGTCTGGCCAAATTCCACTTCTTCCCTGAGTCTTCTGCAGTAACATCTACCGATCCAGGTACTGGGAACCCCCTGACCCCTTTCACTGGGAAATTACCAAAGTAGTCTCTTCTTGCCCATTAATATCAGGCCCTGTCCTGTGTATATTTCCATGAGGACCTTTGATCAATAAAATTGCCATATTGCCATATCAAGAATTTATATATAACACAGAGGCACAAAATGTTTACACTGGAACAAATCTTAGCAAACATCCAACCAGGTGGCAGAACACAGAGAGGCCAAAGCACAGTGAACTGTGGGGAAGGACTCTGGTGAGTCAGTGGATGCTGAAGGTACCAAACATTTCCTCAATTAAAGGTAAAGAAAAAGAAAAAAAAAATCCAGCCAGTGTTGTTTTTCAGTGTCTAAAAATAAAACAGAGGAGCTGAGTGGTTTGATCCGATCTATTCTCCATGCTAATCCCTCTTTCCTGAAGGCAAGCCCCCTACCCACACACAACTCCTCCCCCTGCGGAAATCTTGCCCATTGCCAGGTAATTGGCTGGTTTTTCCCACCCTGAGAAATCACGCCCCCTCACACCTCAAAGCCCCCTCTAGCTACTGTCTCGTTTTTTCCTGCTCCTCTTTATAACAAAAATTCCTTGGTTCATCCAGACTCTGCCTTCTGTTTCCTCCAATTCTAGTCTCTCTTGAGCACATTCTTACCAAGCTTTGGTTCCCATTGTGCCACTAAAAGAGAACAGATCTGGAAGAAACTTCCGCCAGGACTCACAGGTTACGGCACTGGCTTCACACCACGTTTACTTGGCTCCGTTTGCAGGGAAATGAGACAGCCCAAGGAAATGCTCGTGAAAGTGTTATCATTCAGCCCATAAGCTTTGGTTTCCTGCTTTTCCCCATTATGTCATGAACATATTTTTGGGTCATGAAATTGTCTTCAAAGTTGTTGACTCCAACTTACAAGTGTCTCATTCCCGATCTGCTGAGAGCCGCTGTTGGACGGGCAGGGGACGCTGAGCTTTGCGCTCTGGCCCTCACGCGCCTGTACGGTCAAGGACAGAACTCCTGCTCCGAGAACTGTATGTCCTGCCCACCCAAGCTGAACAAGAGACGCCTGTGCAGTCCCCCCGCCTGGGGAACTCTGTCCCCCATGTCCTGAGCGAGGGAGCTGCTGGAAGGAAGCAGGACTGAGTGGCCATTTTGCAAGGCTGTTAAAAAGGAGCAGCGCAAGTGGACAGCTTCCTTATGAGCTTTGCCTATCACCCTCAACCCTGCAAAGCGGGCCGATCTCAGCAGCAAATGTCTGCCCATGGCTGCATCCCCATGTGGCACCCACGACCTCAGTTACAGGAGCATCTCCCCTTCCCTCTAATCTGCCTCGAATTGGATTTTTTTCCTTTCTCCTACACCAAAAACATTTGTTTGCACTTGTGGAGACGAGTGCAAGACCCAGAACCAGGAAGAGGACTTGACATGGTGACAATTTTGGGATCTTTTGCCTGTAAGACTTTCTCCAGCTAGAGTCACTAAGTAGGTCTCCTTCTTCCCAGACTGTGTGGAATTTTCCACAGAGGTGCTCATGTGGGAACACTCCACTTGTGGGTATCACCCTCAGGGAGGGTGGTCCCATGCACCACAAGTCCCTAGAAGTAAAAGGGAATAGACAGCCATCTTCAGCCTGGAGACAATGCCACAGATACCTCAAAGCCTGGACCCCTCCTATCGCCAGTATCTGGCAGAAGTAGAGAAGCCTCTGCTAAGAAAATGGAATATCCCCAAAACTCTGAAAATTACTATATTTGACAAGGATGGAGTCCATGACAGCCCAGAGTTAAACTTTATGAGTTTGGGCCCTCCCTGGTGACACAACGGGTTAAAGCACAACACTATGAAGCAACCTGCAGCTGCTTCAGCACCAGTTTGATCCCTAGCCAAGGGGGTGACCACATGGTGCAGCAAACCTCTCCTGTCCCACCCGCTGCTCCCCTCAGCAGTGTACTTCTTTGATCTGCCTGTTCTGCTCCCCACTCTGTCTCTGGTGAATCCTCTCACCATCCGTACCTCTGGCCTAAAACCCACTTCTGTACGCATAAACAAATAAATCTTTAAAAAAACAAACCTTTATGGGTTTAAGTTTATCCCACCTAGTTTTCACAAATCACCTTATAAATTTGATCCAATCATTACCTATATTTTCAGAGTCATTTTCCCTAGAATCAAGAGGCAAAGCAATTGCCTACCCACTTTACCTATTACTTTTCACTTCTAAACTTTGCAGTCAAGATATAAGACACATTGTTTAATACTTAGAATGATGCTAACTCCTTTAGTCATTTTACCTATTTCACAGGTGGAGCACACAGCGGTCCAAAATTATAGTGATTTTACGCAGTTTTGAATCTGGTGGAGTCCAGATTCAAACCCAAATTAACTATCACCCCATACAACCCCCGGTCAAACCACAAATCTGTGGACACATCTCCTAAAGGGACTCAAGTTTCTAGCAAGATATCCCTCCTTTCGGTTGCTCAGTGATATACAAAAACACCCCCTGACTCTCTGCATGAAGAATCAACCCCCCATCTAATCCCAAAGCACAGAACCTGGTAGAGCTAGAAAACGCACACGCCATTGACAGATCACCCCAACTTCCTTCATTGCTCTCTGCCAAGCACAGTCATCTGACACCCCACCCTCCATCACCAGCTCTGTTCCCCTAAGACTTGAGGAACCAAGTCCGTTAAGTGAAGGCCCCAGCTCTTGAACCACATGAAAGTTAACATACCTTGGAGGGAAGCATGATGAAGAGCTGCAAACTCCTGTTGCCTAAGAAAGAAGGAGCTTCAGAGGGCCAGTGAATATATATATGCCCTTGCCTGCAGTCTCACTAAATTGACTCCACCCAGCTCACACCTTAGGGCAGAAGAGCCCGCCTTTGCCTGCCCCCACCCTAAATCTGTTCAGTGCTACTCCCTTTCTAAGGTTGGTCTCTTCTCCCACCTTGGAGGCTGAGGATGGGGCCTGTTTCATGGTTCTGCTGGTTCTTGCCCCAGACCTCTTACTCTGAAGACCTGGCTGACCAGCTGCCCTGGGTCACCTACACGGGTAGTGGGTGCATCAGAAACCTAGGTCATTAGACCAGCACCCCAACAACTGCCACCAGGGCACAAGCCAGGGACATTGGTAAGACAACTCTACTGGAAGACGAGGATACAATGGAGAAGAAAGTTAAGGAAAGAGAGGAACAAATCCTGTAAGATATCAACTGTCTCAGCAGCCTAAAAGGAGTTAAATGGATTAAGTGAATAAAACAGATCCCTGCTAAAATGTGATAAAGGTACCTCATCACCCTTAATGTTAGTGATCATCAATCAGTTTTCTAGCATAACTGATTAGCAAAGTGAAGATAAAAATTAATTTGGGGCCCTCCCTGGGGCCGCAACAGGTTGGACACAGCACTGCAAGCTGGTGGCAGCCACTTCAGTGCGAGTTCAAATCTCAGCCCTGGAGGTGACCCACATGGCACGGCAGACCTCTCCTGACCCGCCCGCTGCTCCCCTCAGCAGTGTACTTCGTCGATCTGTCTGTGCTGCTCCCCACTCTGTCTCTGGTGAAGCCTGTCACCACCCCTGCACCTCTGACTTGTACCCCAGTTCTGTAGATGCATAAGTAAATTAAATAAATAAATAAAAATTTTTTTTAAAAAGTTAAAAAAAATTAATTTAGACATACCTCTCAGGTATCATACTGAATACTGTGACAGCTCTGACTGACAGCACTGTCCCTCAGCCCCACCCCGTACCCCTATCCTCCTCTGCTCACCACACCCTTTCTCCCTGTCCTTCCTCCCATCCAAGCAGATGCGAGACCTCAGAAGCCTAGCCACCATTCACCCCCACTCAGAACCCAGCCTACTAATCTACTTATTGAAACATGCCTACTCATCTATTCATTGAAAACAGCGGTGATCCAATAATCTTTTGAAATGCACATGGAGGCAGTTACAGGACACTTCTCCCGATGAGTACTATTTGTTGGGGACATTAATGTCCCATGGTTGTGAGCAATGGAATAGATATTCTCCTGTGTGGGTGGTAATTCAGGCTGAATTGCCTTTGGGAGAATGCTTGGAAACATGTGTTAAGAAACATAACATTACTTTCTGTTGACCCTTTGACCTAGTAATTATACTTACGGAGAGCCACACTAGGAAAGGATCAGAACCATGTATGAAAACATTCATCACAGTGTGAAGAATACAGAAGGAAGCATACTGGGCGTGCAAAATGATAGCTTGACAAGTAAATTATATTTCCACCGCATAAATGAGTCTACTTGCATTCTCATTTAAAAAATAGCACTTATAAAAACTTCGTTGCAGCATCAAAATGTGCATACCCAAGAAATGCTGAATGGAATCAGAATTGTTGGTAAGAAGCAACAAGGAAAACCAGCAAAGGCAGAGGTGAGGTGATGCACCCAGTTTATTTTTTTAATAAAATAATAGTTTATTTTTACATCATTTTGTACATTTTTGTTTTTTCATCTCAATTGTAATCCCCACGGGTTTTCCATCATCAAGTTATCCTGTGCCATCACCATAGTCCTGTGCACTTCCTTCCCCCCACCCGTTTTTGATCCCATTCCCCACTCCACCCCCACAAAATGTCTCTGGTATATGGTTGTTCATTATTTTTGTTATTTTC
>NW_004567113.1:45677335-45722808 GCF_000260355.1 Condylura cristata
TTTTCTTTTGAGATTTAAAGGGCACATCGTAACATCTTTTATTTGTACAATGTACTTCAGCAGCTAAAGGCCACAACAAAGGAAACAAAAGACAAAGAGAGACCCCAAAAAACTTTAAAAAGATTGAAACTCTGAGAGAAACAGGCTGGGAGATACAAGCAGAGAAGGACGCCGCCATATTGGGATAGAGAAAAGGAGGCGTCAGACACCCCCCCAACCCTCGGCGCCAGGAGATGGTAGGATCCCAGGGTGGGGATCAGCAGAGAGGGAAGCAAGGGAGGAGAGAGTCGCTTCACCTAGCTCATCTATAAATACGGCTTTTTCAAAAAACCATAACCCTCCAGATTACAAAACTGGAAGTGGGTAGTTGCTGTCAAATTTTAGATACCATAATATATTCATTCCTATTTCAAGTTTGAAAACACTTGGAGTGCTTCATATCTTCCCTTTTATTCATCTTCCCTGGAGACAATGCTAAGTTTCTGGTCTGACGACTGAAAGGCATGACATTTCATTTTGCAGAGAGAATAAGTGAAAAACTGCTTCAAGAATCAGAACTATCAAAATTCCATGTCTTGGTTTCTCAACAATAAACGTACAGGTTTCCGTCCTGCCTACAATCTGGAATAAAGAGAGGTGGCCCCTGATGGACACTGTCAAGACAACTATCAGAACCAACCTTTGAAGGTTGACCATAGATCTAAGGCATTGTGGGAAGGGAGAGGGATGGGAGGGTAAGAGCATAATGGAGTCTCATGAAGGACTGTGGGTAACTGGGTGGTGGCTACCGAGACCGGCTGAGCAGGCGGGCAGATCCTACACTGCTAACAAGAATGTAAGACAATGGCACTTCAATTAAAACATTTTTTTATTATTATTCCCTTGCTACTGGGATTGGCTATAACAGGAAGAACAGCTTCATTTCTTGTTCTCCTACAATGGACATCACTGTTCTTTTCTTCTCATACACTATCATTTAATTCTGCCAAAACAAAAAAGAGTTAACTCAGGTTGAAGCTTGCAGCTCGTGGCTGAGTTGCAAGCGCTGTATATTTACGATTTAATCCTTACCAAGGCCCTAGGAAGTAGATGTCATTAGCTTCTCCCTTTGGGGAAGACAGAGGGTTAAGTAACCAGACTGAGTAGGTATTATTCGCCATTTCCAAGACAGAGAAACCAGAGGTCAAAGAAATTCAATAACATCATCGCTGGGCAGCCAGCCGGGAAGAGGCAGAAAGAAGGCTTGGCAAACAGGCCGCCTGACCTGCAAGAAACCCAATCCTCCACGGCGGAAGCACCCCTGTCTTTGAAATTAGCTGCCCCACCAAGAAGACCTGCAGCTTTACCTTCACCAGCGACAACTGGGCACCCAGGGGACAGCTGGCAAAGTCAGAGCTGGGGGAGGCGAGGCCTCCGGTGTGTTGCTGGTGGGCTCCAGGAATGCTGCTAACCTCTTCACTGCAGAGAACAGCCCCCCAGAATGAAGAATGAGCACTGGAGCCGTGCCCCAGAAATCCTGAGACAGGGTGTTTTTCTTTCTTCTTCCCAACTGAGAGATGGCCACATTGCAACCTCTGCCCTAAAGCACTGTGTGGTGTGGCTCTCTGCTCCTGAGGAGGACATTCCCAAGGTCACGAGTAATTCCTCTCTCCAAGAAACATGAGACAATGACCCGAAGGAAAATCCAATGACCCGTTTTCTTCTTTCAAGTCCACAGAACTGAATAAGGGAGTATGAAGGAAATTCAAAATGCCTGGAATGGCCACTCAGAGCCTGGGTGAAAGGCACAGTTGACCTCTGGCTATAACCTAACATGGGGGTTCTCGAAAGTCAGTTTAGGAAAAGGGGTCAGACTGGCAAGGAGGCTGGTCTTCATGACTTGTATCGCAAGCCTCAGCTAAAGATTCAGAAAGCCAGTGCTTGGGACACAAATGACTTCTGGTCTTTCTTAAGCCCTCTTTCTTCTCAACCTTTCTGTTGTCTTGACATGTTTGATAAATGGTTTTTGCTTGAAACGCCTTCCACCCCTGGCTTCTGTGACAGTGCATTGTTGTGACTCCGTCTGGCCAGGCTCCATCTGCTGTGGGTGACAGTTTGACCCACCCCCAACTCTGTTCCCTCCTTGAACAAGTTCTCCTCCTGGCTTTCTCTCAACTCAACTGTAACGGCACACAGGAGTCAAAACTTGGTGCTTATGAGCCTCTTCCAGCCTCACTGCTGTCAAGGATGTGGCTGGAGACGGGTGTGGCTGGGGCCCTCACAAAGCCTGAGAGTGCCACGCACTATGTGGTCCTATCCGTGATGCTGAGGAGGTGAACAGCATGACATGACCTCCATTGTCAAGATCAGTGGCTTCAGCGTTAGGCAGAAAAGGTTTAACTATCTGAGAAACAACGAAACAAACAAAAATCCAGCCAATCAAATCTAATTTTAAAATATATAATTTTTTTAAAGATTTATTTATTTATATATCCAGAGCTGGGGTATGGGCCAGAGGTGCAGGGATGATGAGAGGATTCACCCGATTCAGAGTGAGAGCAGAAGAGGTAAATTTACTGATCTAAGGGGAGCAGCGGGCCAGACAGAGGAGGTCTCCTGCACCCTATGGGTCACCTCTGGCAGGGATCAAACTTGCACTGAAGTGTCTGCTGCCAGCTTCACAGTGCTGTGCTTTAACCCACTGCACCACCAGGGAGGGCCTTAAAAATACATGATCTTGTAATGTAGTAGCCTTCATAGAAATGCAGACTTCTGAGACTAGATAGGAAACAATCCCTCCCTTTTAGAGTTACGAAGCACTTGATAGACTATTTGAAGAATCTCAGCAGTTCACAGTGCTGTGATTCCTGACCCCAACCTGATAGGATTAACACCTCAAACAAAATTAATCCCAGGGGAAACTGAGAATTAAGAAGAGCTACAAAGTAAAGCCACCAAGGATATCACCATTTTCTTTTGTGATTCACTTAGAAACCATCTGTATATATCTTCTATTTTAATTTCTGAAAATATTAAGGACAATTTGGCATATTAGCATATTTAATAGGCCAATCCAGTAATTTTAATCAGAACAAGTAACTGAATAATTGATTTAGACTTCTGAATTTAAGAGAAAATTTAATGCAATTTGTAAGCCATATTGTGATTGTTGAGAACTTAAAACCCACCCCTGTATGGTTCAATTTGTCAGATTTATAAAAATTATTCAGGTACCTTGGGAGATTTCCTTTGTTTGACTATTGCAATACCTTGAAGAAATCAAATAAAGTGAAAATAGAAATGAGGTTTAAGACATAAGTAGAGTACTTTTTAAACTGGGTGTTTAAATTTTGGACTTATATATAGAACAAAGACACTTGCAAACTGGATTTTAAAAGCATTTTCAGACTTTAAAATGCACAGACCTTAAATCATATTTCAAAAGCTGAAGTCTTTTCTGAATAATCCTTTCCCTATGCAAAAGCCAATCTCAGGGGCACAAAAACAAAACAGCCATTTGACAAGGGGGTTGACTCTGAACACAGGTTTTACTGAGTATGTTTGACTCCTATCCACAAGGTCCTGCACCCAAAGATGTTTCAGCACCTCTCCTGGCGGCGGGAGTGACTGATACTTGCTTCTCTCCACTCGCACTGGTCCTACGAGCATCAGTAGGATCCAAAACTGCCCACCATCTTATTGGAAGACCCTCCCGGGCAAGTCCTCCCTAGCTGCTCTCCACCCTGCAACCCAGACCACTGACCCCGCCCCCAAGTCCTACTTCTGTCGATTTCGATTTCTGCAATTTCCTGCTTCTACACATCAGCTCTAACTGCCACCGCCTTCGCCTCTGTGCTCCCTGCGCCTCTGTGCTCCAGTGGCCCAATGGCTCACTCTGCACCCTAAGCTCCCCCACACCCCGAAGGACCTTCCTCAAATAGCACTTGAATGTGTTGCTCAGAACACCCCGAGGCTCCCCGCTAGTCCATGGAATGTTTCATCCCAGTGACTATGGCAGCTGTGCAGGTGACCTGCCATCACTCCCTCCTCCCTCCACCCTCCCCTACAGGGGGAGGCCTTTGGGGATCCTATCTCCCTTCGGACTCACCACTCACTTTTCCTTTGCAAGGCTCAAGTAATACATAAGCGTGTCCTTTGTTTAGAAAAAATAGACCTCCAATGGAGTCCTTCATACTGGGCCCCATCCAGATTTAATACCTATTGCAATTTCAACCTCTCCCAAAAGTGTGATCCCAAATCAATTAATCTGGACTTCCTTAATCAGCTCCAGTGAGGTCCTGAGGTCATCTGCGAGAGAAGACCCTCTCTCCCACTCCGCTTACCCTTGGGGGAGGCTGTTTTGCCTGAAAGCATCTCTTCTTTTGCTAATAACTGTGTCCCACCCTCTTTCTGTCTACAAACACCTTCTGTGTAAATCCTGGCAGAAGCTTGCAGGGATGCTAACAGATTGTGAATGGTTTAATAAAGTCCAGGAGAGCTCTACATTTGTGAATTCTGGCTACACCTTTCTGCTGCTTTTCTCCTCTAATCCTCAAGTCCTCAAAACCCCTTGAAGATAGATAACATTTCTTTTCAATTCTCTGAAGGGAGGCCTTGTTTCCATTCACATATTAAGCAGCTATGTGTCAGGCACTGTTCTAGGCATTGGGGGAAATGAGAGAAAAAAATCCCTGCCATCAACAAGCTCCCATTCCAGAGGAGCTGGAATGGAACATAACACATGTTTTTGGCAGTGACACACACCTCAGGAGACTATAACAGAGTTACGGGATAAAAAGGGACAATTTGGGGGAAGCTGATTTAGACTAGGACAGTAGGAAAGTCCTTTCTGAGATAACGTTTGGGGTAAGTCCTGACTCCACATGGGACTCAGTGAAGACAGGGATGCATGGAATGAGGGAAATAAGATCAGGGAGAAAATCGAGAGCTTTCTGAATCCCCAAAATGAGTTCATAAATCTCTGTCAAGGGGCAAGCCACCATCTCAATACTGCTGGAGCCTGCTGCTAGCTATCCCAGGCCCATCAAGTTCTAAAGTGCATATAAAAATAGGAATCAAATCAATAAGAACTCACTCTGGAATCTCCTAATTGCTGGCTAAGAGTCTCAAATAAGTCGTCCTTCCCAGAACAATAGAATGCATCCACTTTCTACAGATGTGATGCGAGTGAAATCTTAAAGTGGGCGGGGGTGACCTGCTCCCTGCCTCCACAGTCCTGTCACAGACATCACCCCAGCAATTTGTGTGTGGGCTAATTTAATTCAAGATGAAGATGGGAAGTCAGAGAATGGCCACAGACAGTTACTGAAGAAATGTCCTTTGCTGTCTCTACCCGACCCCCCACCAAGGTCCTCCACCCCCAGCTCAACCACCCTCAGCTCAACCCAGCTGGGTCACAGAATAGCTTCTCCCCGCACTGAAACCAAGGAAGCCCTGTGTCTGCACCCTTTACATCAAACGGGCTTCAGCCACATTTCCTAACAAAGCTGATCCTCTCGCCCCTGATGCTAACAGAAAGCGCTTTCTTGTCTCCTAATAGGGCCTCGAGCTCGAACATTCTTTCCCTCATCATGTCTCGGAGAACACCCCTCCTTGGGTTTCCTCCAGCAAACCCAGTCCACTTTTCTACTTCCACAGCCCTTCTCACAACCCCCAGAGAAATGTCGGCCTGCCCCGAGCTAAGGAGGTGGAGACCCCCCTTCCCGGTCCAACTCAAAGGAGAAGAGAGGAGAGGCTGATGGGTCTCCCTGTCTCCAGGAATCTGCTGTGACTGCTCAAGTCTTTTCCTCGTCACGTCCCGCCCCAACCGTGCTCACACCCAGCAAGCGAGGGCAACTCACTAGCTCAGACCCTTCCACGTTCACATTGTATTAATTTGTTCATCGTGATTTTTTTTTCTGCGTTCATTTTATTCTTTAGATACTGCGTGATAGTATTCACTGTCTTGATTGCTGAGTGTTCTGGCAATCCTTATATTTTGTTCCTCAGGAAAGTGCCTCACTCACTCCCTGCCCCCATCCCCGCTACCCTCACCCTATCTTGGGACCTTCTGGTTTTCCCTGGCTGGACTGTAGGGCTTTCACTTTTTATTTAGGGTCCATTAGAGGTATTTATTTCTTTTTTAATTACATTTTTTTTTTACAAAAGTTTATTTTTACATCATTTTGTACATTGTTTTTTCCATCTCGATTGTAATCCCCGCGGGTTTCCCATCACCAAATCACCCGTGTGCCATCACCATAATCCCGTGCATTTCTCCCCCCTCCCCCGGTTTTGATCCCATTCCCCACTCCACCCCCACAAAATGTCTCTGGTATATGGTTGTTCGTTATTTTTGTTATTTTCTCTCCTGGTCCATTATACTCATGCTATGAGTGAAACCATCTGGTATTTGTCTTTCTCTGGGCTTTCACTTTTAAAACCAGAATAATCTTAGAAAAATCAGGAAGAGCTGATCACCTTGGCATGACCAGGACACTAAATACAGGCTTCCAGAAATCAAATCCTGGATTAGCTGCTGGAGGACAAGTTCCCTGTGCCCCTTCTCAACAATGCATAGCCCGGTAGTCGCCACTACCTCAGAGGGCAGCGGTGGGGAGGACGATGGTAATGAGCTTGGTTCCATGCCTGGTACACTGTAAGTGCCTCAAAACCTTCATTTCGGTGAGCGTTGAGTATGTGCCATGTGCCGATCCCTGTGCCAGGAAGAGGGCCTCAGACCTCATAGTACTTCTGACAGGCACAGCTCTCCCATCGAGCAGCTCGTGTGCTCGTGGTAAAGTCACACCAGGAACAGAGATCAATGATTATTTGGCAAAGCCTATTCCTGAAAATGTGCCAGGAACTCGTTTTATTCTGTGTAAGGCTCTCAACCAGCTTGCCAGGAGAAACTTTTCTCCCATTTTGCAGGTGGGACCACTCCCTGAGGGCCTGGGACTTGCCTGGGTCCCCAAAAGGAGAGAGAGGTTCATGGTCAGACACCTGCCCTCAGAGCTGCCGGGAGGGGCCCGGGGTAGCTAGAATTCCGAGGGAATAAACTGCTAAGAGTAATCCGACTGATCATTCCTCACACCAGCAACGGTGTTGGGCACTCAGTTGCCCCCAAGACAAAGAAGCTTCATCAAACAGTTACCAGTGACTGCTGGCTGCTTTCAGCTGATGGAGTTGGCTACCTGGGGAATCGGGGTGAGGGGGACCTTTTACTGCAAAACCTTTTGAACCCTGACGCACAGGAGCACCATTGACCTACCTGGAAACAAATGCTAATATTCAAGTCACAAATGTAAAAAGAATTAGACTTACGAATTAGCCTCAGGAGAACTCAGGAGCAAATGGCCCCCAAACGTTGCCAGTTTCTGCAAAATCTCGGTGAGACCCCAGGCCAGTGTTCTCAGGCTGGCGAAGGACCCAGTCTCCAGGCTCAATTCCCTCTTCGGAGTTGCACTTGCCTTCTGGGATGTGTAACCACCCAGGCCGGGGGACAGCAGGCCTACAGGGCACCCCTCGGCACCCAGTGGTCCCGATCCAAGCTCTCCAGGGCTGGAGAATGAGGAGTGGCAACTGGCCTGACCGCTCTTTCAGTTCATTGGAGGGGAAAAAGGAGTATCGCAGCCAATAGCTCACATTTAGGATTAAGTGCAGAATCCAAGGTGACACTAAACCCACAGCCCTTTGAGGGAAGCTCACCTCCATCCTTCTGGTTGGGCGAGAAACTCAAGAAGAAAGCACTGTTCTAAAAATAAAACAGGGGAGATGGTACCAGGGGGTGAGGTGAGGCTGGCTCCAGAGACCCAACTGCGGCTCCCTGGGAGGCATCGGATGAGGCCCAGGATCTCAGAGCCTTTGAATCTGTGAACTGGGAGCTCGACAGACATCCCCTCAGGCCCCTCCTGAATGCTAACATCTTGACTCTGGGCTCGGTCTCCAACTCTCTCCATCTTTGGTGGGTCCAGTCTGAGGCCTGAGGAGCTGGCGCCCCACGCAGGCCCTACCCACAGAACATGGCCCCCCATTTTGTGCGTGCTGCCTCCTGCTCACACTGCCCTATTCCTTCAGCATCACCATCAAAGTTAGTCATGGCCGCCTCTGGCCTCACAGGGGCCGCGAGCCTCTAAGAGGGTTGCTACTAGGAGTGAACCCCAACTCCATGGAGTTGAAACTGCAGACCTCAGAGCTTGGGATCGCTGTGGAGGGGCAGGTTAGTCCAGACCCCAACTTAAAGACCCACACTCCAAGCTCCCATGCTAGGAGACCTGACCCTGCCCTGCAAAGTGACCCCTCCCCCAGCCTGCGTTGCCAGTGTCCAGAATGTCTCCGCCCCTCTGGTTTCAGCTGATTGTGCCAGAAGTAGGCACCTGAGCCAAGCTGGACCACTCACGTCCTGGCCTGGAAAGCTGACATGGTCCACTCAGGCCCTTGGCAGGTCAAGAACGTCTGAGGCTGTGGACAGCCATGTTCTGCTCAGGGAAAGTCAGCCTTCAGGGAAAGGGAGAAATGGATGAAGCGGAAATATAAAGAGCACCCGAAGGGCATTCAATCACTGTGTATATTTTTTACTGGAAAAGTCACCATCAGGTGATCTAACACCTGCTGAACTCAACAGAAAGGATATCACTCAGAAGCTTCCCCAAGCAGAAATAGACGACTAGAAATGAAAAGCATTACTGTTTTATTTTTTCCGTTTTTGCATTTTCAGAGGTGCTTATATTTCATAGCGATTGATAGTGACTTTCCATCTGAGCAGTAATTGCATTTTTCAAGTAAATTCTACGCAAAAAAGAACAAGTGATTATATGTTAAGAGTAAATTCTCTACAAATAATAGCAACATACTTTGTCTTTAAGGTAAAATCATGATGATAGTACGCAAAGAATAAGAAAATGGAAAACACTGGATGAGATGATTTCATAGAAATTGCTAGTTCTGTTATGGTCATTCATTCGCTCATTTTTTTCAGACCAGCATTGAGCACATACTAGGCACTGTGCTAAGTGTTCTCTCAAAAAATGTTGTATTTAATTGCCAAAACATATAGAAAGTCAGAGATCACCTCTGGCCTGTCATTGCTGTATCCCCAGCATGGAATCCATTACAACAACATGCCAGACTTTGCCTTTGAATGATACACACCTGCCTTTGGAGTCACGGTTTGATATAGGAAAGGATAAATACTCAAACCCTCAGCTCAGGCCATTAAGAACTCATGGGAATGAAGAGTCAGTCGCTTACTTTCCCTACTTCCCTGGACTGTATTAAATGTTGTTGTTGTTGTGGGGAACATGTTTGTTATTCAGTTGAGAGTAATTTCTTGACACATGGGTGAGCTGCCATCTTCCCTTCTCTCTCCCATCCATCCACCCAATAAAGAAACTTAGAGTAAAACAAAACAGGAAACCTATAGCTTTCTCCTGATAGGACGTGGTTGGCATTTGCAAAGCAACTGATTGAATTCCACCAACTTCCAGGCTCTGGGAGGTAGGAGCTGGCTCCTGCTCCCAACCCCAGGAACAGTTCCAGTTACCCTATGACGCTGAAGAAATGGCAGGGCCCCAACACTTGTCTTCAAGAGTTTGGAATTTGTAATGGGCTATTAAGTCGGAATCCTACTTTCCTAATGCCTAGCTGTGACTTCTCTGTACCTCAGTTTCCTTATCTGAAATCCAGAAATAGTAATAATATAAAAGCAGCTCAAATATACATGCACACACTGCTATAAACATACCTGGCACATAGTCAGTGTTTGACACGTTTTAGCCATCACTACTGCTATTCATATCTGGAATGACAGGGTTGTGTCAAAAGACTAAAACTACTTCTTTTCAAGGCCACGTTCACGTTGGTACTTAAGATTTAGGTATGTTTCAAACTAGCCAATAGGTTTCAAAATAAGATTATGGGATGATGGGATAAAAGTAATAGCAGAACTGTCACTTTCTGCATACAAAGAAGGCAAGTCACACCATCAGAGCAGGATCTGACTGCTCTGTCTTAGAAAAAACTGCAAGGGAGTATTTGTTAAACACTGCTGATTGTTTTCTGCTCTGCCAGGTGAACTGCTCAGCTATAGAAGTCCTTTGTTTGGCATACGAGACCCCATTTAAACTGACCTGACCTACCTTTTCATCTCTGCCTCCCACTACTACCTTTCTGAAAACTTCCACCACAGGTAAACTGGTTTAGATACTTGCCACTAAATGTCACACAGGGACCTGCCCCTACTTTTTGACCCAGGCTGTTCTCCAAGCCCTCCCAAACATGTACTCCCTTGTGTTCGATAAGTTATAACATCCACCAAGCTCCAAACCCCATCACACCTCCTCCACCTTGGATCCTGACATGACCTGCTGATCCTTCCATCCCCAGAATTCTTAACTCATTTGTAGTGTACGTAATTAACTTGGAATCTCAACAGAAAGGACATTATGAGGGCAATTTTATGTGTCAGCTTGACTAAGGAATGCCTGTGTAGCTGGTAAAAGATTACTTCTTGGGGAGTCTCCAGGGGAGATTAGCATTTGGACCAATCAACTGAGCAAAGATCCTCTTCACTGACTGAGTCACTGAGGTGAATTTGTTCTCTCTTTGAGCCGAGATACCCATTTTCTCTTGCCTTGGACAGCAGCATTTCTGGTTTGAGTTAGACAGGGCCTGACACCATCCGGTTCTCAGAACTGCGGGCTCAGCCTGAATAACAACACATATCCAGCTGCCGAGAGATGATGTAGCTATCAGCTCAGACACATGTACCCTTATCGGTTCTGGTTCTCTGGAGGGCCCTGACTAATACCTGGCCTCAAACAAGTTTCATCTAATTTCTTCATGTACCCTGTAAGTTCGGCAATGACATAGAATCCTTTTAATTCTCTAAGATCTCCCACAGGGCTCCAAAATCATCCTCTTTTTTTCTTGAGATAATCAACATCAGTTTCTTTTGCTCACAACCAAAATAGCCCTCACTTCTCCTCCAGGAACTAGGGATGGGAAAACATTGTGAATTAAGTCCAATCCATGCCACCAAGGAAATATTAGCACTCACTTATGTAGCCAAGAGACCACCTTACTTCTCAAGCATGACCTATTTATTTGCATTTTATATTCGTCTCACCCAAGCTCAATTACCCAAGTCCATCAACATCAGAAGTGAATCCTAGAAGAGTGGTGATTGTAGGTCTTGAGTGATAGAATAAAAAGAACTGGTAGTTTAGCCAAAATGAAGAGAAAGAAACTATAAAAGACAGAGGCAAAACTTCAATAAATGCAGTGGTTTCTGTCAAGACAAAAAGCATTCACTCAATAGGACTGGATGATAGCTCAGGATAATAACCAGCTTTCATAATGATACCCTGGGTCATTCAGAGGCCTTTTAGAATTCTGTATCTTTTATCTACAAAAGGCATGAAATCAAATAATTCATTTTAACAAGATTTCTGACTCAATCTCTAAAAATATTTTTTAAAGTATGAAGTTTAGTCAAATGTTCATTCAGTGCATCACACATTCATTCAAGAAATAGTTAATGAGCACCTACCATAGGCCATACAGGTACTGTGTAGCTGGTGAGGATAAAAGGTGAACAAAAGAGACAGAACTTATTCAGTAGAATTTATAGTCTAGGTGCAGAAGAGACCCTAAGAAGGAAATACTTAAATGAACAAGAGAATGTTAGATAACAAAAGTGCCAAAATATAAATGGAAGTGTACCAAAATGATACCTCACGATGGTACGGTGGTAAGAGAGGTAGAAATAGTTATCTGGGGGCCATGAGGAACAGACATCGAGGTCCACCCCATCCCCCCTTCCTGCATTTGCATACAATTTCCTGCTTCCCACAACTACCCCTTTCCAGCTGGAAGAATCCTCACCTCAAAGAGTCACTGACCAGCTTTCCCAAGGCAGAGACAGTAGAACAACTACATTCCTTTGCTGAAAGACATTTGAGTAAACTCAAGAGCCCCAGTTTCTAGACCTATTTGCAATCCCTCAGTGAACACATCCTGCATTCAGTCTGCAGGCTGTCCAAGTCAAACCCAGCTTGAGGCTGACAGGGAGAAGGCCCTCCTGTTCCCCCAGGTTCTGCAATTAAGACTGTGCACTCACATGCAGGAGTTGGTAATCAAACAATAACCATCACTAATTCGGTTGGAGGTGCCATTTTAGTAGCCCTGACGTATCTATACCCAGCCATCCAGATGTCAACTTGGGCGGAGGCTTTTCATGGCCTGACTCTTTGACAAGGGCCTCTCCAAATTCCTCCAGTGGCAGCTACTGTCCTACTTTGGCTCCAGAGTCCACCCTGTGACTTCATTCAGACCTTCTGACAGCACCTTTCGTGGGAGACTACTGCATCCGTCTGGACCTCTGGCATCTTCCCCTAAAGACAGGTTACAGAAGGTACTTATGGCCCTTCCTGGTGGGTTAAAGTGCAGCACTGAGAAGCTAAAACCACTTCAGCATGAGTTCAATCCTCAGCCCTGAGGTGTCCCACATGGCGAGGCAGACCTCTCCTGCCTCCCGCCCACTGCTCCCCTCAGCAGTGTACTTTGTCAGTCAGCCTGTTCTGCTCCCCACTCTGTCTCTGGTGAATCCTCTCACCATCTCTGCACCTCTGGCCTGTACCCCAATTCTGTATGTATCAATAAATAAATCTTTAAAAAAATGACACTTCCATCTGCTTCCAACAAAATTGTTGGAGCAAATTCCAGTTTCACTTTGTGTGTCTCAGGCATGTGAGTAATCCCATTTAAGAAGATGCTTGATTAAGTTTTTAGAAGCCAATTTGGTTTGGTCATTCAAAATCCATCGGGCATGGTCTGGCATGAGATGGAAGCATTCTCCCTTATAAAACATTGTTCTAGGGAGAAGTCTGCTTTGGCACCCGGAGGCTGAGAGGAATAACAACAGCACTGCTCACAGGACAGTCTCTCGGGCCAGCTCAGACCCTTCCACCCAAGGGACACTAGACACCTGGCCTCTGAGAAAAGCCAACATGCGCCAGGTAGAGTCAAGGCAGGAGCTGCGTCATCAGGCCTCAGGTGAGACACACTCGCCACTGGCCCAGTCTGGCAGTGCTCAAAGAGCACTGTCACTGAGCAGTTACTTTTAAGAAAAGCATCTGGGGCCTCCCTGGTGGCTCAGGGGTGAAAGCCTCAGCCCCATCAAGCTGTCACCAGCCACTGCAGCACAAGTTTGGTCCCCAGCCGGAGACCACTCCTGTCTCCCCTCAGCCATGTATTTCAGTAGATCCACCTGTTCAGCTCCCCACTCTGTCTCTGTTGAATCCTCTCAGCCCCTGCACCTCTGGCCAACACCCCAGTTTTTGTATGCATAAATAAATAAATCTTAAATCCTTTATCAGGTCAGTAGAAAAATCTCGTCTCCCACAGTGACTATCACTGTGATCACTTCCCAGGAAAGAAGGCCACTGCAAGGTAGCTATGAGATGGCTGGTAACTGCACCCCATGCTTGGGGCCGTGTCGAGGTCACTGTGTAGATGGCACACCCGGGGGGAGTACTCTCACAGCAGGAAAGCCGATGAGGCATTTGGAGACCACCCAGGCCAGTGGAAACCTGGTGTGTACTTCTCAGCCAGAAATCCTCTCAGTAAGTTCTACCAAAGGAGTATTTTCCCCAGAGTATTCTGCGTGACTGGGCACATATGAATACCTGAAGAGTTCCCCTCCATTACTGCTGAGGTGGAACTAAGGGGTCTAGAGAGTGTGAAATGAGAAATGGACGTGGGTAACTAAATGGTAATTACCGCTCAGGTGATGTGGCTGGGGCTTATATTCCCGAACTCAGAAGCTGATTAGCAACTATTTTAAGACTGCATTAAAGAGTCGGCCCCAAATGCTTTCTAAATAAGGGAAATATTATGGGTTGCAACCAATCTTTTCCTCCTGTTAATCATTTCAAGGATTCGTGTTGTGCACACAAGGTGACTATTAAGCAATTAACCCATTAAGGGCATTTTTTTTTTTAAGTTTAAAGATCTGTCTGCACTTGAGAAAGATTCTCCTTCCACCATGCCCCACCTCCATACCACACACACCTTTTATTTTAAGTACCTGAGTATACCTGTTACAGTCTGCTAAAGGTGCAAGTGAGTCATCAAATGGGTAATAAGAGCCCAGAATGTTACTCTATATTTAAAAAATAATAATAAATAGTTAGGATGCTTGTCCTTGATTACAGAACTGGAAACAATTCTAAATCTGCAATGTCTTTTTCCCGAGCCCTGATGTTTTGTCTACTTCAGAGGGAAAGTAAACAATCTATTCACTTCACTCCATCCACTTCCCAGCTTTCCAGCTCTGCATATTTCTTCTGAAGGTGTTGTGATTCTTTTGGTTTTTGAGATTATTTCAGGGAAAGATACATGGGGGGAGCAGTGAGGAAGGAGAGGAGTGATACCTAGCTCTTCCAGTCCCCTGGTGGATTTGAAAAATTACTAACAAATATTGTAATATGCACAATGTTTCCCTTCAAACGAACCTTGTCCTTGTGTCAATGTATTTCCCAAAGTCAGAAACCAAGTAGTCTGTTTAGAATCGTCTTTCAACTTCAATAAGTACCTATCTCCAATCAACCACCAACCCCACCTGACTCCCCCTGTGAACAAATTCAAATTCACCTCCTCCCACCATGCCAGACACCGCTGTTGTAGGTCAAGACCGGGCCATGGCTCCCAAGACAGCGAACAGCCCATCGTTGGGCTTCCTACCAGCCTGGCCTTCCTGCCACAAGCCCGCCACTTCCTGTGCCAACAGAACTTTCTAAGACAGAATTGGCACCTTGGATCCCCAGCTCTATAAGGTTCTTCTTTGGACGAGCCCACCAAGGATTTTTTTCTTGCTTCCCCAAAGCCAACATGGGGTCCTTCTCCCTAACACACACACCCCTGCTAGCAGGATCCACACTGTAATTTAACTGTTTGCCTATAAAACTATCTCCCTCACTTGGCAGTGAGTGAGTACCTGGAGGTTGGTACCATTACCACATGTTGCTTTTTTTTAACAGTTGGATGGTACTCTGGGTGTGAACCTATTTCATGCATAATTCCATCACACAGTTTATTCTGCTATGGATGAGGGGCATAATTGGACTTTCAAAAGTCTATCGGGGTGTCATTTAAACATCTGAGGAATAGACAGGTGAGAGAAATGTGCAAGTGCCATTCACAACAGGGGCTGATGCCTTTGGGCATCACCCTTATATCTCAAAACAGCCCTGGCAGAGCAAATCTCATCCCTGGAGTAGAAGCATCTCAGGGTTCCACTCCAGTGCCCCTGGATACGCTGTTGAGACTGTCAGCGACAGGCTCGGGCCTCAGAAGCAGACTTGCCAACAGGAAATGAAAATGGAGCTGAAGTGGGTGATTAGCTTCAAAGTCCCAGCAGCCATGCCCCCCAGGGCCTGAAACACATTCTGATGAGCTCACTGAGCAATCATGAGAAACTCCAACACCTTTGCCAAGAATTCTGGAGGAAATGTGTAGTTTAGCTCAAGCCATTCAGGAGAGTTTATCAATCACCCAGGCTTAAAATGTGTTACTTTGTCAAATCAATCATGAAAAGCCAACTCATGGAATTTTCAGTTCCTTATTAATCTGTTTATTTTGCTTAAGCCAACTTGAGTTGGGTTTTCTGTCACTACAGAATAATAAGTCTTGACCAACATTAGTTTCACTGCGTAGCTTCTTGTCCTGATGTGAAGTTATCTTCACTTAATGCCTTTTTTGAATTTACTATAAGCCTAACATCATTCTGAATTTCTAGAAACATTTGAAAATGTTAATAACGTAGATAGTTGAAGAAGTTTGAAGTGCTTAGATTAGAAAGGCTTACTTGGCAATGTAATAGCTTTCTTGAAATACTTAAAGGACTGTCCGATGGGGAGGAATTAGTCATCAACGTGGAGAACAAAACTGGGCAACTGTATGGAAGTCAGCCAAAGACACTCTGCTCCAATTTGAGAACTTCCTAATAATCAGCTCTGAATTGCACTCTGAGGTGTAGGGACCCTGTACTGGAGAGTTTCATACTGGGATTGGATAGTCACTGACTGGAAATTGTGGAGAGAACACTTACATCAAGGAGAGAGCTACATAGATAGGGTTTAGATCATCTAAACCTTCCCAACTGTAGCAAGGAACTGAAGTTCAGCTATATGATTATTAGTTAGGGCCTCAATAGAGGGGAGCTCTAATTTTCCAGTGAAAACGGTTCTTGGGGAATCTGAAGATATAAACTCTTGGGAATGCATATGAAATAGTCAGATGTCTAATCAAACCTTTGGTTTACATCAGTGACACAAATCTTTACATCTGTGTATTATACAGAATCATTGTTTGAACTTAGAGAAGTGGCTTTTTCAGTTCTCCAGCACTTTGACATTAGTCTATTTTTTATTAAATCTCTTTGAACTATGTAATATTAGACATGTACACTAATGTTTAACTTTTAGAGCTTTGCCCTGATAACTGTAAAGAAACAACTCCAACATAGATATTCTGGCAGGAAAAATATCCTTTTTTATTGTGAATTTAAAACTTTCTAGCTCCTAACTTCTCTGGTCCCATTTAAGTGATTTGTAAGAAAAATGTCTTTTCTTAGAAACTCAACTGTTACATATAGGGGAAAAAAGTCCCTAGTAACTGAGAGAATAGCCTCTGGATAAAGGAAAGTATAAAACCACATATGTGGTATGATGCAAAATATGGTGAAAATTCAGATCTGTAGATACAAAGAAAATATGAGAAGAAATATATCAGAAGGTTAATAAGAATGATCTCTGAATTGTGGTTATTATGTATTTCATTGTTTTATTTTTCATACTTTTTCATATTTCCAAGTTTTCTAACATCAACCTCGGCTTTATAACATGAAAAAACAGAATAAGTTACAAAAATAAATGTTTGATGGTAGTTAAATAACAAGTCCCTATTCCATTTTCTGTGAGGTATTCAAGAAGCAGTTAGACCCGGGATCACAAACCAGAACATTTCCTTGTAATATAAATGATGGAAGTGGGCAGAAGGGAGTGTTGCAGACTGTGGTACAGTGGAGACTACTAGTTTAATCAATGCTGAGGAGTCAATGATCATGTAATAATATGAGCCTAGTGTTACCAAAGGCCCTGATACTGAATAGAAATTAAATAATTCCTCCTACTCTCTTTTTTAAAAAAGAGAGTATCAAACAAAACCCATGATCCAGGTTTCCCATGCCTATGATGTCAAAAGATGTTCCTGTCCTTTCTGAATTGAAACTTAGACTAGTATACACTGTGGATATCTGGGTGGGAGATATGAAAGCAGTGTTTCTTAAACACATATATCACTTCTTTTCACTGAGCAAGTTACTGACAAAGTACAGCTTTTAGCTGCCCTGTTCCTCTTTGGTCTCCCCATATAGTCTATTATCCTATTTTCCCATTAGCACGTAGGTCCCTATTGCCCAAAGTAATGCCCATGGAACATGAATCTTGTAAGATGTTCTATGGAAAGAAATGGTTAAATGTTTGAAAAACATTTCATATTCTCACCCAGAGATTCACATTGCATATTAGGACTTAAAAGTCCCTGAGAAGCCCTGCAGTTAATTAAACAAGTTAATCTAGTTATTCTAGCGTTTTCCATAGAAACCTTTGGGGGCATAACTTCTGTAACAAGTTGATGTTACATAGTGGACCATGGAACACAGTTTGAGTAACACTTGTTTAACATTCTCAGCAGAGAAAATAAGTTAAGTAAATATCACATCTTTTTTTCCTGAGTAAGAAAACACTCAAAATGTCCCAGGCGAGTGAGCAGAGAAGGAGACAATGAGAATAAGCTGAATGTATTGTGACTGGTCCTCAAAGTCAAACTTCCTGGGTTCGAAGGCCAGGATTGGCTGCTTGTTAGTGGTGTGGCCTTGGGCAAGTTACTCACTTTTCTGCCCTTCAGTTTTGATCACATTGAATGTAGGTAAATATCATGCCCAACTGAAAGAGTTGCACCGAATGAATTGTGTAAAATGTAGAAACATTCCTGGCATATTGTGGCTCATTACATATCAGTCACTGTCATGTGCACACCCCCAGCTCTGCTTACCACAGTTGCTGTGCATAGATAATAATAATGGCCATTAGTACTATATTATAATTATTATTTTGGAGAGCTAGCATGTATTGGGATCTTACCATGTGTCAGGCACTATGCTAGAAAGACTGTCACCTGACAACAGCCGTGTGGGTTAGATATTATCGTTGTTTTCATGCTATACGTAGTGTTGAGGCAAGTTACTGTGACTTGCCCTTAAATAAAGAACTAGCAACAGGAAAACCAGAACATAACCCACTCTGTGTTCACACTTGAAAGCCCACCCTCCTAAGTGCTGCCTTCTGCATCCTCAAAATGCAGGTCTTCACATTTTACAGCAGGAAGAGACCCAATAGATGAGCTAGAGAAGATTCACTGGCCTTCCATTTGACTGAGACTAAGGTCAAAGGGCTTGTGTGGCTACCTGAGGCCAAATCCATGTGACAGAATTGGGATTAAAGGGGAGGAAATAAGAGAAAAGAGATGAGCAGGGGGAGCAGCTGTAGAGGGGAGGAGGAGGATGGGCCAAAACTACCAGGCTGGCCATGAAGGGGGTCAGAGTATGCTACGTCCAGCCATGAAGGTAAATGAGCTGAATAAAGGAGAAACAGATGCAGGAGGATCTTCCCCTGCATCTCTGTCTAAAAGAAAGACACAAATTTGCCCAAGTGATGGTGCCTCACTGTCCTTTCCTGCACTAGGAAGAAGAGATAACTCATCACTATAGTCGATACCCACTTAAATCCACATAAGCAAGCCTTCCTGAAGGAATCTATTCTTCCACTAGCTTCTCCCCTATGTTTACCTTCCCACAATTTATCATCTTTAGAAGTCAAACCCTCTTCTCAAATCTTGTTACTTCTCCATAAATTGTTCACTCTTTGGGCACAGGTACCTAGGCGCTCGGGTGTAACTGCCTGCCATTTCTGTGAGACCCACAGGTCCGCATAAAAATTTAAACAGTAACAACAAATAAAAGTTGCATGCTTTTTTCCCTATGAACCAACCTATCTTTGTCAGTAATTTGCAGGCCCAGTTATTGAACCTAAGAGGTAGAGGAGACATTTTTTTTTTCTTCCTGGGCATCATATCTAGTTAGAAAAGTCTGTCAGTCTTCCATGAGCATGTTCAAGAAGTTGGTTGGCTCTACAAGCCTAGAACTCAGTGGCCAAGTTGGGTCTGGAGACACATCATCTGTCCTGGGCATGTGAGTTGCCAGATCCATCCTTATTCCAGGAGCCATTGAAGACACAAACCATTTCTCACCCATTCCAGCCTATGAAATCTCCAAGTCCTGCACGAATCCTCTGTAGCATAGCCACATCGCCCATGCCGTGGCAACCACCCTTGCTGTCTTCACCATCCTCGCTCCTGTGGATGCTTCTACCAGTCTTCAGCTTGACTCCCTGATCTCAGGCTTGCCCCTTCGAACCCATCCTTCACACTGTAACAAAGAAATTTGATCATATCCTCCTCCTGCTTAAGTACCCTTCTATAACTTCCCTTTGCTCCAGTATCTTCCAGCTGTCCTCACTAGCCCCTGCTCAGCTCCCTGATGGGGAATCCTTCAGCTGCACCCCACAATTCACATTCCCTGAGAATGCTCTTTTCTCTTGGGCTTTGTCACATGCTGATTCCTCAGCCTGGAGTTCACTCTGATCCTCTACCTTCTACTAATTCACATCTGGGCTTGTGATCTTCCTCTAGAGAACTTTTCCTGTCCCCCACATCTGGACAAGTCTCCTTTAGGGTCCCCATGGCGACATGAGCTTACCTCCACCAAAGCAGCCATCTCATTACATTGTAATTTCTTTCACTCATTTGTCTCCCTCAACAGAATGAGCAACTTGAATTCCAGACTGTGTCTTTGCAGACTCAATGTTTAACAGATGGTTGGTGAGTAAGAATTTTTTTTGAATAAATTAATGAATCAAC
Organism: Condylura cristata; assembly: GCF_000260355.1. Taxonomy (NCBI): domain Eukaryota; kingdom Metazoa; phylum Chordata; class Mammalia; order Eulipotyphla; family Talpidae; genus Condylura; species Condylura cristata. Next base: position 45,697,352 of record NW_004567113.1, read on the forward strand.
ATGCAACTTATAGTAACTTATACCCTTGAATTTTCAGATATGCCACTCTGACTTCACCCAGTATTGTTTTGGTTAATAGCATTAGTTGCAGACTGGCAGTCTGAGTGCTTGCTGCCTAGGGAAGACACCTATGGCCAACTTTCCTAGAATGTCCTACCTGTGACATTTCCACCAAATTTCACAAAAGCTCTTTGGCTCATGTTACTTGGTTCCAGGGAAAAAAAATCTTTTCCTGTTCAAATTCTGGGCTTGCAGCTTGTAGCCAGGCTGCGTCATGGATATATGCTGGTGCCAGGGAGGAGAAACCAGTTTGCTTGTTCACCTAAGATGCATTCATGGAAAGCCAATTTCACAGCCAGGAAGACAAGGAGGGTGTTGTGTCTGTCCATCTGGTAGGTTTTAATAAAGGAACCTGAAAACCAATCTTTCTCAGGAGCCTCATCTGACACAATCAGACTGGGACACTATGACCTCAGATACTTTCATCCTGGAAGCCCTGGGTGCTGGGAAGAAAATCAGGGTTCAGGATAAAACACAGGACCCCAAGTGCAGGCTGGAGAAAAATTCTAACAACTTGGTAAGGAGATGCTTCATTTTTGAGATTTTGCAGAGCACAGCAGAGGCCTGGCATCAGCAAAAACAAGTTTTATTATCTTGTGTGTGTGTGTGTGTGTGTGTGTGTGTGCTGTGAAGATATCAAGCAACAAGAATGCCCAGAGGGGTCCAGAGACCAAGGCCACCCTGCCTGCGGGTTTGCATTTTCCAGAAGGAAAGGCGTCGCACAGACGGCACTCCCTGTGAAGGGGGGAGTGACCAGCTCGCAGTCTGAGGTCTGTGGAGACATTCTTTAGGACAGGAGATGTAACAACCTTGACTCTTAGATCTTCTCACACACAGGCAGCACCTGACAGTGTAGGTGAAGGACTCACTGTGAAGTTATACACGGCATTTCCCCTTTATCATTAACCAAGAATGTTAGAAATTAACTAAATGCCCCTTTGTCTTCCTGTGCACACAACTATCTGCCCAAATTGTATATAAACTGAGACTAAATCCCTGACAGGCATGGACAGTCACGCAGAAAAATCTGATGGCTGTTTCAGACCTAGTTCCTCAGCAGGACTCTGAATCTTTTCATAAGTTTATCTTTTATGAAGCTTTTTGTTCTTTCAGTTCAGTGACTACACAGTCAACAGCAGTTCAGTTGGAATTTCAGATAAACTTGTAGTATAAGTATATCCCACATTTTGCAGGAGACAGCTTATGCCAAAAATACAAGTTTATCTGGAAGTAAATTTAATTGGGCATCGTGTATTTTTATTTGCTGTATCTGGCAGCCCTAAATGAGGTTGTGAGTTGGGCTTCTGAAGGAGCAGATCTCTAAGCAGGCACCTCCTCCCCACTGCTGAGCCGCCTAGGAATAAAGGGAGGGATCTGAGCAGTGGGGAGGCTGTCCCCACTCAGAGTCCAACACAGTGACCTGAGGTGCAGAGTCAACACAGTGACCTGAGGTGCAGAGACCGATGAATACCCAAATGCAGGTGTGCGTTGGAATCACCGGGGAAGCCTTAAAAACATCTCAAAGTACAAGCCGTGGCCAGATCAGGGAAATCAGAATCCCTGTGGCTAAAATGCTGGAAGATTCCATTCCCTAGCCAAGACAGAGGCCCACTGATCCATTTTCCTTCCCATGCACAAACCACATGCTAATCATCTCCTTGCTGAGTGTGGTCATCGGCCATTCAGAGAGCAAGCAGTTCTGGGAAGCTCTGACCCTTATCAGGGCAGCCTGTTATCTGATGCTAGAAGAATTGAGTTGCAAGTCCAACTTGCAGCATGCTGGCCTAAGGGCCTCTCACTCAAGTGGGGCTAAAGGTGGCCTGAGCCTTGCCCACAAGGCAGCTGGAGAGTAAGAACAGACAAATGCAATCAACTCACTGTAAGCCCTGCTGAGTTCTAAGTCAGTAAAAAAAAAGAGAAAAAGTCAGTTATTATCATTCTGACCACCTACCAGTCCCAGAGCAGATGTCACATTTAGGATTTGGGAAGAGCTATATCAGAATCAGACCCTGCTTTTTAACAAGACCCCCAGGTAAGATGTAGGCATCTGAACATATGACACTAATGAGGATTCAGTGAGTGGAAGTATCCAAGGAATCATACTTCTAGCAAGTTTTGCTACAGCTGCCAGATCTGAGGGGGGCAGAGCCAGGAAGAAATCCCAGCAGAGAGGAGGTTCTCAGCACCCCTTTCTCTAGGACCAGAGCGGGGCCACAGCCCACCCTGCTCCAGGCCAGCGGACTCAGAACCTGGGTGGGCCCTGAGTGGAATCATTTTTTTTTTTTAAATCCTCTTTGGGGGCCCTCACTGGTGATGCTAAGGGTTAAAAAACACAGCACTCTGAAGCCATCAGCAGCCACTGCAACAGGAGTTCAATTTCCAGCCAGGGAGCTGACCCACATGGCGCAGCAGACCTCTCCTGTGGCTCCCTGCTGCTTCCCCTCAGCAGTGTATTTCAGTAGATCTGCCTGTTCTGCTCCCAACTCTGTCTGGTGAATATTCTCACCGCCCCGCACCTCTGGCCTGCACCCCAGTTCTTGTATGCATAAACAAATAAATCTTTAAAATAAAATAAAATCCTCTTCAGGGCAGTCACCAAACTGAGTGCCTTTCTTGTCAGCTGCCTTTAGCTGCTTGCTCTGCTGTGTTAGGATCGAGCTGCAGCCACGGCACCTCACTTCACAGGCTGACAAGTTTCCAGCCTCTTGCAACTGGGGTTGTGCTGCGAAAGGATTAACAATGGCCCCAGCGCCCAGAAAAAAAGGTTTGAGATGTGTCATGCTGGACAGGCACTGGACACGCCTACAGACCTGCTGATTCTCAGCATGAGGCGTTATGCCACCGTCTCCTCCACCTGTCACCCCTTCACCCCCTGGCCTAGCACGTGACTGTCCAGTCACTGACCGGCACAGGCAGCCCAGAGCCAGGGGGTTCAAGACCTGACGTTGCCCACCCCTCGCCCTGCCCCCCGCCTCTCCATCCACTGAGGCGCATTTTGAGTTTCTACCCTCCGAGTCCACGGTCTCCTCTTTCCAGGACAGGGCGAAGCCTCCTCGAGGACTTGTAATTACGGTGTGGGAAGAGTCCTCTGTGACCCACAAAGGAAAGGCCACTCTCCATGAGATGCCATCCCCGGGAAGCCGCTCTCCACATCTGTAAAATGGGCTTTAATGAGGCTGCTTGTTTACACGGCTTCCGAGATGAAAAGGCTGGTGATGGACAGGATGCTTCGTTGGCTGGTCAGCTCCAGGCTGGCTTCCCTGGAGGGTGGGGCCCCCCGGGAGGCTGGGGTGGGGCTGGGGGTGTCCCCCAATGAAGAGAGGTTGGGGGGATGCAGAGTATTAAGCCTGTGGGGGAAGGCGTGAGAGCCTGCCGGGCGTGTAGGAAGGGTGTGTGGACTGGTATTTTTGTGGAGGGGTGTGTGTGTGTGTTTGTGTGTGCGCGTGGGCATGTTTCTTACCCGGGAGGACAAAATCCCAGCCTTCAGGTCAAAAAGAAATCACATGCTTGCATGTCAAATTCCAAGAATTTGTTAAACCAAACTCCAAGTAATTGTCACTCGAGTGATGCTGCTCCCTCTACTTCTCAGCCAGGTCCCTGTGGGCCCCTCTGGGATCTGGGGCCCACTTCTGGGAAGAAGAGAAGCTGAGAAGCCCTGACTGCAGGCCCCAAACCACCCCTTTCCACCCATACTGCACCGCGTGGGACCTCTTCTATATTTGGTTTCCTCACGAGGTTTCACTTACAGGGGAGGGTCAGTGACTTACAGGTGCTTCTAAACAAAGTGGGGTGGGAAAGGCTAGTGAAAAGTGCTCCCCAAGGTGCGAATCACACCCCAGTAAAGAATACAGACTTTCAGGACAGGGCCCTGGGTCTTGGCTGTGTGGCCTTGGGTTAGTTGCTTTGCCTCTCTGTGCTGATTACTGGACAGTCACTGCCTCACAGGGTCCCTGTGAGAATGGGTTTGGGCATGTGAGGCTCCAGGGGCTGTGCCTGGCCCCAGGCCAGGGCCCGGATGTGTCTGTCATTATCACCCAAATCACAGTTGCCCCTTGTCAAACTTGTTTGGGACAGTGTCCAATGCTGCCACGTGAGTTCCTCTGTGGCATCTTCTCAACAACTCTCTAAACTAAAAATGTACATGGATCCATTTTACAGATCAGGATATTGGATCCATCTGGAAGTCAGTACAGGCCTATCATGTCCTGTGTGGCCTCGGGCAAGTTGCTTAACCTCTCTGAGCCTCCATGCCCCCATTTATAAAGTGGTGAGAGTGACAGCAACACCTTGTGGCTTTGTGGTGAAGATCAAACGAGATCATCCATGCTGTAGCTTCTACCCAATTATGTGGCACTTACTAGGCGTCCAGTGACATACCCCAGAGACCAAGAGTCCGGTCTTTCTGGGCAGTTCAAAACTGATGGCTCAGAGAGGGAGAGAACTTTGACTGTGAGTCATTGACCAAAAGCAATTGCAGGTCCTGGACTCTGGATTTAAAGAAGACAAGTGACTGAATGATGACATCATATTAAATGCCTTACAGTGACACATGACACATAAATAGCCACCAGCAGCTTGGACTCTGCCAAATGTTCAAGCCACTCCCATGGCGGACCTGTGCCTTGCAGGCTGCCTTCCTCCTCATCTGCTCATCTTCAGGGGAGCAGTTCGATCATTTTGCAACAGTTCCATTGACCGAGCCAGCAGCAATGACAGCCACATGCCTTGTGCTGAGGGATGGGTAAGCTCTGTCTCTGGACCCCCAACGGCCATCAATGCCTGTGGGAAGACAGTCCCTGGAAATGTCCCCTCATGAAATGACATTTGACTGTATTTGGAAGGTAAGACTCACAGGAGAGTTTGATGTGGGCACAGAAAGAGAAGAGTCAAAAATGACCCCAGGTATTTGGGCTGAGTACCTGGAAATACAGAGTTGTTAATTAAAAAAGAAAGAAAAAAACCCTACAGGAAGGACAGGTTTGCAGAGGGGATGCCAAGAGTTGGTTTTGGGCACGTGAAGTTGAGAAGTCTTTGGTCATGTAAATGGGGGTGTCAAGTCAACAGAGGAGATACAGACTGGAGTTTAAGGCTGATTTTATTTTATTAGCTTTCTAAACTTGACATCACACTGCCTATAATATAACAGAAGTTTCAGGTTTGCATTGTTATAAGTCAACATCTGTGTGCTATGTCAAGTTCACTGCTGAGAGTCCAAACGTAACCTTCATCAAGGCCAGGCACAAGGCACAAGGTGTTGATGCAGAATTGAAGAGTTCAGTGACTTCAGAATTCCCCTAAACCTGAGATGAGAAGAGCAAAGATGACTAGAAATGGCTAGTGGGGTAGGAAATCCAGTCCCCCAAGAGCTTATGCCACAGCTCAGAAGATTTTTACCATAAAGAGCCATAGAGTAAATGTATTCATCCTTGAGAGCCATCTGATCACCTCTGCCACCTCTCAACTCTGTCCTCGAAGCGTGATAGCAGACACAGGTGATTAGGTGATATGGGAATCAATGCCAGATGGAATGGCCAAAAGTTTCCAATAAAGTTTTATTGACAAAGACCAGGCACTGGCCTAGATTTGGCCGGCAGACTGCAGTTTGCCAAACATGCATTGAAGCAAACGGGGTCCCAGGAGTTGTGCAGTATGGAAAGAGAACAGAAGCTGGGGTGTTCTGGAAGCCAGGTGGACATTCCAGACCATTCTAGGATGCAAATGAGTGTTTCTCCATTGTTTCGAGTAACTCATTTATTTGGTTTCTCAGGAAAAACAAAAGTGGGGCCCTCCGTGGTGGCCAAGGGGTTAAGATGCATCACTATGACACTATCTGCAGCCACTGCAGCATGAGTTCTATCCCCGGCCAGGGAGGTGACCCACATGGCACAGCAGACCTCTTCTGTCTCACCTGCTGCTCCCCTCGGCACTTATTTTGGTGGATCTGACTGTTCTGTTTCTTACTCTGTCTCTGGGGAATCCATTGCACTGCTAGCCTGCATCCAGGTTCTTCTATGCCAAAATAAATAAATTAAAAACAGAAAAACAGAAGCTTGGTATCCGGAGTTATGTAAGAAGCCACTGCACCCTGGCTTGAATGTGATGACCCGATCCCCAGGCACCACTCAGACAGGTTGGACACTGTGTCAACGCCTTCCGAGCTTGGATGCCTGCCTTTTATTTACACCCTGCTCTGTGATGGAAATGGCCTGAGCAGTTGTCTGCATTATGGGTCCAGGCCGAGTCCACACTTGGTCAAGATGCTCCACTCCAGCATTCCATCCTTTCGAACTCAGTGGCCTGCAGAGTCCTGCTGTCCATACTACCAACTGAATTTTTCATTAACTGGGGTGAGTTATTGGCATGGGGTCCATCCAGTGAAAAAGCCTAAATTTATGCCACACTTTGTTTCTCAGGGAGCCCAAACTATTTCATATAAATTACCTCATTGATCTCCAGAGCCCTTGTGTGAGATTTAGAATTATTATTTCTTTTTCATCTTGACACCCAGTCTGTAGGCGTGTCATAAATATTGCATCCTGGTATTTATGATGTGGGGCTGTGGACTATGGCAGGGAAATTCGTATTGCTGTTGTAGCCTGTAGGGGAGCCCAATTGGGGAGACGAGTAGGAAGTGGAACCAAACAGCCCCCACCAGGCGTCCACATTAAGCTCGCACAGGGCTCCAGTCTTTGTATCTGATGACGCTGCTTCCTCCCAGTCGCCCCTCTCCTGCCACCGGTCTTTGGACCAGACTGGGACCCACCCCTTGGATGGTCGATCTATCAGCGTATGTCTGTGCCTAATAAAAGGAGCGAGTGAGCTGGGGTAAGAATGGCCTCTCTTGGGAAAGTGTCCCCTCATCACTCACCAGGAGAAGAAAAGTGGGCACTCAGGAAGAGCACATGGTTCCCTGATGGTGCAACAAAGATCTGTGAATTTCTCAAGCAACAGCTCCCTGGTGCCATCTTGGAAACACATACCTGACAGAAGCATTCCCAGGGAAGGGGCCACTGTTGCTGCTTTTTACCTTTCTAGAAGACTCTGTACCATTATCACTATACAGATATCCCTGAGATCAGCTCATTTTAGGGGGTGGGGATGGGAGGGTGGGAGTACTCTAGGGGATCCTTGTTTCTTACAGCCAAACACACTCAACCCTGACATTGAATGATGACATTCATTAAGAAAGGCTGAAGAAACCCAAGTAAGAAACAATTCAAGTAGCCGACGTTTTTTTAAACTTTTTGTCTGCTTAAAACCAAACACCAGGTAGAGGGGACAGAAAAAGGGTGCCTGCCCAGATGCCTGCCCCCGTTTGCCTTTTTTTCCTCAAAGTTCTGAGAACCAAGAATATTAAACAAGCAAGTACATTATGATTACATGTGATGTAATTAGGGAGATTTAGGGTAGAAGGAACCACAGAGCCAGTAGAGCAATTTCCTTGTCTTGAAGAAATCATGAGGAGCTTCTTGGAGAAAGTGGGGTCTCAAACGAGGCTTGAAGGGGGGTCTGGGATTACTCCATGAGGAGGCTAAGAATATTCAAGTCTAGGAAGCCAGTGTCTTTTGGGTATCAGATTAAAGAGAAATATAATCCAGAGCCCAGGGATGCCCTAGAGGGAGAGCAGATGCACACTCAAGTGGAGAAATTCAAAAGCTGGCCTTCATTGTGTTCAGGGTTGTAGGAGTCGAGGGAATGCAGCTGTCTGCTCTGCTCCCAGGACAGTCGGCTCACAGGCTCCTCTTCTGTCACATGCTGAGGGAAGTGCTCTGAATCTCTATTATGTCTGCAAGTTACTGCTATAGATGAGGGAGTAGTCAGGGAGTGAGGGGGGTGGGCTGCTCTCAGCTAAAGGCCACAGAACACAGCTCATGGCCTATCAATAATGTGCCCAAATGCCAGGTGGGTGCTATTAGTAGTAGTAGTATTCAATGTTACAGATAAAGAGACTGTGACCCAGAAAGGTAATAGGAAGCCAACATATGGATTCTACTACTCTGAGGTAGAAGTCAAGGCTGAGAGGCTAGGAACTCTACCTACTGAACTTCCTCCCTGGAGCCCTTATCTCAGCACAGCTGTGAGGAGGCTTTGCTGGTGAGCTGCTTGGTAAATAACTCCTTCCCTCTGCTCCCACGGCTTTAAGGCAAAGCTCCACAAGGGTAGCACAGCTGAGGCTCCAAACAGATGAGCTTGGGAATGTTACAGAATAACAAAATGAGTCAATGAGACTTGGATATTTTGTCCCATTGTCCATCTCTTCACTCAGCTTCTGTCTCAAAGCATCACCTTCCCAAGGGTTCTTCACACCTCCATAGAAGTTCTGTTTCCACTTTCTATCCCACTATCCAACAATTCCGCCTGTCCCTACCTCTCAAAATTCCCAGCCTCCATTAGACCCTGGGTTAAAATGTGGCCCAGCACCCCACTCATTCTGTCACTGAACAAACTTTCTTAACTTCTCTGAGTCACCACTGGTCTGTTAAAAAGGAATGAATAGCTTCAAAGCTCAAAAAGAATAATGTGGAAAAGCACTTGGCAGTGCCAGGCCCATTGTAGGTACTTTTAGGGCACCCGCCCCATGTTCTTCACCCTTAAGCATAATCCTTCACATCTTCTCTCCATACTCCCTCTATTAAAGAATTTCTTTTCTCAAAATGGCTAGAAGATATACAATTCTTGGTTCTTGGCTTAGATACAATTCTAAAACACCCCACCTAGTTGCAAAGCCATAAAACTATCAGAAATACCTCTGTTCTCAAGCAATTAATGGCCAGGGAGCATAAAGGTGGGCTCGAGGTCCCCACTTACATGCTCTTAAGGATATTTGGGAGTTTGTGATTCTTTGAAGGCTTGAACAAAATGGTTTCCTAGAAGCCCAGGGGCACCAAAGCACAGCTGGTGGCCACTTCACCTGAGGCCACACCACTGGGAAGTGGCCAAGAGGCTGAAAAAGCAGAGACAAGTGCTATGATAGGCATCGGGGGGATACCAAGCTCCTTGGAAAGTTGGAGAGGCCAGGACCTGTCAGGGGGGTGTAGAAATCAGGAGAGATTATGAGCTCCTTGGAAGTCAGGGAGGTTGGGGGGCTGGGGCCCAGGACTTCTATTTCAACCTTGGCTCTTGCAGCACACACACAGCAGATGTCAACAAGGCTGAGTTCTTGGAACTATGTTGTGACCATCACTTCTTCCTTCTGCCAACTTCGACTTTTCAGCTCAGCACTAGAAACCTTGAAAGGAGCCTTGCCCCTCAGTACATAGACTCCTCCAGAGAACTTTAGCAAATGTTTTGGGTCAGGTGATTTGCCATAAAGGACTCTTTACTTTAGATTTCATCAACACTACATATTTGAGTCAAAACTCAAGAGAAATTGAGATGTTTGGGAAATTAAGAGAAAACTGAAGAGGTCCTGGTTCCGTTCAACATTCTGGAGGGTCAGCTCTGAATTATAAAGCAAATACATCTCTAGTTTGTGATAGATTATTCTTATGTAGTCTCTCTAGACTTCCAGCCTTTAAGAAAATAGATTGGGGATAAGTTAAACTACAACTTAATAATACAAAGTTTGACTAGAAAGTAATGAGACTGACTTTTAGAGTAAATACTTGTAGAATTTCCATGAGACAAGTGTGTTGGCTTCGGGAAGGGGAGCTTGGAGAATATGTTCCCATTTGGAAAGTGTTGCCAAAGTTCAAAACTATCATTTCTCCTCAAAGCTGCCTCCAAGTTCAATTTATAAGACACACAAACCTACTTTTGATCCCAGACAGCATAATGTGGCTTGCTGGATCTATGTTAGGCTCCAGATTTGACCACAAGTGGTTGTGTCTATTTCCAAAAATCAAACGAAGACTAAGATGGGCCATCCCCGATGGTATACTGAACTAAAAAAATGCACTGCTCCACTGAAGATAATTCTCAAGAAAGAGTTCCTGAAACATCACAATAGAAGCACTGTCCAAAAGCACAGCCTTCCAAGATGGTGGCTTGCAAGACCACACTTGTATATACCAAGTCACAAAACACAGAGCCCAAATGAGCCCGTGAAGGCAGGCTGGGAGAGGAGTGGCAGCCTCCCTAACAATGGACATATGACGCTGGTGGTGCCAGGGTCCCGTATGCTCACCCCTTACCTGGGGCTGACGGGCATCAAGATTTTTTCAGCGTGGATTTCAGCTGTTCCCCCACGTTCCCTTATCCCATGTCTTTGTTAAGAGCATCTATCATGTTTATTTTGGACTCACATCTTGTGAATGAGGTTCTTTCCCCACAGTGATAACAGAATCTGAAAGAAAGAGCCACTATAAGGACTTGTGTTGGATTTACCACCTCCCACAGCCTGGTAGGTGCTCAATAATATTGATGAAAGGAGTTGGACTGGAGATGCAATACGTAGAAATGTATTTTAACCAGGAAATATATTATTCCTGTTATCATCACCAGCATGAGCCACTGATCCGACCATTCTGTGCTGTAGATTGTGCTGAGAATTACAAATGCAAAGCTATTAAGCCACCCCAAATGGGTGTTTTGTGAATGTTTTTAAACTTACACTGTTACTAGTATTGATTTGTCTGAACACTGGCCTATTGTCAAACACAGTAAAGTGCTCTACTTGGTAGATTACCATTCATATCCAGCCCCTGCAGGGAGCAGAAATGGAAAAATGAGCTTTGCCCAAGACCAGTGGAGGGTGGGCAAATCTTAAAAAGAGCTGACTTGATTTAAAAAACCAAACTGCCAACCTCACATGGCAATGAATCAGCCACCCCAGCAGTATTCAAGCAGAGATGGCCGACCCCTTAGGGATGGCACAGTGGGGTTTCTGCAGGGAGCTGCAGAGACCCCTTGGGCCCCTCCCAGGGGTGAAAGGGTTTCTAGGATATCATGGCAACAGCGTGTAGGGTGAAGATGCTCATAATCCCAAGGTCAACACTTTGGACCATACAAGACAATAAGAAATTGTCCTTTCCTTTTTTTCCCTACTTTGATAGAGCAAACTGTTTGACCCTTTAAAAAAATAATTGAAACTCTAAGCCTCTTGCTACCAGGGAGGTAATAATCTCATGCCCACTGCCCACCTCCTTCAGGACGAGCTTTGCCTTGGCGTCAGGACAAAAAGCCACAAGCAGTGTCAGAGCTCAGCACTAGCACACAGCTCTGTTAAGCAATAGGAGGAAGCTGGAGCTGGGGGGTCTGGCCGCTGGCTGGTCTCACAGCTGCCACAGAGCAGCCCTTCCCACCCAGTCAATAGCCCCCAGGACATGTTCTTTCCTGGGCTCAGTGCATGCGCTGCATGTGTACAGAGACTGTATTGTTATTTGTTTTTCCTTGAAGGCATCACTGGCCTTCACCATACTCAGCACACACAACTAAGACTTATGAAGCCGGTGGTGAGAGTTTATCTGAATCAACTCCTGTTGCCCTAGAAAGTGGGTACAGAAAGTGAGGTGTAGGGAGTTTCAGAGACGTCTGCAAATCACACAGCCATGAAGAAGTATAGCCAGAAGGTGGACTCTGACCAGATTCCACCCTCAGTAGGCCCCCAGCCCTGCCTTGACCACTCAGCAATCCTGCCCCTGACCTGCGGGAGACTGAAGAGTCAGTTCTTCCTTTCTCTGCATCATTGCCAGCTGTTACCATAGTGTGCTCACAGAGGGTGTTTGGTCAGGAGTGAGTGGACTGGTGCTACAGGACAGGGAGGTAGAGGAGGTAAGTAAACAATTAACTCAGCGGTCTGGTAGATAGTCAGAGGTGTCTGGAGACCAAAGCAGGGTCTCAGCTTTTGAGAAACTGCTGTAGGTCTCCAAAGGCAAAACCACATTCTCATTCAGGAAATCTAGACATAGGATGTCAAGAGGAAAGAGTTCCTCTGCCACTCCGCCCCCCTTTATCCCCCCCATCCCCCTCAGAATCCCAAATTGGCCCTGCCTACTTGCTCTGATGTCTTTGAAGGACTAATCTCTTGTCTTTTCAAGCATTTGCTCAACAGATATTTATGCAGCGTTCATTCCATCTGGGGCAGGAGGGACAAGCAAAGTCCCTGCCCTAATTAAGGTTTTGTTCTGGTGGGGTCAGAGGAGAAATGACCGTATATAGTGAATGTGTGTGAAAAGCAACACTTTTATGAAGCCATTTTTAAATGGCGTCAAGGAGCCATGACAGAAATCGCATTGCCTGTCTCCTCTGAACTGGGCTGGAGACTTCTGACCTGGTCCAGAAACCAATCATTTTAAGAAAGCATCAGAAAAATAATTATTTGAAAAGTCATCCCATCACGAGAATGGGTAGTTAAGGCCTTTTAGCCAGGATAGAATCCACAGTTCCCTTTTCGTCCTTTCTAGAGAATCAGTAACCAATTGCGCATAGTCAAGATTAGTTTAAGCTTGTTAGCAATGATCAACAATTCTCTTAAACCACTTACCTCATCTTCTCTTTTTCCTGCCATATAAACCTCCAAATTTATCCCTTCTCAGTGCATATTTTCTACCAAAATCTGTGCCCTGAAGTGAAGCTCTGGGATGTACACCACACCACCAAGACCGTCCTAAAGTTAACAGTAAACTCTGGGTGCTATGATGTGTCCACGGAGGTTCATTCCTGCATTAAAAAGCAAGTCCCAGGCCCTCCCTGGTGGCACAGCAGGTTAAAGCACAGCACTGGGAAGCTAAAGCCACTTCAGCATGAGTTCGATCTCTGCCCCGCGATGACCCACATGGCGCTGCAGACCTCTCCTGACCCACCCACTGCTCCCCGCAGCAATGTGCTTTGACAGTCAGCCTTTTCTACTCCCCGCTCCGTTTCTGGTGACTCTTCTTACCACCGCTGCACCTCTGGCCTGTACCCCAGTTCTGTATGCACAAATAAATAAATCTTAAAGAAAAAAAAAAAAGCCAGTCCCATTCTGGTGAGGGATGCTGATAACAGGGTGGTGGTGCTTGTATGGCTGGGAAGCAGTGAACTGGGGACACAAGCCAGGTTTGTGGGCTGGATAGCCCCCACTTCATGGTCACTTCATATTGAGATTCTGGAGTAGTCTCCAGAAGGAGGCAAACAACAAGCCCATGCCTCTCAGGACTCATTCACCACTAGAGTAGCTAAGAAGGGTGCGGGGCAAAGAAATCCTCCACGCTCCACCTCTTCATCACTGGCCCTGTGCCCCACCCCCAGCACCCCAAATCCGATTGTCCCCCTCACTGTGCCTATTGCATAAAGTCTTATGGCTGGAGTGCTCCAGCAGGCGACCTTCTTGCAGTCAGTAATATGTGTTTATGATTCTGCCGTGACCTTTTGCGGTTTAATAGCTCGTTTCTTTTTAGCACTAAATCATATTCTATTGTCTGGATTCAGGCAGGTTTATTTACCCAGCAACCTACTGGGAGGGCATTCCGGGGCTTCCAAGTTTTAGCAACCACGAGTAAAGCTGCTATGCAGGGCTTTAGCGTTTCTTTTTGTTTGTTTGTTTTGTTTTTAGTTTTATATCATTTATTTGTTTATATATTTCTTACACCATTGATCATTTTTGTGCAACGCTTGCTTTCACTTCTCGGGTAAGGTCCCCTAGATCAGCCTGCATCTCCTTTGGGTAATGACCAACGAACAGAGTTGCTGGATGGCATGATGACAGCTTTAACACCAATCGCCAGGCTGGCATCCCAGGGCTGGTGCCACCTGCATTCTCCCCGCGGTGGGCGAGAGCCCTTGCGCCACATCCTGGCAGACCGCTATGGTCAGTGCTCTGGGTCTGGACCATCTTCACAGGACAAGGCTCGGGTTTCACATCTGGGAGAGAAAACGACCACCGAAGCTAAGGACGGCTGGCTGAGCTCCTGCCGCACGCTTAGCACGGAACCCAGAACAGAACACAGGCTAGCAAATGGTGACTGCGGGACGTTGTGATTACTATCGTGAATGCGCCCTATCTCTATGTTTAATATTTATTTTACACAGATTCCCTCTCTTCAGTACAGTCATGGACGACACATATTATTATCCCCAAAGCCAGATGGGAAAAAAAGTTCCCTCGAGCAGAAGGGTTGAGGACCTTGCGGGGGCGGGGACAGTGAGGGGCGCAGCAGGTCTGGAGCAGCCACCAGGGCGCACACGGGAGTGGAACAAACAGCCTGTGCTCTTGGCGGCCCTTTGTTCTCAGAGGTCTCCGTGTGCTTCTAGAAGGGAGAGGCACACAATGCATGGACTGACTGTGCATTCCACGTTAAGAATTTCTTTTTGTCTGGAAATCAGGCCACTTGATTTGTTGGTTTCTGGAAGGGAAACCCTTGCTGGTGATGTGGGGCTGAGGGAGAGGGAGAGCTGTGATTGGCGCCGCGCCTCGCCAGGTCGGCCTGAAGAGGGCAGCTCCCTGCCGGGGTGAGCACCAGCCCAGGGACCACAGGAAGTCTCCGCCCCAGATGTGATGGAGTAAAGTCAGGAGGAAGGTCCGAGCAGCGAACATGGCGTCTGGGCATGACAAAGCGTGCAAAGTCAGAGAAATCCCTCCAGCTCTTGTGGCCATCTGACTGAAATGCGCAAAATGATGAAGGGCCCCACCTCCAGGTGGGAGCCAGAATGATGGAGCTGGGAACACGCCCCCCACCCTCACCCCCTCCCTCCCCAGGGCTACAGGGCTATGAAGAGGTGAAGCAGAGACACAAGCCAGGTTTGTGGCCCAGGTAGGCCCCTACTTCATGGTCACTTCATCTTGAGACACGGAAATAGTCTCTAAAAGGCGCCAAGTATAAATAAGCCCAGGCCTCTCAGGGATTTTTTTTTTTTCTTGCAGCAAACTACACAGAACATAAAGTTTATGGCCTTCTCCTCTTTCAAGTGTACAGTGTTGCACAACCGTCGTCACCATGTTCAGATCACTTTCATCTTGCAAAACCAAAACTCTACACCTTTTAAACAGTAACTCCAATCTCCTCTTCCCCCAGCCTCTGGCACCGACCAGCTACATTCTGTCTATGAACTTAACTCTAGTTAAGTAATAGATGACTCTCACATGAGTAGAATCATGGACAGTTTATCCTTGGGGGACTGGCCTATTTCACTTAACAGAATGTCCACAAGTTTTGTGCATGTTCTAGCCTGTGCCAGAATTTCCTTCCCTTTGAAAGCTGAATAGAAACTGTCCCTAAGGTAACAGTGTCTACAGTAATGAGTGCTGAAAGGCGGGGTGTTCTGAGACATGCATCTTAGATGATGCTGTCAGGGCGTCAACCTCAAGTGCATAACCCACTGCCCTGGCTGGAGGCCACCCTCACCTGTGCTCTTACTGGGGCTGCATCACCGATGCACTTACTGAACCGATGTCGCTGAGCAATACTTCCTGTGCAGATAGGGACGTGTATGTTTCCCCACGCATCAGTGAGTAGGCTGCTCCGCTTTTGTGCTGCCATGCATAAGCCGCTGTCGTGAGTACACACACACCTCTCTGCACGTTTGTTTTTGAGTCTTTTAAGCTAGACCTAGAAATGGAATTGCTGGGTCATGTTCTGATTTTAATTTTGTGAGTAACAGCCATGTTCTTCTGACCTGCTGTTTTGTGCCCTTTTTTTGGCTCTAGAAGCCATCCTCATTGGGCTGAGGGGGTCCTCGGGACTTTTTTTTTTTTTTTTAATGTTTTTAAGACTTTTTGTTGAAAGAGCAATTTTAGGGCCCTCCCTGGTGGCACAGCCGGTTAAAGCACAGCACTAAGAAGCTGAAGCCACTGCAGCACAGGTTCGATCCCCGCCCCAGGGGTGATCCACATGGCACGGCAGACCACTCCTGACCTGCCTGCTGCTCCCTTCAGCAGTGTACTTCGTCAGTCTGCCTGTTCTGCTCCCCACTCTGTCTCTGGTGAAGCCTCTCACTGCCCCGGCACCTCTAGCCTGTACCCCAGCTCTGTATGAATACATAAATCTTTAAAAAAAAAAAAAAGGAGCAAATTTTAGATTCACAGCATAATTGAGAGAAAGGTACAGGGGGTACAGGTGAGAAGCCCACACTGACACCCCTGCCACCAGAGTGCCACATTACTTCAAGGCCCACTGTCTGTGTAGCTCATTCTACGGGTTTGGACTAACGACAATGCCATGCATTTCTCGGCTATCCTTAGCTCCTGCAGGTACTAACTGCACTGATTCTCATACTCTAGAGCGGAAACAATTCAGCTTTGCAGGCAGGTACCTGGACATAGATGCCTTTGTCCAAAGCTGAAGCAGCTGCTTCGCAACTAGAGAACCATGAAGTGAGAGTGGTTCTTATTCTGGAAGCACAGTGTCGGTGCCTCCAAACACCTCTCCCCTCTTCAGCAGCCAGGGAAGTTGGCGCCACGCCCCACCCTTTGCATCCAGGAGGGAGGCAGCGGTTCTTCTTTTGGTGAGTTGGGACCTTGTCCCTGGCTAGCTTCCAAAAATGTGGAAGGCGTGCATCATCCTGGAGCAGAGACTGGGCGCTGGGTGTGAGGCCCGAATTAGCCTCCCTCAGCTCAGGCCCCTACGCATGTTACCTCCTCTCCACCTGCCTCTGTTTCCCCAGCTGCAGACTGGGCAAAGGTGCCAGCAGAGTAACAGACACTTGCACAGTCTTCTCCCCAGCAGACACAGTTCTGGGCACAAGCATGAACAGCTCGCCTCCAGTCAGCAACAGTAGATGTTGGTACCACTAGTCTCCTCACCCCCTGACTTGCCTTGAGGATTCAATTCCTACCCACGAAGGGTTTGGAACAGTCCCTGGCCTGCAGCACTCAGTACACCTCAGCTATTATTACAATAAATGGTTTTCAAGGGTGCATAGATAGGCATTTTTAAATTCATAATGTGCCTTTATAAAAATACATGTATATTAGAAAGACACCATATACTTTGCCCATGATTCCATTGATATTACTTAAGTTAAAGATAAGATGGTATTTAAGTAAAAGTATAGAGTTGATTTAAAGAGAGATTAAGTAAACAATCACAGAGCCATTAAAGAGCTTCAGCAAAAATCATAAAGTGAGTTGCCCAAATGTTGGAAACGGAGGTCTCCTGTCAGCTGTCTTCCCTGCCTCGACTGCTGCCTTGACCTTCTTCCACCTGGGTCAGCCAGCAAGACACGTGTGGAGAGCCTCCCTGGCAGCGCGGGGGTTCAAGTCTCAGCACCATCAAGCTATTGCCAGCCACTGTGGCCTGAGTTCGATCCCGGGCCAGGGAGCTGACCCACCTGGCACAGCAGACCCCTCCTGTCTCCCTGCTGCTCCCCACAGCAGTGCGTTTCAGTCCATCTGTCTGTTTGCTCCCCACTCTGTCTCTGGTGAGTCCTCTGGCCTGTACCCCAGTTCTTGTATGCATAAATTAATTAATAAAAAAAAAGACAGGTGGAGTCGAAGATGCCTTTCCCGCCCTGAACCCTCTTGTCCTTTTCAGCTCATACTGTGTCCTACGTCAAAGCTATGCCCTGAGAAGGAGGCAAGGAATGTGGCCCCCACACCTTAATCAAGGGGTCACACCTGTCAGGCAGGCGTGTGATAACTGCATGGCTGAGGAGCCAGCGGAGACACCACCTGCCCACTAATGACAGGGCCCCAGCAGCCAAAACCCTAATTGCTCCCCTGGTCCTTTAAAATCACTCTCCACTTAACAGTTAGCAAGCCCCTTCCCGTAGAACCTGGAAAACACTCAACTGTTGGCTACGGCTCCCGGAGACAGGGAAGGAGGCGGCTAGGTTGGCAACACCTGCCTTGAAAATATTTACAAATGGGTAACTCTTTAGCTTTTCAATAAGATCTTGGACATGAGGCGCAGGGAGCCTCTAAGAGCCAGGTCAAGGGTTTTGTTTGGTCGGGCAGAAAAACACGTTTAAGCCCAGTCAGCTCCCACTTCTACCTGGGCTGATTGGGAAACCAGATGACCACGGGCTTCCCCCAGAACATGGTGTCACTTAAGCTGGCCTCAGGCAGGTATCTCTCACATGACCGTCAATATCATCTTCACCTGTATAGTTGCATTTCGAGAAAAAAACAAATGACTGTCCTGTAAAGGGCTCCAACTTCAAGAACAAGAAATCCTGGTCTCCGGGGGTGGCCACCTCCTCACTCTCTATGGCTTTGTTATTCTTTCCAGTTCTTTCAGGGACTCAGAGGCCAATGTAACAGTAATTACCCTCCCTGCATTGATCCCCCTGCCTCGAGGTGCAGGCAGCTTCTCGGCTGGCTTCCGGGCACCACATCAAAGACTGCTCAGTGCTTTTCAAACACCATCACCTATGAATCACACAGTTGACTTGTGAATTTAGGTTTATGTCCTTTGTGTTACAGATATCACTTCAGACCAGGTCAGGAGCTGACTTTCAGGACGGGGTCACGGCTCCATGTGTCTTGGTCCCCCATTTCCTTGGCCTCCTTCTCCCAAGGGACAAGTTTCAAAGGCCTTAAGCGACTTGTCTCAAATCAAAAAACTGGCTAATGAAAGGGATGGAACTTGACTCTAAATTATCTTCTGCC
The DNA here is from genome assembly GCF_000260355.1 of Condylura cristata. Taxonomy (NCBI): domain Eukaryota; kingdom Metazoa; phylum Chordata; class Mammalia; order Eulipotyphla; family Talpidae; genus Condylura; species Condylura cristata. Next base: position 45,715,878 of record NW_004567113.1, read on the forward strand.
AAAATCCTTCCTGCCACGCCAGATGGAATCTTTCTGGATGAAATAAATGGAAGTGGGTGACAGGATTATGCCAACTCGGCCTCAGAACAACCCCGCAACTGAGACCCAAGCACAGAAGGACTGAGAGCCCAAAGCTGAGAGGAAGCGGTCCCCTCACCTCCAGCCATCAGTGGTCACCTCACACAGAACCCCACCTGGTTTGCAACTCCAGACCCTCTCCAGTGAAGCTACCACCTTGGGGAAATACAAAACAGAACTTCTAATTAAATCTGAACTTCAGATACTCAAGAAATGTACATATATATTTTTTAGTATGAGCATAACTCATATTCATATTCAATGGAATAACAGGCAGAGTTAGCAATGATGATTCACTAAAATAATATTATTACAGTTCTTTGATCTGCTAAGAAACAAAGTTGGTAAGCATAAAATACTATGACCTTAGTAGATTTATAGTTAAGATCGGCCTAATCTTAGTACACTAAATAACATAGGTGTTAACCAAAAACATTGATAAACACCCAGCATGAGATTTTAAAGATTGTAACACAGTGACTTATTTTGCAGTACAGCCCCAGGAATTGAAGTCAGCAGATAGTATATCTTAAATCTTCTTCACATGTGATTTGCTGGAGGTTGGACATTAAGTCTTTGAAGGTATTTTATACGCTTTAATAAATATCAAAATAAAAATTGTTGAATGGCCCACCTAGCTAATAATCAAAGAAATTAGAACAATGAAATATCAATTTATGTGTGAGTACGTGAGTCGCCTGAACAGTGTGAACTGTGGGTGGGGTGACAGCAGCTGTCACAGGCCTCAGAGGCCACAGCGGCAGGGGGGAGCAGCTCTACTTTTCTGGAACAGTCTGGCCAAATACTCAGAAGGAAGTCTTAGAAGTGGGCAATCTGTTCTGACTCAGATACTGCTCCTAGGAACTTGTCCTAAGAAAATAACTTGGGGAAGGTGCAAAGATGTTCATTCTAGAATCGTGAATGTACACAGTGTCGTGATAGAGATTACGTGCAGTGATGCTCAGTACACGTCAAGTTCTCAGCAGTAATATATGAACGTAGGAGTAGATACATATATGTCACTGCTGTGGAGGTATATAACACGTCGCCTTCTGCCCTCACCTGCAGTTAATCGCCATATTGTCATGTGCCACAGTACATTGTGTTCATTTGCTTGCTCTATGGAATGCCATTGCAAAAAGAATATAAAATGTACCCTACTGCTTAAGACTCTGAGTAGATGGGACTTTTAGGGAGCTGTTTGGATGTGACAATGCTTTTCAACTTCAGGTGTGCGTGGGTAAGAAGTTTTCCAGAGGTACAGACCCTTCGATTTTGCCAGATACTACCAACCCACTACCCAAAGAGTTTGTACAAATAAACACTCCTCCTAGCCAAGTGTGCGATTCACTGTCATTCCACACCTTACCAACTCTGGTATCATCCAACTCTTTGCCACTCCATGAGCATGAAATGGTATCCCCCTGTGGCTTTATTTTGAATTTCCCTGATTACAAATGAGGTTGAGAGCCTCTCTGTAAGATATATTTGTGTTTTTCTTTTTTTCTTTCTTCAATGATAGCATCCTCTATTTACACCAAGCCACCTTTATTATCTTCATTCATACATATTAGCAAAGGAATATTCATGCGAGTAATTAAAAAGTAATTTAAATTGAACTTTGGAATTAGCAGTGCTTTGTCTGCACACTCCTCAAATCAATTCTGCTTAGTCAATCATTAAAAATGATTTAGAACTGCAGGCTTCAGAAGCAGAAATCGTGATAGTTAACATTTGTTGAGTGTTGACTCTGTGTCAGTCGCTCTGTGAGAGCTACAAAAATAAAGGGATGGAATGCTTGCTGTTTAAATAACAGCCTCCTGCTAGGGAGAGAGTGTCCCTTCTCTGGAAAGTCCTATTCTGTCAAGTACCTTGGTTTATAACACAGAATGGGTGCAGAAGTTTGAGGCTCAAAGCTAGAGAGAGCCCAGCTCGATTGAAGTGAGAAGATGGAGTTTGAGGGCATCATGAAGAGAAGGAGCAATACAAGCGAACAGAGGAGAGAAGGTCAGTCCACCTGGTGAGTGAATAGATCAGAGGAGAGAGGGTCAGTCCACCTGGTGAGTGAATAGATCAGAGGAGAGAGGGTCAGTCTGCCTGGTGAGTGAATAGATCAGAGGAGAGAGGGTCAGTCTGCCTGGTGAGTGAATAGATCTCAAGTTGCGGAAACAACCAGGGGTTCTTTAACTGGTGGTTTAACACTGTCTGTCCCTGTGCCCATTACACAAGGCCCCGGCCCTGTGCGTCCTGGGGCCAGGTAAATATTGCAGAGACTGGTGATTCACGACCCAGGGTCTCAGCCCATGTGGGAGCTGAAACAAAGCCCTCTCCCACAGAACGCCGGGAGCCACAGAGACTCTGTTACTTAAGGCAATGGAAGACATCACATTGGCCAGGAACCCAAGAAGGATGTTGACTCTTTTTGAGGGCCAGCAAAAGTAAAAGCACCACGTCAAGCACAGCAGAACACCACCCTGCATCTGGTCTCACAGTGGTGCACAGGAGCTCCTTCTGAGCTGCCTGGAATCCACAGCATTCCCATCAAGGATGTGTTTCATGGAAAGCCACACCCACTGAAGATGAACACGCAATGAAAAAATACTAAGCTCATTATGTAAATAACTGCTGAGAGAGAAAATCAGCAAACACAAACAACGAGGCAACAGAAGAGCCACACCAAGAGCTACAATTGTAAAGCAATCCCAGAGATTTTAAAACCACAGACTCCAATATGTAGTAATATAAAGGAATAGAATACATGAAAGTGAGAAAAAATATGATCACAACAGGAAGGCGGAAACTCTGAAATTTTCAAAAAGGATTCAACCAAATTTCTAGAGATGAAAAAATAGACACATCTTAATGACCAGCTTCTTTTTGAAATATGAAACTAAAATATTACTCAACAATAATACAGATGATGGAAGAAGGTTTTAAGAACATTCTGCGTTCTTTGTATTGTTTGGGGAAATGATAAGGATATTGATTAAATCTAAACCTTTTATCATGCATGCTAACAATTAACCACCACATGAATGAAATCAAATGTTTAACTTCTAAAGAGGTGAAGAGGAGAGAGATGCGTGGAGAAGCAAAACAAAAATCATGATAAATGGAAAAAAACTCATACAATTATCATGCATGCTAACAATTAACCACCACATGAATGAAATCAAATGTTTAATTTCTAAAGAGGTGAAGAGGAGAGAGATGTGTGGAGAAGCAAAGCAAACATCATGATAAATGGGAAAAAAACTCATACAATTAGCTAGTAAAAACAAGACCACATGTATTGTCAACAAAAACCATAATTAACATAAATGACCATAGAAATGTCCCCTCATATGTCCACGAAAAGACAAATTAGTATAGTCATCATAGTATTGTTTGCAAAAGAAAAAAAAGAAGAAATAACCCAAATTTACCACCCTTTGAAGACTAGATAGGGAAGTACCTATAAATTGGCACTTTGGGGGAATATGGATCCCCAATACATTAGTAAGTGAAAAACGCAAGTTCCAGAGTGATCTATGCAGCATACCACTTGTCTAAATTATTTAAGCACAAACAACACTGTATAGTGTTTATAAATAGTGACCGATTAAAAACATGGATGAGCAGATACACATGCTTCCTCGAATGGGGGAGAGGGGAGAAGAGAGAACTTCACTAACATCTTTAATATTTTATTTCTTTAAATGAACTGAAGCAGATAAAGCAGAGGTTAATGATGTGTATATTCCACTTGGTGGTTTATAAAACTCTGAATGTTAAAAATTTTCATTATAAAAAATCAACAATTGACTCAAAATATAGAGCTGGGTTTTCCAATCATTAAATTAAACTTGCATTCACAATTAAATTTAATTTGATTAGGGCCTCCCTTGTGATGCAAGGGGTTAGGTCACAGCACTTTGAAGCTACCAGCAGTCACAGCAGCTTGAGTTCAACCCCCAGCCAGGGAGCGACACCCCTGGGTGGCAGACCTCTCCTGACCCACCCGCTGCTCCCCTCAGCAGTGTACTTCAGTCGATCTTCCTGTTCTGCTTCCCACTCTGTCTCTGATGACTCCTCTCACTCACCCCACAAAACTCTGGCCTGTACCTCAGTTCTTGTATGCATAAGTAAATAAATCTTTAAAAAATAAATTTTGTTTGATTAAAAATTCATTTCCTCAGCACACTACTTTATATCAAATTCTCTGTAGGCACAGGCTCTCAGTAGCTATTCTATGGAGAGTTGTAGAGCTTTTCCATCACCAAGGGACGTCTACTGGAGTTTATAGTGCCTCAAGACCTTCTTGGCTCAGATTACTCTCATTATCTAATACAGTAAATGGATATTGATAGTAATATGCAAAAGATAGATCAAGCATGCATTAAGCATACTGTGTGCTTACACAACCCACTGGAAATTTGGTTAAGTTTTGTTATAGTGTATTGTGTTTCAGCAAATTACTTGAATTTCCTACAAGGCTGATATACAGTTAATTGAGATTTTTCTATAGTATTTCAGTTGAAAGCAGTCACTGTAACTCAGAGCTAGTGATAATAATAAGTTTGTCCCAGTCACTATATATTTGATTCCCCAACTATTCCAATTCTACCCACTGTCTTCTTGGGGTATAAATCTGGTAAAAATGAACACAAAAAGAGACAATTCTTGGATTTTCTCATTTTCTAAAGTAAGTGCTTTAAACAGTTATGTGAATGGTCACTATTTCACTAGGAATTTCGACACCAACAGCCCATTACAAAAGCAAGCATTGGCCTCCGGAAGGGAGAGACTTGAGACTTTGCCCTCGAGCCTCAGAATTACTGCAGGTCACTAAATTCTTTCCACTGGGGCTTTAATTGACTTTCTTATGATACACATTCCCCTGCGTCTCCTCTAGCTGCCTACTCAAGGGTACTTCTGAAGTACACCAAAGCGAAAGTCCCCTGGGTTCTGTGTGTAGATGGCCAGTGAAACAGAGCCACCCTGCCTGCCATCATTCAACATCCACATGGCAACTTCCAGGCTTTGATCCCAGGATGGTGGGACACAGTCATTGATCCATCTGCTAGCTGTATTTGGAACTCCTGCGAGATATCAGACACTGTCCGGGGGTTACAGACCAGCGGACACAGACATGGCTCCCATGTGCTAACCCCCGGGGAAGGGCTCACTGCCTCCTGGCCTACTCTGGGCCCGGGAAACACGGGAGTTAACTGTAGCCAGTTAACAGTAGCCATTCCCATAGAATTTCTACCACCAAAACGCCTGAGAAAAGAAAGTATCATTGTTTAAAAATGAACCATGATACAAAATAGATATAACTTTTTAAAAAAATTACAGACTATGTGAGATATCACTAGTGTGTTTTTCTGATACTTTTTACTTTTTCACTAAACTTCCCTAGCATGATAGTCTTGTAATTATTTTTCACAAAGCAAAACCTCATATGTTTCTATTATTAAATTTAATTAAAATCAATAAACCTAAAAAAACAGCCATCCAAAATGCCAAGAGTGCTTTGAGGCCGGATGAATTGTAAACTCAGGTTCTTTCCGTGAAAGAGAATGAGTGATTAAAAAAAGGCGAAGCTGAATTTCTTCACAAGAACAGAGGTCCCAACCGGCTGCGCCCTCTTCACCTGTGTGTGACCTCGCCCCTCCTCTCCCCTCCCAACCCTCCCTTCCCTCCCTTCTCCTCCCCTCCCCTACCCCATGGGCACTCATGGAAGGCAGCAGCTTCCTTCCTGAGTCTCTGTCATCCAGCAGGAAACTGGGAGGCAGCTCAGCTGCAGATAAGCACGGGGTTCACTGTGAACCAAATCAGGCCAGTGTCACAAGCCTCTTTCCTACGCTTAGGTTTTCCTGCTTGATCAGGTGATGAGACTGAGACCCTTCTAGAAGACCTTGGATTCACCCTGGAAGGTCTCGCCCAGGAAGGAGCAACATCTTCTTCACCATGGTGTTTTGTGGACAGATTAAGTATTAAATTATACAACTAATCTGCTCTGATATCAGGAATAATGTCAACTTTGATAAAGCTTTGCATGCTGTGAAGATTGTTTTCAAAACGACTCAATCTAACTCAATGAATATTTTAACAACTGATTTTCTGGCAGAGATACTAAAGAATGACACTCTCTCCCCAGATAGTCTAGGGGAAGGATTTTCTGCTTGAGGCCTTTATCGCACCTGAGGTTGGCTGTGACTGGTTTCGATGGGGACAGTCCACTCTGCGCCATTAGTGCCCAGTGGGCCAGAGAGGTACAGTTTTCACATAATACTGTTTGTGTCGGTGTGCAGCCCTGCCCAGGCACCAGGGGAGGGGTGCTGACTGTATGTTCAGACCTGGGCCAGGCCATAGGATTACAGAAGTCAAATCTTATGGTCTTACTGCTGGTAGAACTTAAGGTCCAAAGGCCGAGGCCAAGAACAGAGTCCAGTGCAGACGCAGGAATGTTCTGGAGCCCAGAGAAGGGACTCTTAGTTTGCACTGGGGTGTGAGGGATGCTTCTGAGATAAGCAAGGAGGGGATACAGTGTCTGGGAGGAGAGAAACTTGGCCCTCAGGGAAATGCCTGCACCCGGGCCAGGCCGAAGCGTGGGGGTGGGGGGGTGTGGCACAGAGGAAGGCAGAAGCCAGACTGACGGAGCCAGGTTTCCCGGAGGGCTTTGCTGCAGCAGCTTGGGAAAGGGCCCAGGAATCTGAATTTTTTAAATCACCCCGTGGAAGAGGACTCCAGTTTTTGTCCTCAGGTTTCCCTGAGGGCCCCCTCTAGGACAGAATCAGATGCAGTATTTTGTAATGCTGTCCTTCCTTCCAGAAGGGAATTCACCTACCTGAGATTTTTTTTTTTTTTT
>NW_004567113.1:45723428-45739749 GCF_000260355.1 Condylura cristata
ATTACTCCTTAGACACATCACACTGTTCCTCCTATGAAAGTGTGAGTGGCCTGAGTGGCTGTGTGAGGAGGCCACGCCAGAGCCTTAGAACCTCAGCACCTAAGGCTGCCGCTTGCAAACTCATTCTGAACACCCCAGGATCCTGAAGAGGTGCTAGGGGCTTCTGGGAGAGAAGAGCTGAAGGGAGCGAAAGGGCTGTGCCTAACGCCCCCAGCCGGCGAGAACCACACCCATCCTCTAACTCAGTCACAGCAGCTATGGTTTTCTGGTTTTTAGATTGGGCCTGGATGTACATAAAAGTACATTAAAAAAAAAAAAATAGGGAGTTTCCATGACAAAAACTGAAAGTCTGAAGAAATCACTCATTTAAAGAATGGGCAAAGAAAAGAGAAACGTAGAGTATGAGAAGGAGCTGCTCAAATGCTAGAGAAAAGAAGGGGTGTTGGCTGACTGGGAAGCCTAAGGAAAGGCCTTTTGCAAAAGGGAGGGAGAGAGGGGTCCCGGTACCAAAGGCCACAGGGGGCAGAGGGAGGACAGAAAGGCCGCCAGCCTACTGACATCGTCCTCTGCAGAGACAGGCCCAGTGGGGCCCAGTGGTTGAGGGGTGAGAAAAGCAGTCAGTGGCTGAGCCCTGCTCCACTGCACAGGACATTAGGGGTGGGGGTTCCATTGGGTCTGTTTCTCTAATGTGTCAGGGGTCAACGGGATCCCCGCACAAGGGGAGTCAATCACTGCAGCGTGCTGGGCAACGGAGTGTTTTCATGGCAGAAATGGAGCAATTCCTCTTCAAATAAAATGGCGGAGAGGAGCGGTGGGCACAAGGGAGAAAGGCCTTGGCTGCTTTCCTGGAAAGGCTCGGTGGGGAGTGTTTTCATTTTGCTCTTCTTCCTCTTTTTTCCCCCCATATTGGAGAGAACATTATTCTTTCTGGAAATGGGGTCTCAGGTGGGAGCTGCACTTAGCATGCCTTCTCTGTTCCTGACATCGTAATGAATGTAGACCCAGCTGGAGAAAGTGACTCCTCCTCCCCCCACATTCCAGGCCCTGCTGGTAGCAAGGACTTGACCGGTGCTAAGTGGCTGCCTAATGGCCCATGGAAGTCACCGAGGTGACTTTGTTAGCCTTGAAGACCTCAAATGGGCTTCTTCCTTCATTCCCCGAGAAAAGCGCTAGAAGGAATCAGAGAGCCGCACAGCAAGACAGAATGAACTCTGTCTACATAATGGTAAATGATGGTTCTAATTATCTGCAGCTATAGTACCTACCTCTATTTTTACATGACAGAAGTTCTTCTTGTACAGTTTAGATAGACATTTTACACTGGATTGTACAGAGAAGCAAATTCTATGGGAATTGAGTGTTGATTACTTCTGGTCGATTAAGACCTTCTTTGAGGGTTGCTAGTATTTAAAAAAAAAAAAAATGATGCCCAAGAAACACTGGGAAGGTTACAGGGAAAATATAAAGGCTCATAAAGGCAGCTTATTCTGCTATATCCGGCTCCGAGATTCCCATTATGTTTGCAGATCTCCCACAGAAAGCCACGGGGCAGCGTCTACCGTAGTTCTCTTCCCGTGATCCTCTCCATCTTTCCTACTCCTGCCCCCAGCAGCTGCTGGACAGGGACATGGTTTTAAGGTGTGCAGGCCTGCTTCCAACTCAGAGGCACTCGTCAACACCAACGGGAAGACTTTTTAGTTTTTTATGCAAAATGCGAGTGGGCTTTCCTTTCCAACTCAAAGTCTCCTCACATAAGCTCAGCTCTGCTCCACAGGAGTCAGCACAGAAATGGCAGCCTTAAACAGCAAATTCCAGAGGGGCGTTGCTGGTGCCACCCTTGCTGAGGAAAGAGCCAAAGGAATCAGAAACCTGAAGTTAGAAGAGTTCAGAGAATAAGTTGTCTTAGCTGCTACGGAAGCAAAAAGGCTAAGCAGACTTCGGCTGAAAAAGCCCCAGTCAGTGGCTGCGTCTAGGACACAGACCCAGAAGGCAGCAAGGCAGCGCCTGAACGAAGATTCTGAAGCGGGAAGGTTTCTCCACGGAGTTGGGGAAACTGCTCAGGGGCAAGTTCAGGATGTTCATGAAGAACTGACTGGGGGGGAGGGAGGTAAGTAAAGGGGTTAAGTTTCTGAGGTGCTATCAAGCTATCACCAGCCGCTGTAGCACATGGGGCGGGAAGGAGGGGTTGACCCACGTCACACAGCAGACCTCTCCTGACTCCCCTCAGCTGTGTAGATCTGCTGTTCTGCTCCCCACTCTGTCTCCGGTGAATATTCTCATCCCCTGCACCTCTGGCCTACATCTCAGTTCTTATAAAAAAAAAAAAAAGTACAATTTGCATAGACACACAACCTACAAGAAGAACTCCAGGCCATGAAAAGGAATAAAGACGCTCTTCTGACTGTAGCCCTGATTTTATGGGTGATCCTGCTCTTCCCCCAGCCATAGTCTCTTCCTGCACTCACCAGCAAGACTGACTTTATAGACCCTGCCTGGGTGGACAAATACATTAGAACTTGACAAGCAAGAGAGGTGGCTTAAAGGCCAGGTGGGAGAAAGTATTCCCTGTGCTTTATATTCGATTTAATCTTCATCGCAAAAGTTGAGGGACATCATTACCCATTTTATAGACGGGAAAACATCTATAAACAAGAACACGGCATAACACATGGGCATCGCGGATAAATAGCAGAGCTAAGTCGAAGACACGTGTAGCTGTCTTTAAACAACGTGGAATGATGAATGAATGAGAGATGATTGAATGAATGACAAAGGAACAGTGCGTTAGCATTATTCTATATTTTAGAAACATAAAGTCCCATTTTAGGACCTTTCTTCTTTCCCTATTTTCCTTAGAGTCATTTCTTTGTCCATAAATAACTGTTAACCATACAGTGTTGTCACATGTAGGAAATTTAATGCTTAAAAAGCAGTAACTTGGCAAGTTCTAGCATCTTCTTCCGTGAGCACAATAAACTGAACAAGACTGACAGTCTTAAAGTAACCAGAAAATAATTAAATGGGGAGCAGATTTTAAAAGAAAAACACCATTTTGTGGTTAATTTTTTGTACATCCAGAAATGGAATGCAATTACAATTATTTAAAATATGATATTAAAAAGGTTATGAAAAGTGTATTATAATGCTAAGTGGGGAAAATGTGTGGGTGTGCAATATTAACAATAATTGACTTTGGGAGGTGGGTTATAGGCAATTTTCTTTTTTATACTTTCTTTTGTTTCTCAGATTTCCCTCAGCTATTATTTCTGATTTTTAGAATTAGAAATATGTCAAAATTTGATATTAAGTCCTTGCAAAAATCAGTCCCTTGGTATTCATCTCCCTGGAAGATTTGTGTCTTTGGAAACCTTGGGCTACCTCTCCCATTCTAACTGGACACCCTCACACCTCGGGTTTCCCATTTTGCTCGTCCTTGACTGGATCCTTCTAGACTAGAGGCAGCTCAGCAGAACCACTGAAGTCAGCTTCTTCATGCATTGGTAGCTTCTACAGTTGGAGCTTAGACCTAGGATGGGAACTCAACACACAGCACTCGGTCAAGAATCTGCCAGGGTTTGCTGGTGCCCTGAGGAAACCTTGGGTGCTGACTCCTGCCACCCGGCTTCTCTCCTGCTGGTTCCCCAGAACTGTCACTAGCATTAGCATCTACCAATTGTGTCAGTGTTCTTTTCCATACTTGGTTTCTGGTTTTGTTGATCCACTCACAGCTCTTACCCTGTGACATTCGTGACCAAACTGAGGGTCCAGCCCTCACTTGCTCTCCCAAAGTCCCATGGCTAAAGGCGCCAGAGTAGAAGCTGAATCTCAGGTCTCCTGGTTCTAAATCCCTGTGCCTTCCAGTGCAGCCACTGCTGTCTGGGGGTTCCCTTCAGAGACACATTATGAGGGGCTTCGTGGCCACCAGAAGCCACTCTAGCTTGGCTTTAAAGGTCTGTCACTCTGGTCACAATTAGCCCTTGTGGTGACTAAGTCCTCACTTTCCTTGGAAGGAAGCTAAACCCCAGAATAGCAATGGTGGCTATGGTAAAACTTAATAACATCACCAGTCACCCTAGAAATATTTTCTAAACATGAATTAATGACTCATAAACAGAGGGCAAAAAAAAACATTCAAATAGCAGCGCAACATCATTACTAATCAGGAAAATGCAGTTTGAAATCATTAGAATGGCTACAATTTTAAAGACTGACAGTATCAATTGCTGACAGAAAGTGCAACCTTGGAACTCTCAAACATTGCGTATGGAAGGGCGGTGGTCCAGTCGCTGGGTAAAGCTATGTGACAAAGCCTAGTAAAAATAACCATATACCAGCCACAACTTGGCAATTCCTGGGTAGATCTCTAAGAGAAATGAAAGCACTGCCCACAGTATCTTTACTAATTAGTGGGGGGGGGGGGGGAGAACAAAAAATAAGCAATGATCACCAGAAGGAAAATGAATAAACTGAGGCATGTGCATGTCATTGCACATTACATAGCAACACACACACAAAGGGAAAAATGCTGTTACACGAAATGACCAGAAACAGGCAGAACCCAACCATGTGACCCTAGAGGCCTTTATCCTGCACTTTCTGACATGGCAGGCATCTCGTCTGATGTGAAGCCAACCTAAGGGACAATAAACACGGCCAGTTGTAAATTACCCAAAGGAGAAACTTGACTGGCCATTTCAGGAATGCAATTTGGTTCGTTGTACCAAATGAGGGTACCTGTTCCATGAGAGAAATGGGAACTCAAAGATAGCAGGTTATCACTGAACTTGACATGTTGAGTTCAGCCTGCCTGGCAGAAGTATGGCGATTCTCCTGTGTAGCCCTTTGTCTCTGGAAATTAATTATCCTGGTTCCACCCTGTCTGAGCATGCAAGTGTCTTCACACGCAAGTAAACCTGCAGTGTGACTGGTGCACAATGAAATCCTCTCACTGCTGAATGAGTCTGGGTGATACAGGGAGACACAGCCGGGCAGAGCGGGGAGATGCTTTTGCAATCAGGGAGCCCTTGAATTTAGGGTTGGGAAAAGTGAGATGCAGACTGGCTGCCCAAAGGAACCCCACGAAATGGTGATATAATTCAGACTCCAGATACCACTTGACCTGTGTGATGTTTGGCACCAAGAGTGTTTCTCTAGTGTCACTGGCCTTACTGTTAGCTTGCTTCCTAGGGGTACCAGAACCCCAATCTATTAAGAGGTGCACACTCCAAAAGAAGTTCAGAGTATACTCAGTGTGAGATTTTTTTTTTAAAGATTTATTTGTTTATGCATACAGAACTGGGGTACAGGCTAGAGGTGCAGGGGCGGTGAGAGGCTTCACCAGAAACAGAGTGGGGAGCAGAACAGGCAGATTGACAAAGTATATTGCAGAGAGGAGCAGCGGGCAGGTCAGGAGAGATCTGCCATGCCATGTGGGTCATCTCCAGGCGGGGATCGAACTCATGCTGAAGTGGCTTTAGATTCTTAGTGCTGTGCTTTAACCCACTGCACCACCAGGGAGGGCCCGTGAGATTTTTTAAATAGTATCAGTGTGTATAAAGAGAGAAGAAAGGACCTTCCTAATAATGACGTCCCAATAAAACTCCCCAACTGACCCATCCCCTTGTGGGAAAACATCCAGGCAAATAGGGTCACCCCAAAGTAGGGTCCATAAGGCCCAAAAGCTTGCCACAAATCTAAGGTACCTTTTTGCAGGGAACCATAAAGTTAAACAGGCCCCAGAGGGAGAGATTCAGAATTCAAAATGCACCAAATACCCGCCATGAAGTCAGGACAGTTGCCACAGTCTCTGCCGAGGACCAGGCCAGCAGCCTCCCGGTGTGACTCTCATCCACCTGTCTCTTCCAGGTGTCTCTCCTAAGTGTCTCCACATGTCTCTCCTCCATGCGTCTCCTCCAAGTCTCCTTCCAGCAGCAAGTGCAAACACAGCTGCAGAAGCCAGCAGGCAGGAGAGACTCCCTCCCGCCTTTCTTGCCATACATGTTCCCTCAACCATGCACGTCCACCCCTAGCTCCGTCGCACCCACTCCAGGAAGTCCGGCCCATGGCATCTGGGATTTGTGACACACGGTGGCCGCGTGTAAATGGGGCGGGAGATGGCATCCTTTCCCTGCGCTGCCGTGTTCCTCCGTCTGTGACCCGAGTTCTGCAACATCGCCACCATCACTCAGTCTCAGCCATGACAAGCACTGAGAGCCTAGTTTGTGCCCGTGCTGTGTCCAGCTGACTTGTCAATTTCTAGATCCTGCCAACAAAGGAACCCTGCCTGGTGCCAGTTGCAGAGGACTGGGGGGGAGAATGCAGGTGAGTCCAGAAAAATGCAGAAGGCAAACCAGAGTTTTGGGGCTGCTTGCTGCTGGTGGCTGGGCTCTGTAGTGCGGTCACAGGAAGCCCCAGTTCCCGCAGCTTACGCCGAGGCATGCCTCGCCTCCACCCAGGCCTCATGCACAGGGCAAGCCTGATATGGCATGGGGGCCTGATTGTGGGTCCTCGCCCATGCGCATCAAGTGACTTATAATAATACTCAACTGCAGGCACACACAGAAAGGCTAATAAACGGTCTATTTACAAGAGAAGGGGAAATGAAGAAATGACTATTTCAGGGAGATGGAGAGGGAGATAAATTGGTAATGTGTCCTACTAGTTCCGCTGACCTGGAAAACCAATGGCACATTGAGAACCGGCGAAAGCCAAGAGTCAAGCCACGAGCCAAGCGCTCAAGAGCTGGAAGCCAAGAGATCAAGAGACCCCAGGTCCACACGCCTGGTTTTATAGCAAACCTGGCTGCCTAACTCTACGCTCAGGTCACAGCAATGGTCTGTTCAGTAGAGGTGGGATTTATAGATCCCTGTGTCTTGATGGCTTTGGCCTAGAGTGGGGTACCGTCCACCAAACCTGTGGGGAGCTCATCCAGGGCATTCTATCCCCCTAACAAGCTGTCTTCCTCTTGGGTCCTGCCTCTTCTCCTCCAGCTCTCCATTTCTCTCTTTCCTCCTGAGAGCAGAACAACAAATCAAGTGATAAAGTATAAAGGGGTTGATTCTGGTGCGACACCGCAGGAATATTCCCAAAGCCCTGCCCAGTTTCCCTACTGACCTCTGATCTGTACAATGGGGCATTTCATCTAACTTTTAAAGGGTTATAACATGTTAATATTTATACATCCACATTCTCTGCATTTTTGTTGTTGTTGTTGTTCTACTTTTATTGCATTTACTTCTGGGAACTGTATTTCTAGAGGAATGCTAGCAAGGAGAATCTCTTCATGTAAGTAACCTTCATGATTAAATGACAAACTATTTTGAAGGATGTGAACACTATTCTTTTAAAATTGTGTAGGATCAGACTTGACACAAAAGATTATATAAAATACTGTGTATCACAGGAATAGTTCCTTTGTGATAAGTTCAACAGAAAAAAAAAAAAGCTTCCCCTTTCATTACCTGAGCTCTCCACCTCCCTCATCCCTAGAAAGGGAGGTTTTGTTTTTGTTTTTTTAATATTTATTTATTTATGCATCCAGAACTGGAGTACAGGCCAGAGGAGCAGGGGCGGTGAGAGGATTCGCCAGAGACAGAGTGGGGAGCAGAACAGGCAGATCGACGAAGTACACTGCTGAGGGAAGCAGCGGGCGGGTCAGGAGAGGTCTGCCGCGCCATGCTGGTCACCTTCAGGGCGGGGATCGAACTCATGCGGAAGTGGCTTTAGCTTCTTAGTGCTGCACTTTAACCCGCTGCGCCACCAAGGTGGGCCCAGAAAGAGAGTTTCTAATTCTGTACTTTTGTCCCTCAGCCCAACTAAAGGGCATTTTGCAATTTCCGATCTCCCAGCTATTGCATTAGATGGTCCTTCAATCTGGAACTATTTTTTCCTTCTTCTCTATCTGCTTAATTCCTAATACAGTAAGACTGTGAGCAAGTGTTTTTCCTAGAAATCACCCCTTTCCTTCCCAGAGATACCTGCCTCCTCCCAAGCCCAACATAGGTTGACCTTTTTCTAGCCACACCCTCAGGGCGTGATGGGGAGTTCTGGGGTCCATCGCTAGACCACAGGAACCAGAGCTAGCCTGCACAGAGTGGGGGTTGCCGAAAGAACACAGGGCGGGCAGAGGCTCTGATCCACACTGAAATGCCAGTGACGTAAAGTCACCTTTTCCGGGTGATTTTGCTTAAGGAAAGACGAAACAGGTAACACAGACAGATAAACTGGGTGAAGTTCCAGGAGGATGAGGGGCCTTCCTAAGGTTCCTAAGACACCACACAATGCCTCACTTTGTGAAAAGCACTAGCGAGACAGTTGGGTTGCTTGCGATTGTTTTCCCACTTTGCTGTTGGAGTCCCTTGAGATTCTGGGAAGTGAGGAGGGGGAGGGTGGTCAGAAAGATAAGGGATGGAGGCTGGGCTTCCAGATCTCCTCTCCCAAGGGGGGGTGTCTTGGGGTGGGGGACAGCTACTATCTGTTTTCCCCAGGTTCTGAGCAAGACTTTGTTTCAGCAAAGAGTTCTGCTGGGGGAAGAGGAGGGAGATTGATCTAGTCCAAGCACCCTGTTTTATAGAGGAGAACAACGAATCTCAGAGCTGGTGATGGGTGATGGGTGCCCAAAATGATATGATGTCTGGCTGGACCTTTGGATTCTCCCATCAGTTTCTATCTCATTACGTGCATCTGATGGGGCCCATGGGTGCCAAGTGAGAGCAGATGAGTTAGAATGAGGCTTTTATTGCAAGCGAGGGTATGCACTGAAGATAGCGCAGGCAGAGTTCAGAGAGGAGAATCACTGCCTGGTTTTTGCGGCTGCTGAAACATATGCTTAGTTTATGTTTCAGGGGCTTTACAATAGGGGCCTGAAGGGCTCTGACCCATTGTTTTAGCAAGCCTGCTGAGCCATAGCATGACCCTCACAGAGGCAGTTTTCAACAAGTAGGGTTTGGGCCAATTTACCCTGGAACATGCAGAGAATTTTCTCCAGAGTTTAGGGGACATAGGGGAGACCGCAGCCTCTTTGTTAAGTTCCTGTTCTACTTCACACGGGTTTCCCGTGCAGCACGGCCTGCAAGCAGCTGGCTGTCCTGTGAGCTGGGGGGATGCCTGCATCTCCAGCCCTCCCAAGCCACCCTCCACTAAAGGAGAGGGGAATCCCTGGAGCATGCAATTGGGAAATCCCTGGATCTTGCAATTTCCCTCCTTTAGATGTTAAAGTCAGGATTCAGATTCTGTAGCTCATCCTCACAGAAGCCCAATGCTACAAGTGAGGAAAAGCGTGACAGCAAGGGTGAGCTTCAGAGTGGCAGCAACTCCTTCCTCAGACCTGAACAGACCACCTCTGCGATCACTCACTCCTGCTGAGTCAGACCATTTGGAAAAAGCCTCTCCCTGGATGTGAAGGTTCTCCTGGGTCTTAAGATGAAATTAAATATGTCCACTGCCCCAGGCCTCTGCACCACTGAGCCTAAGAGGCCACATAAATAGAAAACACAAAGGTCTTATCATCCTTTGGGGATGTTTTATTTGTGTCTCCAGGTGACCAGCTGACAGAAGACAACAGTCCTCCACTGATTTACCTCCTGTTGGAACTACAGGTTTCCCAAAGGTGCTTCTTAAGTGCAAGACAAAATGCCCCCAGGGAGAAAATAAAAAATTGCATTTTATGCCGATCCCTCCCCTTCTGGAAGCTATTTTCCATTTTGCCTTGAGCCTCCAGTTGGTCTGCCTCCTTGCTACATGGGAACTCAGGGGCCAATCTAGGTGTCAGGGCCCCAACCTTTGAAGAAAGAGACTACCAGCTGGTCCGGGCCACGTCCCATGCGGCTTTCAGTGACCCCGGGCTTCCAGCCTCGAGGACTAGGAGACAGACCCTTCATTGCCTAAGCACCCCAGCCAGTGGTACTCGGTTCCAGCAGCTCTAGTTAGCAACAGCAGATGTTAGGGTGAAAGGATGGAAACTATAGGGGAGCAGAGAATCCACAGCACACACAGTACTCTCACCATGGTCTTCATTTCATCGGGGGAGCAGACAGAGAACAGAGAGGTAAAGCAACCTGGCCACGGGGCACAGCACGTCCGGCAGAGCCTGGAGCAAACCAGGCAGTGTGGGCGGGAGTGGGCTTTCAGCTCTGTGTGGCATCGTCCTGGCTGCGGGCAGCTGGCCCCTCGTTTCTGCAGCCCCTGGCTTCCTTTGTAGGCGGCCCTCACCCCAGCGCGTCTTCACAGCGTCCTCTCTCTCGTGTCTGTCTCAGCGTCCAAGCTTCCCCTTGTTACAAGGACAACAGTCATATACCACCCTTCCCAGAACTTGTTCGTCTGCAAGAATCCTATCTCCAAAGAAGACCAACATCTTTTGGGTGACACAATTCAGCCCATAAAAGGCCTTGTAGAGTGATGCCAAAGAGTGGTTGGTGCACAGAGACACAGCTCGCCTGGCTCCCCTTAGTCTGGCCTCCCTGGGAATGGGCCCCCATTTCCAGCTGGACAAGCCACTAGTCCTCACCTGAGGTATGCTGGTATCCGTATGACCCCATTTACACGCCTTTCCCAGAACGAAGCAGGTTTCTCCTTATGCAGTAAGTCTGCAAGGAACATGGCAAATTCACCACTTCACGAGGAAGAGTAACCTCTGTCCAACTCACGCTGCTCAGGAGCTGACTGCTATGGCCTCTCTCTGCTGGCTGGAGGGAACCTAATGATTCCACAGTTTTTAATCTGGTTCTGGTCCTCTGTTATGGCTCTCACCCTCTCAGTTTAGCTTCATCTAAGTCTCATTAGCATGCCTGCACTGATTCTCTCCAAATCATCCATGAGATTCAGAGCCTGCATTCTCAGAGTGAGTGGCATCACCCAATGGGCTAAAACCATCATAGTCAGGGACCCTCCCTGGTGGCGCAACAGGTTAGGATGCAGCACTGCAAGCGAGCCGCAGCCACTTCAGTGTAAGTTCGATCCTCCCTCCCGGAGGTGACCCACATGGCACGGCAGACCTCTTCTGACCTGCCCGCTGCTCCCCTCAGCAGTGTACTTTGTCAATCTGTCTGTTCTGTTCCCCACTGTGTCTCTGGTGAAGCCTCTCACTGTCCTTGTACCTCTGGATTGTACACCAGTTCTGTATGCAAAAATAAATAAATCTTTAAAAAAAAACCAAAACCATCTTAGTCTTTTTATGTTCATATCATAAATATGCATATAATACCCAAACAGCTATAAAGCAGATCATCTAAGATGCTAAAATTTCACGAGGGGCTCCTTACGGGGACAATGATGATAAAAATTGTTCAAGAACTGCTCATCTAAAGGGCAAAGCTCAGAGCAAACACCCCTCGGTCCAGGGCTGGTCTCTTCAAGGGCTGGCTGGCCATTTTCAGACAGGCAGGGAGTAGAAAAGTTCTGCTATAGTAATCCATTGTGCAAAGACACTTTCAACAACTAACAAAGTGGTAACATAGATGAATAACCCACCTGAGCTCTGAGTGGTGATTAAACTACCTATCAATTCATTCATTCCACAAATATCTACTGAGTGCCATGATATGGTGGAGAATTTCCAGGACCTGGGGATAGAATGATGAACATAATAGATAAAAATCTCCAGCTTAGCGGAGCTTACCAACTAGAAAGGGTTCAGGCGAGAAAAGACAGACAATAAACAAAAACTAAACTATAGAGCACTGTCAGCTGGAGATGAAGTACCAGAGAGTAAAAAGCCTCATAAAAGCTCCAGCATGAGGGAGAGTTAGTGTGGTGAAACTATCCCAAATGAAACTATGGCGATAGATACGTATCACCACATCTGTCAAAATCCATAGATGTCTACAGTGCGGAGTGAACTTCAGTTAATAATAATGCAAAATGACGGGCTTGTTGATTGCACCAAATGTCCCACCCCCGTGCAAGGTGTTAATAACGGGAAATTAGAAGGATGGCGGTGGGGTGAGCACACGAGCTCCACACTGTTGCCCAATCATTCTGTAAATTTAAAACCGCTGTTAATTTATTCTACAGCCACGGTCTGAACCTATGCAAAAACACAGGGCAAACTAAGAGGTCTGTGGACATTAACGAGCAGAATCCTGTTGAAGAGAGCTTGGGAGGCAACAAGTGTCCACACATGCGCAGATCACGTGCCTGCGTCCCACACCAGAAATTATGCCATTGGCACCTCTGAGAACCTTGGGTCTGCCTTCTCTGTGGGTGCAGTTTCCATATAAACCCTATTTGTCATTAGATAACTGATTGCTTTTGCTTGAGGTCAACGTGGCACCTCCAGAATGCTTGGAATTGGAGATTTGGCAAGAAGAAAGAGTGGAAAGGAATGTGTGAGTGAAGTTGCTTCAGTCAGGGGGAGGGAACCATGTGCCTTTGGGTGTCAGGTGAACTAGTGTGAGGGACCGAGTCCAAGAGACGATGCGAAGAGGCCAGTGGAGTTGCTCACAGAGGCACTCATGGCCGTCGGAAAGGAGCTTGAATCATAAAGCAGAACCGTCTCGGCGCTGTAAGGAAGAGACAGCCATGCAGCCAAGTGGTGACGGATTTCAAAGGGAAACTCAGGACTAGAAATAAGGCAGATGGCGAGCCACACACAGAGCAGACTTGAGGAATTTGGAGTTGAGAGGAAATGACATGCAGCGCTTAATACCCTTCTTCCAGGTACAATTTCTAGTTTACAGTTACTTAGAACTTGCTTTATGAGTTTTCCCAGATACACTGAACTGTGCAAAATAATATGAAGAGGAACACTTCATCATACCTCGATTAATTCATCACAAGAGAGCAAACACCTGATCAGCTTCTCCTGTGGGCACTTCTGAAACCGCAAGCTGAGCGGGAAGGCAGGCCAGCTCCTGGAGCAGTGGCGAGAGGGACCGGCTTTACCAGCCACGAGCCACACAGGGGACATCGCTCTCCCACAGTCCAGGAGCTGGTGATTCCACACCTTGGGATATAACTAATGGAAATAAGTTCTCATGTTCAGCAGAAGATGCATAATGCAACATTCATAGCATTTGTGAGCATAGCAGACCCAGACTGACATAATTCAAATGTCCAATAGCAGAAGAGATTTTTTAAGTGATGATCTGGTTATACAGTAGCAAATGATAAAACTATGAGACAAACTACTGCCCCATATATCTCATAGGTACGATGTAGCATGAAAAAATCCAGAAGCCAAATTAGAGTGCATGCTCAATGCTTCCATTTAGACAAAGTGAAAAAAGCAAAAAACAGCAAATTTTATTATAAAGGCAATCAGAAGAGGTTACTTTGGGGTTATTGACTGGAATAGTTGTAGAGAATCCTTCAAGGAGCGAGAAATATTTCATGATGTGGGCGTTGATGACCATCTATGAAAACAGTATGCAAGATGTAAAAATAAAGGTTAGCTATAAAGACTAGCAAGACCATTCCATGTGCATTTAAGTTAACGTCATATTTCAACTCTAACAGGTGGCTAGAAGGGAAGGTGCAGACCTGGCCTTGCTGAGTGCTCCATCCTTGAAAATGTGGCCCCAATGGCCAAAGGGAGAGGGGGTTGGGAGTGTGGGAGGAGCTTTCACAGATGCTTAGCTGTCTCCTCCAAGTCTCAGCCTGCGATCCTGAGGCCACTCTCCTCTCCCACCCTTCACCCGCTGTCACTGCCCTCATCTATAACTGGTTAGATTGGTCTGTTTGTCCCCAACCATAGGAAGTTTTAGCCTCTCTCACGGTGGCCCAAGTCCAGCACCTGCCTGGCTCACAATAAGCCCTGATTAGTGCTTATTGTGAATTAGTGCTTATTAGTGAATGAAGCCAAGGAATGCACATGAGAAACTGCTCGAAACTAGGAACACAAAAATAAGACTCATTTCTTTCTCACAAGGGAATCACAGTGATTGGTTCTGATTGATTCGGTTTAAAAAGGTGAGAAACTCTGCTTGTCCGGTCCTCATCACCTGCACTGCTTGCTCAGCAGCTTCCTACCTACTGCTCTGTCTTGGGGCTCTCCCAAGTCAGCCCCAACACATGCACACACGCACACCTGCCATTGTTCCCCTCCCAACCTGAACAGCCCCCGCTTCATCTTGCCTGCACGCCTCTCCACATGCTGTTCTGCTGCCTCTCTCCAGACTTCCAGCCCCAGCACTGCCTGCTTGTCCTCTGTGCTTTCTGTCGTCCCCAAACTCCACGCGAAGCCCCTCTAGCCAACGCCCCTCTGACCAAGTTGCATAGTGCTGGAGGAGTGAATCCCAGGTGCAATTCTGAAAACCAGCGAAGACTCCCTAAGTTGGCTTCCTTCATTTTCATTGTTTCTTCTCTGTTTTTTCTCCAAACACACATGCTGGTTTTATATCACTGAGAGAGAGGGCAGAAGCAAAAATCAAAAGAAAGCAGAAATTATGTTTACCATTCAGACATCCCCACTGTTTTGGGGACCAAGATGGCAGTGGACAAAAACACACAGTCACTGTTTCTGTGGTTCTGGTTATTCAGGGGACACCTTGCAGTTATGGTTCGCTGTCTGCTCTTCTCTCTCTGCAAGTTGCATTTTGTTTTGCCAAGAAAAGAAAGAGGGGAAAAGCAGATTTCTAAACATTTTATTTTGTAAACTGCCTTTCCTCCAAAATGATGACGTTTAGTTTGAGGATAGAAATGTGCATAGCAAATGTCCCATCCCACCAGACTTTGAGCCTCAATGCATTAAATACACACACACACACACACACACATTTTCAGTGGGCAAAATGGGGGAAAGCAGCCAAAAGTACAAGCTTCCAGTTAAGAGAATAAATAAGTCTTGGGGATCTCTGCACAGATGTTAACTACCTGACAGCTGTTTACTGGACTTACTGTGGTGATCATTTTGCAATACATGCGATAATAATGTAATAAGGAAACCTCAATTAATAGTAGATTTGAGGTGGCCTGCAGCGGGAGCTCTCGTGCATTTTTGCTGGCATCCTTCCCCTGCTGTCTTCTGCACGGATACCCCAGCAGGAAGCAGCTCAACCCTACACTTCCAACACGAAGCCTGCTACTATACAATGGCAAAGGCAGAGTTACCTGGCCCAGCAACAGCTCTGAATCTCAGCCAATGACAAGCTCTGCAGCCCAGCCAATGAGACTTCGTCACCACCCTGTGCTCTTGCTGTTCTCCAATGAACTCTCATACCGAACAGCCCCTCCCACTTCTCACTTCCGCTAAGGCCTCGCCCCTCTAGTCGGAAGCAGGGATGATCGGCCATATGCTTCCGGTCTGCCATATATTTTCGTCTCCCAAGTCACAAACCTAATGCCATTCCATGTTAGAGCCATTTTGGGGGGAAAGTAACTGGTTGTTGTATTCTTTACAGCAACAGTACAAATATGTTGTACACCTGAAAATAAGTAGGAATGCAGAAGCTAGTAATTTGTTCAGAAGAGTCAAGTTTGGAAAAGAGGATGAAAAGCAACAGTAATTTGCCACAGCGGATTGTAGTGTAAAAATAATTTTAAGGCCCTCCCTGGGGCGCAGAGAGTTAAAGCACAGCACAAAGAAGCTTAAGCCACTTCCCCATGAGTTCAATCCTGCCTGCCCTGGAAGAGATCCACATGGCCCAGCAGACCTCTCCTGACCCTCCCGCTGCTCCCCTCAGCAGTATACTTCGTTGATCTGCCTGTTCTGCTCCCTGCTCTGTCTCTGGTGAATCCTCTCACCCTCCGCATCTCTGGCCTGTACCCAGTTCTGTACGAATAAATAAATAAAACTTTAAAAATAATAATAATAATAATAATAATTTTAAGAAGCTAACGTGGACAACAGCAAAACATTTGTAGCAAACGCACAGTGGATTTATTAAGAAGTGCCCTTTTCATGGTCAAAAAAATAAAATCAGTGAAATTAGTTGTCTAAAAATAGAATTAAATAGTCAACAAAAATTTTTAATTATTTTTCATTTTTTTAAATACATTTGAACAGACCCGCATCTATAATTTTGGCCTCAGATTTTTGCACAAAAGGAAAACATTTTTAGAGGACCACATAAAAAAATAAGTTGCATTTTAGAAATGGAAATATTGTTAGAAAACTCTAAGGAAAAGAGCAAAAAAGATGCATGTTTCACAAAATGCAAGAGTTCTTCGATTAAGTCACCACATAATTGTCCATAAAATACAAGACCTTATAACAATAGCCAAAGACCAATCAATAGGGTTGAAACATCACAAGTGCTCATTCTAGATGAATCTTGTGCTATAATAGACATGATCCAAATTGTCCTTGGAGTACATTTGTCTAGAAAAATTTCAGTTTGCTAAGAAACTGTTGTCTGACTAAAAATGGGTAGGCATTTTTTTTTTT
>NW_004567113.1:45739924-45794835 GCF_000260355.1 Condylura cristata
CTTCGTCGATCTGCCTGTTCTGCTCCCCACTCTGTCTCTGGTGAAGCCTCTCACCGCCCCTGAGCCTCTGGCCTGTACCCCAGTTCTTTCTGCACAAATAAATAAACCTTTAAAAAAAATTATATCTATCAAAGAAGAATTCTAGCTGGCTGAGAAAAAGTTAGCTTCTATCACCAAAAATGGTAGTTCCCCTATGTTACATAAAAAATTCAGATGTCCATGAATTTTCAAAAAAGAAACTGATATTTCTTTTATTGCTTAATCCATCATATGCTATATATTGAACATATCTGTGCTTAATTTTCCTCAGACACTCTGAAAAACATCATGAATATAGTTGTAATAAAACCTGTTCTTTGAATACTATCCACTGAATACATCTCCTCACTCTCTTTACAAGGTAAAGTCCAGTTTAAAAATCCCTTCCTTCAGGAAGCCTCCCCTGACTTCCTTAAGACTACATGTCCCGTATGGAAGAATCAAAAGAAAAAGAAAATGGCTGATGGGATGATCCTGTGTTGTTCCAGGGCTCTCTGAGTCCTGAGAGAGCTTTACAAAAATTAACTGCACTTTAAACACCAAAGGTTTCTTGAAACAAAGGAAATGTTTGCCAAATATTCAATAATCAAAGACAGACAATTGCAGCGTGATTTATGTTTCCTCATCAAAACCATTCTACATATGAATGAAGTAAATTTAAAATTCCTAGGTAAAAAGGTTATTCGTGACATAACTAGACAAATATGAGAATTTATGTTGAAACTGAGACTTTTATAAAACAAATCAATAGTCATAATCGTATACCTTTACCAGTTATGTAATGTATCACATATGTAATCTTATGCAAATTATTTTCATTATAATCAATGGGCATGCAAATTGACTGCAAGGACTGAAAAAACAATAAAGGCCTTTCGTTGTCATTGATGACTTTTAGTTGTTTTTCAGTTTATGCAATGTGCTTCTGAGCTGGTGGATTTACTTAATTCATCAGAGGTAATTTTGAAACAAATGTGTTTTTGCTCCAAAGTCAAATCAATTCTAGAAAAGATGAATAAGTTTTGTCAATATGGATACAAATATTAAAGAAAGGTTATATTTTAGTACTTATTTTAGTTAGTAGAAAACTTGTAAGTGTGTTTGGCTTGTGAAGCTACTTTTTCAACTGTAAATTTTCTGACATGTAATACTAATCAAGAACAGCCAGTGAAATTTTGATTGATTCAAGATATGCTGTAAGTAAAAACGAAACCCTGAACTTCCAAGGTTTAATATGAAAAAAAGTATGCAAAATATCTCGTAGTTGTTTTTACTGATCATATGTCAAAATTATAATATTTAGGATCTATTAGGTTAAATAAAATTAATTATTAAAGATAAATCCACCTGTTTCTCTTTGCTCTCTCAAATGTGAATACTAGAACTTTTGAAACTGTCTATGATTCCTATTGTATTTCTATTGGGTCACTCTGACTGAGAATGTAATCATTGTGATAATATGACAGTGATATGATTTTTATTGATTATTGTTTTCCCAGAGTCTGAAAGTAGTGCCGGGCACATACTAAGTACTCAGGAAATACTGACGACATCACTCAGCCTGGCGGCTCCTAAGCAGCATCAGCTGAGGAGCAGGAAGTAGCAAGCCCTCCAACTACCCTATGCAGGAAAGGATTTAGCCTGGGAAATGGAAGAATTTACAAAGCATCATGTGAGGGCTGAAGCAGCCAATTCTGGACCTGCCCCACACCAGCCAGAGGACACTGCAGACCGCCCCCTCCACCCCCCATGACACTGCAGACCCCTCCAGATGACACTGCAGACCTCCCGTGACACTGCAGACCCCAGATGATACTGCAGAACCCCCAGATGACACACAGACCCCCCCATGACATTGCAGACCCCTCAGATGACACTGTAGACCCCCAGATGATGCTGCAGATACCCCATGACACTGCAGAACCAGCCTGCGGGGAGCTGCCATCTCCACAACCATGGGAGAAAGGACTAAAGAAGACACAGCTGGAGCTGTTGGCTCCAGAAACACATATCGAGTGTTAGACTTAGCAGACAGTGTTAGCCACATACCACCTAGGCCCTCCGGCCTAGTGAAAAATAAATGTCTGGCCCCCACCTCTTGATTCCAGAAAGATGCAGCCTGGACACCAGAACTCACCGAGGGAAGATAAGCAAAGTCAGGGCATGTGTGCACCTGCAAATGCACCCCCGTTCTCATGCAAATGTGTTACTATATGAGATCGGAGTCGCTCCCAGAAGCCACTACAAAAGTCTTTCCCATGTAAGCACTCTCTTTACAGCATCAACTCCAACGTAAACATCCCTTCCTCCAGGATGCCTTCCCAACTTCCTCAAGACTGCATTACATCCATTTTGCATGGACTTTATATGCATTCTTGGCTCATGTTATTAGTTTTTATTCTAGGTGTTTAAACGTCTCCTTCCCAAACAGTGTATCAGCTCCAAGGAGAAAGCTCTGTCAGGCTAGCCACCATCTTATTCTCTCCACCCAGTGGCAGATGCCAATTTCACATGTGTTGAATGAATTAATGAATGCGTGAGCGAGCATATGCATAAAGCACCAGGGTGGAATCTTCCCCATGCCCCAGTCACGTGCCCTCTCTTGACATATATAAGTGCCACGACAGCCATTCAGCATCTTCCAGAGGAAGGGGGTGGTTGGCACACCCATCTCCAGGACACAAACTTGCTCTCTCAAGGAGGATGACCCGAGGCTGTTTCTAAGAAACAGGAAGGGACTATTGTCTTTGCACCGTTCAAGAAAATTCCAGGGCTCTGGGCTACTGGGCCTGAACTCAAGCTGCAGACCAGCCAAAGCAAGATAAGGTGGGGGGATTGATTATGCTGGACACCACACAAAACACACCCAGCCACACTCCTGTCATCAAGGAAGACCTGTGGGCACTTAAGGGAGGGACCCGGAAGAGGCAGGGGTCATGCAAACAATGACACTCAAGAGCGTTTTCACAGCTTATGAAACTCTTTCACACGCACTGGCTCATTCGTCATGACCACCCCTCCCCTGTTTTATAGATGAGGAAACTGAAGCTTAGCAGCTTTTCCAAGGGCAAGTGTCAAAGCCAGTTCTGAAGCTCAGGCAGCATGATACTGTGTTTTTAACACATGCTACAGAAGCAAACAGTCAAGTTCAAAGCCATCTTTTGCTATCTGTGAACAAGGAATCCTTGGGCAAGGCACTTTCTGAGTTTCCATTTTTCACACATAATATGAAGATAGTAGCATCTATCCAGGATTCAAGTGAAAATTAAATGAAACGCATACAAAGAACTTGGTTCAACACCTCATACAGACAAGAGTAAGGATGTAGCCTTTTTAAGTACCTGTAATTAGTACCTATTACTACTTCTACTACTCTGGAGACTTTTTCTATTTCATGTCTTCTAATTGTACAAATCATATTGTGACATTAATAATTTACTCTACAGTGCTTCAGCAAAACCAATGTGAAGAGAATGAGGGTGGAGTGTAAAGGGTATTAACAAAGGGCCATGGGTCCCATTCATTCAACATGGAGACTCCAGGCCTGGGGAGTTATCACTGAATCCAAAAGACCCCACTGCGAGGAAAGTACTAGAAGTGTCTCCTCTACTTTATGGCCAATCATGAAACCCAGAGGCTTTGTTTGTCCACATAACGATGCTGGAAATGAGTTTCCTTTGAGGGTCATTAGTGATGTGTTACTCAGCTGAGTGGCGTACCAAAGGGCTCCACTGATTAAGTTAGTGGTATTCAATCTATGAGTGAGATAACTTCTTGCCTCTCCTCGACCCTTCACTCCCAGTGCTCAGGAATAGTAGAAGCTTGAACCCTAAAAAATCCTGTGTGCCACAAAAAAATGTTCTCTTCAGGTAGATATTTCATGACCATGCTTGGGAACCAGCAAAAAGGACTGAGGGCAGCTCTTCACAGAACTCACCAACCCCCAGAAAGCTGCTCTGTGGGACTCCTTCCAGCCTCTGGGCTAATAGTGTCTGTGTAATTATGTTCAGTCTGATACTTTCTTCCTTGAGTTTCTGTTGAGATTGTAGAGAGTAGCTCACCCTCACTTATCCCAACTCTGGAGGGTTCCGAGTCTATGAAAAACAACCTAGTATCTCTATCACCAAATGACGTTAGGCCAATTTACAACTACATTTCTATGGAGTAGCTGACAGGAATGTCACGAATAATGAAAGTCATGTCAATGTCTCTTGGGAATTCCAAGACTTCAAAGGTGACAAAGCTGAAGAAATGTGAACCTCTTCTCTAAACCATATAGTGCTATAAAGCAATACTCCCCCAATTAAAAATCAACCAAATTAGGGCCCTCCCTGGTGGCGCAGCGGGTTAAAGCACTGCACTAAGAAGCTGAAGCCACTTCCGCATGAGTTCAATCCCCGCCTGCCCCGGAGGAGATCCACATGGCGAGGCAGACCTCTCCTGGCCCACCCGCTGCTCTCCTCAGCAGTGTACTGCATTGATCTGCCTGTTCTGCTCCCCACTCTGTCTCCGGTGAATCCTCTCACTCTCCGCATCTCTGGCCTGTACCCCAGTTCTGTGTAAATGAATAAATAAATCTTTAAAAAAAATCAACCAAATTAAACCAGTCAGCGTCTATACAGGTGACGGTGACCCCAGGACTGCACTTATCCACGTGTCTGGTTCCCTTCACCTGTTCTGCTCCAGGACACAGTGGTAAACCCTGTTTTCTCTCTAGGTGACCTCACTAGTCCCTTAGTCCTAAATATCCAACAAATGATGAGGATTCACATAATTTATCCCCAGCCTCGTCCTCTCACCTGAACGCCAGATCATGTATATCCCACTGCCTGCTACACATCCCCAAGTGAAGGTGCCAGCAAGGATCCTAGAGTTGCTGTGGCCAACACACCTCTCCTGGTCTCCCCTCTCCTACCTGCCTTCCACCAGCAGCCATCCTACCCATCTCAGGAGCTGTGTCTGCTTGAACCATCTGGGAGTCACGCCTGGTTCCTTCCTCTCTTTCTCTTGCTGCTCCTCCTCCCTCCATCTAATTCACCAGAGTCCCTCTAGCCATCTTTGACGATGTCACCCTAATCAACATTGTCTCACAAGCTCCCTCCAGTAACTTCCTTCTATCTGATCTTGCTGACCTTTCCCTCTCTCTTCGACAGCATGCCTTTAAAGTGTAAAGTGTAAAGTGTAAATCAGATCTTGTGACTCCCTGACTCAATCCTCTGTTGACCTTCCCCCACCACTCCTAGAATAAACCTAAAACACCTGTTCCACCCTCTGTGTCTTCTGTCCTGCCTCTTACCACACCCTCCCTTGCTTATTCTATTCCAGCCAAAGTAGCTGGTTTCTGTCCTCCAATACAGTGTGTCCCTTTCAACTCCACCTGAGGGCCTCCTTACCAGTTATCCCCTCTCAATGGAGACACATTTCTCAAAGGAGATCATCCAAGTGATCTCCTTTTCGTCACCCTGATGTCAGCCAATCACCTCCTCAGAGAGACCCCACACACTTACAAGCCACTTTGATGTCATCGCTCAAACTAATAAGCTCCTAACTCTTCTGACTACCATCTTGTTCATTTTTTGGACCATGGGTGCATGTCTCTCTCACTGCAATAAAAATTTGTGAAGGCAAGAAATTTGTTTTTGTCATCAGGGTCTCCCAATACCTCCAAAAGTGCCTGCCATAGAAAACTGTCTAGAAAAACATTCATCCAGTGAATAAGTGTATGATGTATTTATAATTACTTTTAAAGAACTTCTAGACATATAAAAACCTGTTCATGAAAAGAATGGGTAATAAACTGTGGTACATTCCAATAATGGAATACTATTCAGCAATGAAAAGAATAAACAGTTGATACACACAACATGACTGGGTCTTGAAAACATTGTGTGGAGTAAATAATCAAGGAGGGACAAAATTAAGCTATGGAGCAAATCAGAACAGAGGCTGATTGTCTCTGAGCATGAGGACTGGCCAGAGGGACACAAGGAAATGTTTATATTCAGGAAGCCACTCTATTTTCATTGTTACGATACACAAGTTACACAACTGCTAAAACTAACCAAGTTGTGTTTTTCACTGGATAGAAATTGTCCCTCAAAATTAAATCCAAAGACTATCCTTAGTATCAATCACTTCAGAAGGAAATACCAATTTCAGTTCAGAGACCATTTTGGAATCCTAGATTTCAATCATTTTACAATATACACTTAAACTTCTTTAATTGTTTTTTACTTATTTTGAAAGGAAGAAGCAATTTGGCCCTGTTTATCATGCCATAAACTAATAATATAAGTAGTAATATTTATAGCACATTATAAAGGTTGTGATAATGTAAATACAAATTAATTTGGTGCTGTTCAGGACAGGTTTTGTATTTAGCATTTTTGTCTTTCTCTTGTTTTGCTTCGTTTGTTTCTTTAATTATAAAGTAAACTTGGCCTTATGTCCTTACTCCTGAGGACTTTTCCAGGCAAGTAACAAGTGATGCCAAAGACATACTACTCACCCCCAAGCTTTGAGGTACCACTCCTAAATCGTAAAGGAAGTTGCCATCTTGAAAATGTCTATCCATCTGCACCAAAAAAAATCCTGAATCTTCATTGTCCAACAGCAGCTACACTTTACCTTTTGGGTCACTTTACCCCAAACTCCCTCACCACCACCCCCAGGAGCAGTGAACGTCATCCTCCCAGTAGCCTTTGCTGCCGTCTTTGCTATGTAAAAAAAAAACCCCAGGGAGCTGGTGGGGTTATGAGTGAGTCATGCAGTGAACGGGGTGCCGGATGGATTCATTGTTCTTGATCAGGAGGCATGTGCTGAATGAATATTAAGTGAATTTCCCGGCAAAGTCTGCACCATGAAGCAAAGTGTACAGTCTGACACCCCCTCCCGAGGCAAATAATGCTTTCTACTGAATTCCTCCTGTGCTTAAACGTCTAGTTTCTAGCCATCTCCTAATCTCACATTAAACATAAAAGAGCCTGCAGCTGCCCTCCCGCAGCTTCACCTCTCTCAGGCATCCTGAGGCAGGAGGGGGGGATTGTGTTCACCTCTCTCAGGCATCCTGAGGCAGGAGGGGGGATTGTGTGTGTGGCTGGGCTGGCATGGTTTTCTGGGTGACAAGCTTAGGTGCCTTTTGATTTATTCCAGGGACGCTTCTCTCCCAGGTGGCGGCTGGGAGAGGAAGAGTATTGTCTGGGAATCCTTGAGGACACCTACCCCGCCCCCCCCACACACACAAACACACCAGACCCCCCAGCTGGAACCATCCTGCCAGATGGCAGCGACTCTGTTGCTCCACACTCAGGGAGGTTCTTCCCCACAAGCCCCATCAGGAGCCACTCAGCAGGGAGGTGAATGGGAGGTGACCCCGGTCTGTGTGGGAGAACAGGAAGAGAAGGGGAAGCAATTCTGCCCTCTCCTCACTCCCAATCTAGAAGCAGCTCCCGCGTTGTGAAACTAGGCCACTTGAGGGAGAAAAGGAGCAGGATCCGCCAGCGTTGGGAGGAGGTCAAGGTTTCTCAAGGAAGTTCAAAGCTCTTCTGAAGAGGGTTACTTAAAACTTTGCATGTTCCCACGTGTCCAGAGCATGTAGCTCTTGCCCGAAAAGGGGGTTTCCACAGGCAAAGGGAGCTCTGTCTAAAAAAATTACGGACAACAGCCATAATGTAACTATCTTCTGCTTCTCTCCATTATACGACACACTAGAGCTCGAAGCAACATCACAGTGAAGGTCACAGGCTTCAGAGTCAGCCAGGCTGACTGGGCTGTGTACTAACTGCACAAACCTGGCGCTTTCCTATGTCCCTGGCTCAGTTTCCCCACCTGCGAAACAGGAATACCAAGCACTTATTTTCCAGGAGTTATAAGACCTAAATGCCTATAAATCACTTAACACTATGCCTGGTATATACAATGATCCTCAAAGATCATATGCCTTTACTAAGTAAATATTTTTGTTAGCTCCCTAGACACGGGTGATTAAATTAGCTAAGTGATTTAATTAGCCAGAGGCAAAAATGGCTCTTCCTGAGTTACTAGCCCCAGAACACACTTCTCTGGCTTTGCTGGAATGTTGCCATGCCTACAGTAATTCCTCAAAATATTGCTTCTTCATAAAGGGGATTTCACAGTAGACCGTGTGTCAAGAAGCCTAGAGTTGAGCTACAAGAGGGGGGAATAGAACATGATTGCCTTGAGTTATTCCAAGTGCTGATCTACATATCAGAGGTTAAATTTATTTCAAGGAGCCCCAGTCTCCAAAGATAGGAGGTAAACCCAAATCAGAGGAAATTGTAAGCAACAGAGAGGAATGATGGTTGGTTCCACAGGACAGACTGACATCACCTGTTCCATGGGCCACTGTGGCCCTGGTGTTGCTCTGTGGGAGTTGCTTCAGCCTCGCTGGCAGATGCAAAGGGAGGGGTACAGACCAGAATGTTCTCCACCCCAAGAGCAATGGTGCAGGACTGGTTGCAGGCCCCACAATAGCCACCCCTGAACACTGTTTACCAGCAGGAAGATTTGTGTAGAGTGAGCGTGTGTATAATCCAGGTGTGGGAAAACCCACCCGTGGTCCTCTGAGCTTCACGAGGCTTGTCAAGAATCAGAACACAGGCCCTCCCTAGTGGCACAGCAAGTTAAAGCATAGCACTATGAAGCTGTCGCAGCCACTGCTGCATGAGTTCAATCCCCCAGCCAGGAGCTGACCCACATGGCGCAGCAGACCTCTCCTGTCTTACCCACTGTTCCCCTGCAGTGTACTCCTGTTCTGCTCCCCGCTCTGTCTCTGGTGAATCCTTTCACCTCCCATA
The DNA here is from genome assembly GCF_000260355.1 of Condylura cristata. NCBI lineage: Eukaryota > Metazoa > Chordata > Mammalia > Eulipotyphla > Talpidae > Condylura > Condylura cristata. The sequence continues at coordinate 45,748,780 of NW_004567113.1, forward strand.
CCTCTGGCCTATACCCCAGTTCTGTGTGCATAAATAAAATAAAAAAGAATCAGAGCACTCAGGAACATGATCGGTTCTAGCCATTGCCAGAGACTGCACTCTACAACGGGCATGAACCGTGTTATGGAACATATTTAGCCTTCCGTTTCTATGCATTTTATCTTCATCTTGCCATTTCCATTTCCTTTGTTCTTGATCCTAGACCTAAGTAAGCGCACAAGCATCTCTAGGTAAGCGTACAAGCATCTCATAATGAATTCTTTTTCCATGCCAGGCAAAACATGTTCACGCTAAGAGTGAACATGTGTCACTTCGTTGACCCTCTCTAAGCATCCTGTGAGCTTAGTATCACTTTACAGGTGCAGACAACCAAGGGACCTTTCCATAATCGCACAGCCAACCAGTGGCAGAGCTGGGATTTGAACCCCACTCTGGATAGAGTTTAGAACTACTACACTATTCGGTCTCTCACATACACAAAAGTGACAAACTGTAACAAATATATATTGGGGTTATAGGCACCAGCTTTACCAGAAGGTGGTATTCTATGAAAGAAATACCTCTGGGGATGGGCCCTCCCTGGTGGCACAACGGGTTGGAGCACAGCACTGCGAAGTTGGCCACAGCCACTTCCATGCGAGTTCTATCCCTGACCCACATGGTGCAGCTGACCTCTCCTGACCCACCCTCTGCTCCCCTCAGCAGTGTACTCCACCAATCTGCCTGTTCAGCTCCTGACTCTGACTCTGGTGAATCCTCTCACTGCCCCTGCCTCTGGCCTGTACCCCAGTTCTGTATGTATAAATAAATAAATCTTTAAAAAAAAAAGTTCTACACAAATTCCACATTAAAAAAAAACCTCTGGAGAATATTAGTTCAGCTACTTCTATGGGAGGTTCGGGGTAGAATGGCATCATTGTCAGAATCTTGGGGTGCTGCTTAGCATTCAAAAGCTATTGTGTCTTCCAAAAGACCAGGGTCCTATGCCAATCTTACAAGTTAGGCCACTCTCTCCAGTGCCTGTGTCCAAGTCATGTCACTTTAAATCAGCTCCCGTTTTTACATTTAAGTAAGGAGTTTTAGAATTAAAACAGCCTCTTGCTATGACAACACGACACTTAAAAATGTTAGTCAAAGAAGACTTAACTACTTTGAAATGCATGACCGAGGTAGAAAGAAAATAAAGGAGCTACCCAGAAGCCAAAGATTACTGACTCTTACTGAGGGCTTCTTTGTTGGGCGACCCGGCGTTCACCATCTTACCCAACTTTATGAAAGAATGACTATTGTCCTCTTTTTACAGACAAGGAAATAGAGATACTCTCTTTTGCCAGAGATCAAAGAATATCTGAGGCTATCCAAGCTGACAGATAAACAGTCCAGAAGGACTATCAGCGCTGAAGTCGTAACCTAACCCACATTCATTTGGGATCAAAGCTAATAAGATTTCTCCCCCAAAATACAAAGAAAATCCTCATTAAAAAATTCTTGGGAGGGGAGGAACTAAGAAACAATTGTTGAGGATCAGGAAAAGTAAACAAAGAATACCAGACAGGACATTTCCGAATATAATAGAGTCGAAGATAACAGGCCAACTTTCCCATAGAGAACAACTGGGAACGCCAAAAAAAGCGTAACATCTGCTTGAGGCACTAGAGAGGTATTGAGGTGCTGATGGATAAAATTGTGGGGGCAGGGCCCTCCCTGGTGGCACAACAGATTGCAGTGTAGCACTATGAGGCTATCGCAGCCACTGCAACAATAGTTCCATACCAGGCTAGAGAGGTGACCCACAAGGCGTGGCAGACCTCTCCTGTCTTGCTAGCTGCTCCCCTCAGCAGTGGATTTCAGCCAATCTGCCTGTTCTGCTCCCCACTCTATCTCTGGTGAATCCTGTTCCAACAGCAGTGAGATCGCAAGTATGAGGGTTCAAGGCCTATTTAAGAGAGGATCCCTGACTAATTCCTCAGATTCGCAAGCAGAGAGCTGCAGAAACCTACCCTGAAAATGAGGGGGCAATTGAGTTGGACCAAATCTTGCCAAAACTCACCCCCCAGAAAGTCTGACTTCATCTGATCCACAGTAATTAGGCCCGACTTTCGCAAACTGAGGGAGGGATGACACCCTCCCAAGGCAGAGAGCATCATTTTCTGTCTCAAATTCGTCTGCAGGTATATCATCTACTTTTCATTTGAAACCTACCAGGCCTGCTACAAAACAAGTCCAAATAACCAAAAAAAAAAAAAAAAAAAAAATCCAGAGGGGAAAAATAGTAAACATAGACCCACCATTGACAAGGACACTGGACTTATTTTAAGCAGCTAATGTTTTCTTTCTAAATAACAAAAACAACGATACACAAGGGAAGAAGGATCATTTCACCATAGAATCAGAATCTATAAAAAAGAAACAAATCAAAATACAAAAAGACAATAAGGGAAATTTTTAAGTTCATAAATTGGTTGAAAAGTAGGTTGAGATGCAGAAAGGGTAGATTCAGGAACGGGGACGCAACAGAAAATACCCAGGTTAGAGACAAAAGGTTGAAAAACAGAGACAAGAGTGTAAGAGACAAATGGGGCCCAGTGAAAATGGGTAACAAATGTAACTGGAGCTACAGAAAGAGGGCAGAAGCAATATGTGAAAAGATAATAGGCAAGAATTTTTTGAAACTGATGAAATATAACTCAGTTTCAAGGAATCCTTTGAACTCAATCATGAAGAAACCACACTGAGGCATACTGTAGTGAAACTGCTGAAACCCAAAGATAAAAGAGAAAAGCATAAAGTAGAGAAAGCTTTGTGTGGAACCGCAATAAGTGAGAGGGGTGATTGTCAGCAGAAACAATAAAACTTGGAAGACAAGGTACTGAAAGAAAATAACCGCCCTGTAAGATCATATACTAGTTCAATTATCCTTCCAAACAAAAGGTCAGAAAAGAAGCAACACTGAGAATGTGCAGCCGACAGAACTGTGCAAGAAGAAAGACTGAAGCTTCCTCCTGGAGGAACAGTATTCCCCACAGAAGGGAGGGGAGGACCCAAAGATCAGGTCAATAAAATGAAGGTTGACTTTAATGACAATCAAAAAAAGCATATGTCTTGAGCTAGCACGTACCTTCTAGAAATTTCCATGGGCCGTACATAAACTCCACTACCACCCATATCCATTTTCTGCTCTGCTCTGGCCAGCTCTGTGCATGAAGTTGTCCACCTGGGTCACTGGCCTCCATGGCTACTGGGAGGCCCTGGAGGAGATTACAGGGCAGGAGAAGGAGTGGACAGCATTTCCTTCTGCCCCTTCTACCCTCTGATACCATGTTTCTGGGAAGATACAAACTCCTGCTCAGTGGCCCTTCCTCAGAGTCCCTGCTCTCCTGTGGCTCCAGAGGCCATTCTCCTCCTCTCCCTGACTAGGGGTGATCATAGTTTCGGGGTGATCCTAGTTTCAGGGTGTTTCAGCATCCAGGAGTGATTCCCCCAGTTTTGCCCACACCTCTCTGGAAAGCATCCTTTTCATATATCTGTTGGTTTGAACTTCTGAGTTCCAGTGCTCTTTCCCTCCCAAACCCTAACTGAGGTATATCCAAACTTCCTTGTTTTCTCTGAAGGGCAACACTCTGGAAAACGGCCAAATGTCCATTAGCAGAAAACTGGACATAAGTGATGGTGCCCAGGGAACGGAATACCGTGCTGTATTTTAAAAGAATAAAGGTGCTTAAATAAAACTCAGAAGGAATGTTCACTAAGGTTTAGTAAGTGCAGGAAAAAAAAAAAGGAAGGGGAGAGTTTATATATAAATTCTCATTTAGATAATGAAAAGTTTGTTTTCAAATATGAACATCTCAGCCAAAATAAATAAAAACGTGGCCTTCATGGTTGACTTTTCACTCTATTTAAATTTTCTTTCACTGTGTGGATGCATTACCTTTTCAACAATGCTTTTAACCATCTTTTGAGGAAGAAAATCCTTTGCAAGAGTCAAATCTACTTTTTAATCATTGGACAAATCTGTTTCCTGCTCCCTTCTCACCTGGTTGCACTTTCTTAAAAGCACATCAGCCAACTGTTACAGAAGGAAAGAGATGAACCACCAAAATAAAGCGACGCCATCTCCCACCCCCGCTTTCATGCAGGTAAAGCCCTGGGCTGCAATTCCAGACATGCCATGCTGAAGCGGGTGGCGGGAAAGAGCAATGTGGCTATATACTGGAGGAGGACAATGGGGTCAGGAGACACTCTTAGAGGAGACACTGGGGGACAGACAGGTGGGTGAGAGACTCATGGGAGGCTCCTCCTAGCCCTTGCCAGACAATGGCGGCCATGAGCTAGACCTCATGGTGGGTATATGCTACCTGTGAATTTTGCTCTCTCCTCCTGTCCCAGCTCTCTGTTACCTGCCTACACTTTTTGTGGGACCCCACTAGATGCTGCCTTAGCCTGTGGCGAGCTTTGGGGTATCCGCTGCCCTACTGCAGGCTCAGCCAGTTTGGCTGGTGTTTGCCCACAGGGGAAGAGTCAATTTTGGAGTTTTGTTGGAAATCTATTATTGAAATCTCTCTTTTTCCACTCCTTCAACAATTCTATGCACACCAATTAAAATACCAATTAAAAGCCATTCACAACTAGAGTGCTTTCTTTACTTTTGTGTATGCAGATAGCTGAACATGCCCTCCTTAACAGTTTGGGGTCTCTGGATACCCCTCGGTTGCATGACCACAAATCCAAACCTCTCATTTACCCGGTACCTCAGCCTCTTACTCAAGTGGCACTTCAAAGGAACTTGAATAAATCAAAGTAAGAGGAACAAACCAAGCATCCTGGTTCACTGACCTTTGCCAGACTTCTTTGTAACTTCCCTCTTTATCAGTGGAGATAAGTCTCGAGATTGATAAGTTTTCTGAAGGGGGTAGAAAGACCGGAGCCTGACTGTTTACTTTCCTCTCCACAGCAAATCCTACCTGCAGTGAGTGTTAAGTAAATTGTCACTAGCTACTTCTAGTTTGGATACATTTCTGGGCACCTCTTACAGGGGATGAGTGAGGCTGAACACGAAGTTCCCTCCAAAATAGCTCAAGGAGTAGTCACCCCACAAAATAGAATGAAACCGAACAACTAATGCAATGCCATCTTTATCCATGAAAAGGAAGAAGTGCTTCTTCTTAGCAAATGATTTGGTTTCTCCTAACAAAGACGGTGGGTCTCATAAATGATCATGTTCCCCTTTGCCTTGGCTATCAGAAACCTTAGCTATGAATTTGATTCCCACCTTGAAAATTTAAGTGTACCCCAGAGGTGCCACACTGTGTGCTGATTCTCTGTGCTTCGTCCTTCTATTCAATTCTTTTTCTTTTAGATCTGATATACTTCATTTCTTTTAAAATCATTCTATATTGTATATGTAGCCATGCTACAGGGAGACACTGTCAGACATGAGTCCTTGTGCGGGGATCATAGTTTACCAGGTGCAAGATTGGGGGTCTTCCCTGGTGCACACAGTAAACTCTAATGACTGGTCTTCCTATGTTCTGCTTCTTCTGAATGTGGACTCCCTCTTCCTTACTGCAGCCAGAAGGATATGATTAGGTCAGTCCCATCCTAGAGTTCACAGTTGGCATTTTTCAGCTTGGCATTTAAGGTCCCTGAAAGGTCTGGCTCTGGTTCAGCCTGACCACACAGTTCCCCACACACGCTCTAGACTTCCCACCACGGTCAGTCTTCCTGCAGGGCCTGATTCAAACATCACCTCCTCTGGGCAGCCTCCTGGAGCCCCCAAGCAGAAATAATCTGGCTTTTTTGAGGCCCTGGAGCGTTATTCAGCTAGATATCACTGTGTACAGCCATCAGGTAGTGGTCAGTAGTACATACAGAACAAGCACACATGTCTATTCTGAGTTCCTGGAAGGAGGCAGACATCAGTTCCTTATGTAGCAGGTGTTCCATAAATTGCAACTAAATCAAATATTAAAAATAAATAATTTTCAGCTTACATGTTAACTCTTCGTTCCCATGTTAACCCTATAAAATCATAAAGGCTCTTATTTTTCTTTTGCTAATTAAGAAAACTGAAATTCAGATAGGCTAAGGGATTCATGATAAAAATGCAGAGACTAGTCTATAAGTCTGCATCCACTTGGACAACATCAGAGGCCAGTTTAAGCGAAAGCACTGCCAAGCAGCAGCTACTGCAAAACACAAAAATTCCAAACAGAGCCCCCTACTCCCACACACAATAATGCTAAAGTCAAAGGTACTGGAAGGATTCTTCTAGATTGGTCTTTAAAATGAAGAACTAACCAACAAGTCTATGGCAACATGTGCCCTGAAACCAGCAGTCCGTCAGCGGTCATGTGCCAAGTGTGGGATTTCCCCTGGGGGAAGTGAGCGGGGCTGAAAACCCATTGGGTTATGCTATCACAGGGACAAGGTCAAAGTCTTGGTCACTGGAGGAATACACCTGCCTCGTGATAGGATAGTCAGTGCCCTGGTTTGTCCAGGATTACAGGCTCTCCGTGTCCAGATAGCAAAAGTCCCACAGAGACAGAGACACGTTAGTCTCCTATAATGTAGATTGCAGTTCCTGGGAGGGGTGTTCGTATTGAGAAGTGTGCTTTAGAATTCCCTTGTAAAGCTCTCCTCCCAAACCAGTTTACCATCCGGGCAAGAAAAATAGCCAGGTTATTTTAGGGACATCTTGTTATTTAACAACAATGGCATTACCCCACTGAAATCTGAATCACTTTCATGTCTTTTCAAAAATTCACACCCCCTTAAAAGAAAAGCTGTTTCACCAATAAGGATAACCTGAAAGATGTACCAAGAACTAGGAAGGTTGTCCCCCCCAAAGTGTTAGGAAATCCCTCAGGATGTCAAAGATGTCAAGACGACTTTTCTGCATGAGTCATTCATTTGAATGCTTATATCAGGAATATTTATTAAAAAATTTAAATCAGCTTCATTAACTTATAATCCAAGCTCATGAATATGTAGTAGATTTGAAAGGCCCTTTGAGTTTAACATTGGATTGTTAAAGATGGCAGGTAACCAGGGGCTCGGCCAGTCTGCAGGGTCCTAACGATGCCAACAACTGAGTATGTGTCTGGTCTGCTCACCAAGGCGGAAGGCAGGGCTCCTGTCGGAGGCATCCTGAGAAAGGAAGAGTTGTGGCCAAATTCATAAACATGAGTAGTCTACCTGACCGCAGTCAGGACCAATTGTTTGTGTGTTTTCAACAAGTGAGGTAATTGATCTTGAGCAAAGCCATGAGTCACAGGTAAATGAAAATGTTGGAGGTATTTGCATCTCCCCTGGCAAGCTCCAGTTTCACACAGCTTGCACTTCAAATCAGGGACTCGGATTTGGAAAACACTTTTGTGTCCTGGAACCTGTAATTACTGCCAGAGCTCTTAAGTCAGTACATGACTGTCCTTCAGAAAGGAGTCTGGTGCGTTGAACACTTCACCCTCGCCATCCTGCGTACCCATGCTGTGCCTGGTTGTAAATCGCGTGGAGTAACAGCAATGCAAACACATTGATAGGGGAAAGCGCCTATGAGGAGACTGCAGGAAAGGCGCCATTGTAATTCGCCTTGCAGGTGTAAGAATAGCTATTTATTGCCTGCCTGTGTTCCAGGAAGGATTCCTGAGAGTTCCACGCTTATGTCTTCATTTACTCTCCATCACAACCCAATGAAAGGCACTCTGGTTTTTACTCTCTTTTTGCCGAGCTGAAACGAGGCACAGGAGTTTAAACAACATGCTCACAGCTCAAACTCCATTCCAAAGTGCTGGATCTAAGGTGTGAGTCGACCCCTTTTTTCAGAGATTTTAGTCTCTTCTTCAACTCTCCATTTTCACGTCGTCCTTGTTCCCACACTAATTACTCCCCACCTTTTTCTTTGTCCCTCACCCAACTAGCATCTCAAGGCAACTTCCACTCAACCTGCCACAACAAACTCATGGCCTTTGCCTCTAGACCCGCCACTCAGCCCGCTGCACCTGCATCATGGTGTCCCTTCACTGCACGGTGTACCTACATTATCGTTTACAATTAGCACAACTCAACCGTCGCCCTCACTGGCTCTGCCACTATCCATTCCATGTGACGATTGCTCGACACCACTCCTGCCCTCCTGTGTCCCTGTCCTCCTCAGCAGGGCTCGCCTGTGACCACAAAATGGCCCACGCCAGCAACTACCCTCCCGCTGTCGCTCAACCTCAACCCCTTTGCCTGGTTCATTTTCCCAAAAGGGAACTCTGCTGGGTGAGAGTGCAAAGAAGGTTTAGAACGTCCCACAGGACTTCCCACAGCTTCCCAGGGAAAGGTGTCTTCTTACCATTCCTCCCCGAAGTCTGGTGTCATACCAAAGGCCGATAAGACCCCAAACTCTTCCCATTGCAATATAAAAGTTGCCTCTGGCTCAGAAAAATTCCATGTCTTCCCATTATGTTCAGAATTAAGGACAAAGTCACTCTGGCATTCAAGGTCCTTCCACAGCTTGGTCCCAAGCAACTCTTCCCACATCATCTCTTACTTACCTTCTGTTTAATGCCCTAGACATGTTCTGAGTAAAGAAAAAAGTGGACAGAAAGGTGTGAGGTCAAAAGGCATTCAGTAGGAAGCCCATTTTATCCCAATACATTCTGAGCCCAAATTCTATATTTTTCCTCCTAGGGAAGAAATATATTTCAAGGGCCATTCTCCCTGGCTCTACAAGCAGGCTGAGGAAATAGATCTTAACTGTTTCGATTGTTCCCTTACTTTTCTAGATTCTGAAGCTGAGATGGGAAGGCAGGCCTCTCCGACTCCTTAATTCCTATGTACTTTTCTTGAGGGAATGTCTTTCGCTTACTCAAAGATGTCCCAAGAAAGTATCTCCTATGCTCATAAATATCTTATCATTCTTCCCTGCATGTAAGCTAGGAATTACAGGTTTCCCCTTTTATCTGAACATAGAATATTCTTTTTTGGTATGACTTGGTGTAGGGCTTTTTGCATCTAGTAATGCTCAAAAATATGCATGTAAATTAATGATAAACTAAAAAATTAAAACCAAATAGGAACATTCTACTTTCAGGTAACAGAAGAGATCTGTAGTTTGCTAAAGGATAAACTAGAGGTCCCCATGATTGAATCTAAAAATATCTTAAATTATGCATGATTCATAATCCATACTAGAATTTATATCATGCCTCTTAATTTCATTCATGTTGATAATGCTCTGGTTCATTTAAAATGCCCATGATGGGACTGAATTTGTCCCTCCACAATTCATAGGTTAAAGTTCTAGTTCCCCACCCTCACCCCAGTAAGGCTTTACTTGGAGAAAAGAATTGGGATTTAATGAGGTCATATAGTGGAATCCTCCTACATTTGGATTAGAGCTCTTGTTAGAAGAGACTTCAGAGTTAAAACAACTCTCTCACTTCTCTTTCCTTCTTTCTTCTTCTCTCTCCTCTTCATGTCCCATCACCCACACCCCCACCACACCCCCCTAACCTGTGATGTAAGGCTGGAAGCCACTGTCTGCAAGATGGAAGCAGCTCTCATCTGGAACTGAGTCTCCAAAGCAAGAGAAACAAATTTCTATTGTTTAAGCCACCTTGTTACTTGTATTGTCACGGCAACCCAAGCTGACTTGCACTTATTCTATCTTCCCTCTTAGTTTTTGATGTCCCCAATCCTGAGATTTGGGATACCAGATTCACAGCAAAGATCTTTGAGATGCTCTCAGAGGCTGGAGGAGGCACAGCGAAGATACTGTTGGAGGCCTCCAGAGCTATGAGAGAGCATGTGTCAGTGGCTTCAAGGCACCAAGTTTAGGATAGTTTGTTACAACAACTTTAGGAAAGTCATAGAAGTCGGTCATATGTGCACATGATTAGTTACATAAAAACGTGTAACATGAAATGCTCCCCTTTCATCCCTTCACCTGGTCCCTTGACCCTGAGGAAATCAGTGTGATTATTTCTTGTGTATCCTTTCTGAATCTCCTCCCATTCTTTCTGTCTCACTCTCTACATATAATCCATATATCTATATAGTTTATCCATAATATATGTGTAAAGAATAAAGAGATGATGACGATGATAAATAGATATAGATAGGTCTGTAGGTAGGTGAATAGTTAGGCAGATAGATTGTATATTCTCCCATTTCTTTACCCAAAAGGTAGAATTTTCCAGCAATACTTTCTGGGCCTTGTTCTTCACTAAGCAACATGTTTTAGATATATTCTCACTATATAGATATCTATATTGATCTATAGCTATATCCCTATATGTTACTACAGAGTTTCCTCATTCTTTTTTTTTTTTTCATCCAGACACTAGTCAACTGTATGAATGCACAATTGTTGATTCAGTCAACTCTACTTGGCCAATTTGTTATTTCCAATCTTGAAGTTTACCACTACCACCATGAATGGACTTGGGTTATGTCATGCTACATGTACTTATGTGCAGCACAAATCCCCAAAAGTAGAAGTGTTGAGTCCAGTGGTGCCAGGATCATATTTCCACGAACCTCTCCTCAGGGACTGAGCCTGTTCACCTTCCCAACAGCAGTGCATAGTAGTATTGGTTCACCACCACCCCACCCCCCAACAGCCTCACCAACAGTATATTACCACACTTGTGATATCTGAGACATGAAAACGATACCTGGCATCATATTCATTTACTTTCATAAGTAGAAGTCGTATAGAGCACACTTTCATCAATTTGGAAGCAAAATCTGTATTTTATTTGCTTCAAACTACCTGTTCTTTCATTTAGACCTGTTCTTTCATTTATTTTCTAATAAACTTTATTTATTAACTTATTCACTTCTGGGAGAGTTAGATTCCCTAGGAAGATTAGGTCTCCAAGTATACTAAAATGCCACCTAATTCATTACTTATCTTTATTACTATTAATAACTTTAAAAATATGAGTGTATTTTCTTCCCGGTTCATAGTTTTATTTTGTACAGTAATTCTTTGATCTCTTCGAAAATTTTCCTCACATATAACAAATGCTCCTTGCCTATTATAATTTTTGCTCCTCTTTTTCATAGATAATCTTTATGAATGTTGTGACAGTTCCTTTTTATGTACATAATGCTAATAATTTAATAGATTGGATTTTCTCAAGCCATCTACTGGGGAGGGCCATGATTACACTACAGACATCAAATCCTAAGACCCAGTGGGCTCACAAAGCTAGGCATCTTCCTGCAAAAATGGCGGCACATTTTGCAGCAGCATGGATGCAGCTGGAAGGGATCATGCTTAGTGAGAAAGCCAGAAAGAAACAGAAAAATACCAGATGGTTTCACTCATAGCAGGAGCATAAAGGACTGGGGGTGGAAGGGAATAATAATGAACAACTGTATACCAGAGACATTTTCTGGGGGTGGAGTGGGGACTGGGATCAAAAATGGATAGGGTTAGGGGAGTGCAGTGACTGTGGTGATGGCACACAGATGATTTGGTGAAGTCCGCGGGGATTACAACTGAGATGGGAAAAGGCACAAAATGATGTAAAAATAAACTATTATAATAAAAAAATGGGGGCACAGTACGTTTCTTGAACACTGTTGCCACTGCTTCCTACATTCTACTGAGTCGAGGAGAGCTGAGCAACCGGCCTGATTAACCTAGTTATCTCACGTGTGGTCACAAACAAGAGCCATCTTTTTTGTATTTTGGGGTGAGCCCCTCACTGTGAGGGGCCGCCATTTCGTGGCCAGCGGGCTGTCTCACTAGCGTGGCAGGTCTCATGGTATTTCGTCCACACATCTTCTTACCACAAAAGGCGGCTATTACAGGTATTTCCAAGTTTGTGGAACACCCCTAGCTCTTAGTTTTTCTGTAAATTTAAACTGTGGGGAAAACTAGAGATGAAGAAAGAGGTTTCGTTGGCTTTGTTGCTTTTCTGTAATTGCCACAAGAAAGGAAAAGGATGTGGCTGATATGTCAAGGGTCAAACTAGATGACTTCCTAACTACTTTTCATTTCAGTTATCAAAGCAGCTTTTTCCTTTGCCACTAATAATCTGGTCTGTCACTGGAACCCAAGGCCGGAGCTCCTGGTGTCAGGAAAGGAAAGGGAAGAGGGGATGAAATATGGTGGGTTTCTGCTCAGTGCCTGGGTTTGAATCCTTCCTCCCCTCACACCCTAACTGTGTGACGTGGAACAAATCAGTTCACATTTTGGAGCCTCAGACTTTTCAGATGTCAGATGGGGATGAAATGTCTATTTCATATAGTTACACCATGGGGTAGGAGGTGGTGGTGAGTCAGACAATGGGTACAAACAGTGATGGTTCAGCGGATGCTAGTGAACCAGGCCTGTGTGTGTGCATCGGAGGATGCGTCTTTGGATGGAAGCAAGTGAAGACATTTCACAACAGTGCTGTAAACACGGGCCTCTTACTCACCAAATACCGCATGAAGTGAGTGTTCCATGCACTTTGCCTTTTATCACAACAGAATATTGATCATCCAAGGCCAAAATCAACAACAAAAGAAAATTAGAATAATACTGCTTCTGAGATGGTCAAATACCAAAAAACCACAGAGCACTTCTTGTGCTCCCAGGGCGCAGACATTACATCATGAGAAACAAATAAGGACAAAGCCAGGACCCTTCTGGGCCTTCCCTACCTGTAAAAGAATCACCCTCTGCCGGGGCCGTGACCACTTGGCGTGCATGAGGAAGAAGGTAGACCCAGAAAGAGCGGCGGGCCTGCAGAAGGCAAGCTGGCTCTGAGGCAGGTTTTCCAAGCTCAGGCAGAGAAGGAGGTAGAAATGAAAGCCCGAGCCCGGGAGGAGCAGGCCGGCAGGAAAGGAGCCCGAGGTGGAGGGAAGATCCTTCCAGACTCTTGGAGCTTTAGATGAACCTAAACGAACCAACACCAAACCCCATCCTAAGGCCCATGGGGTCATTGTTATAGGCTAAATTCTGTCCTTCCCAAATCTCACATACTGAAGCCGTAGCCCCCAGAACCTTAAAATATAGCCACATTTGGTGATAGGGCCTTGAGAGGTAACTCAATTAAAGTGAACTCATTAGGGTGGGCCCTGGGCCCTAATCCAATCCAGCTGGCTGCTTGTAAGATCTGGACAGACACACCAACTGAGGGGAGATGGCGGGCCGACCCAGGAAGCCAACCCTCTCAGCGTAAGACAGGTCCTTCCTCGTGGCCATGGGAAGGAACCTTCTTGCTGACGCCTTGACCCACACGTTCGGCCCCCAGGACTGAGACAATACATTTCTGTTCTTGGTTACCATGACTCAAGCCAACAAATACAGTCAGCTCTTTGGATGAGGCTCAAGAAGCAGGTGCTCTCCAAGCAAGAAGAGTGAGTGGCTCAAGTGACAGGTAAACACTCTGCGGCCGGGCCTTGCAATTTTACAACCCCAGTGATCTGAGGCTGCCAGCCCCACTTGCCCCATCAGCCTCAGACGGAGCCCATCCGGCCCAGCTCCACCAGCCCCATCGCACAGTGTTTGCAGAAACTGACTTCCCACATCTCGCCTGCTCCGCGCCCACCACTGGCCCCTGACCACGGAGCCCATGGAGACAGACACAAGGCCCCTCACTGGCCTCCCACACTCCGGTCTCATCTTCCTTCCCAGAATGCATCCCGCTGGTGTATGGAATGAGCCTTTGCAAACCGAAAGCTCCATCCTGTGTAGAACAAGCCCTTGTCTTCCGTGACGGCACCCGAAAATGAGGCCCCTGATGCCCTGCCTTCTCTCTTGCTGTCCGGCCTGTCACCTCCCCTGTTGCTCCTCAAACACATCACGTTCCCATCTCACAGCTATATGTGTTCTTGTGTTTAGTATGTGATTCCATGTCCTTCTTCATCTTACTCAGTAGACGTGTTCCAGTGCCACCAACAGCTCATCGCTAAATCTATCGCTTTCTGTGATTATGCCAGTTCAGACAGAAACCTGCAGGCTGCTCAGTATGCCAGCATTGAAAAAGCTGTGTGGAGGCCTCACTCCCGCTCCGGTCTGGTGCTGAAGCTCATAGCTTGACGAGCTGGAGATGTGCGCGTCCTCAGAGGTTATCAGTTACACTAACACTGGCATGTCCCAGGACACCTGTGTCTTCTGAATCACTGCTGCCACACGTAGCCTGGGCAGCGCCCCTCACACCTGTGTGAGCTGGGCCTCCACACGGAGCCCTCCTTCCTTGGCTTCAGGCAACTGTTCAAAGGTCACCGTTCAGCGAAGCCTTCCCTGGCCACCCTGCCTTCACCCCCTTGGCTGTTTCATTCTTTCCTCCTTTATCTAGTTTGTCTTCATAGCTCTCAGACTGCTTTATCAACTATCTGTCTCCTCCTCCAGAAAACAAGCTCCTGAGGGCAAGATTCCAAGTGAATGCCCAGGTCAGCGCCCAGCACATAGTTGATGATATCCTATTATGAGTGGGTTTCCCAAGGTCTTGTGGGTTTCCCAAGATCACTGACCTAGAATATGCAGTTACCTTTGCTCACACTGTCCCCGTGGCTGAATGCCGACCTAAGCTCTGCGACGGTGTGGCCATAAACCATCAAAATCAGGCATAAAATTTAATGGCTTGTGCAATCCTGTGATTTATAAGAAATATATATTCTCCCATATATTTGGCCTTTATTCACAGCATCTGGCTGACAGTTCTCAAAACTCGTGGAGCTTCCTCCACAGACTTTGCTGCAGGGGCGTGTTAAATGGGACCAGGGTGTTTTGTTAAGTGAGTGAGGTTTGGGAAGCATCTCAGAATGGAAGTTGGTTGTTGAGAGAACCAACTGCTGATTGAAGGATTGGGACTCCCAGTTCCATCCCACATCTCCAGGTGGCCGAGCCAGCTGCCGACGGTCCGTGCTGTCACCAATCACGGCTTTGTCATTGAGACGCTATAAAACTCAGAAGAATGGGAGCGTCCGGGTTGGTGAGCGTCCGGTTTGGTGAGCATGTGGAGGTGCTGGGAGAAGAATGCAAGTTAATCGGAGCTGAGGAGGGTGCTGGGTGTCCGATTTTTAGAGCCAGCTAGTCAGAAGCACAGGTCATGACTGGGTTTGCGACTGGCCTCTGGAGTCGAGCACGTGGCGAAGGTGGTGCTTCACCTGTGAAGTCCAACTTGAGTCTGAATTCTGCTAAATTGAAGGCTACTCGTCAGACATCTGGAGAATTGCACACGTGGAGAATTCCACCACCAAACATTGGAATCTGGTGATGGGACACCATTTGGGTGGCTCAGTGGCTAATTAACGAATTGGTGTCTTCTGTTTAAGTCGGTATTTAGTAGTAAAAGTGACGCACGTGAAGATGCCAAGGATGCACGAGTGAGTTTATAAGTAAATGTGCTGGGGGAGACGGCTGCCACGCCGGTACCACTGGCTCCCTAACTGCCCAGCCATGGTGACGCCCCAGCCAGCACCACCGCCCCGGGCCTCTGAGCCCCGTGGCCGTGGGGCCAAGAGACTCCTGTGTCCCGTGCACTGTGTTTACCTGTTAAGGCCTTGACACACATGCTGCATTTAACTTGCCCACAGCCCGAGCGGTGTAGTTACCAATCTTTTAGAAGACACTGAGGCTCGGAGAGGTGAGCTAATAAGGAACCTTGAAGCCCAGCCCCTGACTGCAAGTACCTGAGCAGCACCAGGGTGCACCCTAACTCTGCTCCTTGGGCACTTGAGCCCTGGATGTCCTCCAGTGATTGTGGGTCTCTGATCTATCCAGTGGATCAGGGCTGCTTGAACACCCCAGGCCAACCTGCATGGGCATCCAGAAGACTCTCCTCAGCAGGGTTCAGCAAGCCCCGCTCATCTCTCACTGGCCTTCCCAAACTCTGGCCGCCCTCAACAAACTGCCCCACTTGTCAGCAAAACTCAAAGGTTACAGGAGTCCAAAGAGAAGAAGCTCTCGGCAGACGGAGACTTTGCCTCATTCCTGCCGCATCCAAGCCACAGAAAGCATCTCTAAACATCTTAGCACTGACACTCGACCCTGAGGCCAGTCACCAGGAATCTCTGGCCAGTGCGTGGCTCTTCTTGCCTTCCCCATTCGGCACTGCAGTTCCTGAAGTAAAGACCAAACTTCTTCACCAAGTCCAGCCTGGATTCCTTCAATCCACTGATTCACTCAACAAACCCTTGTTGCACATTCAGGCATGAAGGACACAGCAAGAACATTAATCAGACAAAAATCCCTGTTCTCCTAGGACTTGTATTTCAGAAGGTTTATGAGCAGTGTGCCGTGTGCCAGGAGCTGACAATGAACAAGGCAGAGAGATCCCAGCCCTCAGGAGCATTGTAATCCAAAGACACTTAAAGACAATGAGCAAGCAAACAGATGAAATCAATGCTGACTGGTAACTGCTGGCCCTGGGCAGAACGGGCCCTGGTGGAAGAAGGGAGCCGTGTGCAACGTGGCCATGAGAACAGACTAGAAAGAGTCTGAAACCCAGCTCTGCTGGGTCCTGCGAGCTCTACAAAGCCAAGTTTCTTGTCAATTACCGATTGCATGCAGTGGTCATGGTGACTAAGTGAGGCACAAGTGGCAGGGGGCAGAGCCCTAAGAAAACAGGGGAACCACTTACAAAGTGGTCAGGCGGACAGTGGTCACTACTGACTTACCTGTTCCCTCCTGGACCTGATAGCTGTCAACGGGATCGCCCTGCAATCCCCGCCCACCCTCCCCACCCCAGGCTTGGTGAAACCCTAGGACTGGTTCTGCAGGAATCTTGCCTCCATCATTCAGGTGTTGATTCATTTTAATATTCAGCTAGGAAATACAGCCACGCCCTTCCTGCCCCAGATTCGGTGAGACTTAGGCAACCTGAGAGTCTCCATAGGTTAGCTCAGCTCACCTGTAACCCATGTCAGCGACAGCAAAGGGAGAACTACTCAAGGAGCAAGAAGACCTTGCCTAGGGGTCGGTCTATAAATCAAATCAAATTTGTGTTTGATCATTTATCCACTCAATAAATATTTATCTTAGACCTCCACGAGGGTGTATCCTTGAGCTAAGGTATTAAAGGTCATGCTACTTCACTTCCTGGACTTTCCCGAGAGCTCTGACTGCCACCCCCACTTTCCATCTGCCTACCCCTCCCCTCTGTTTCTCTAGTTTCATCTCTCACAGCTAAGTTCAGGTATCGCCGTTCTTGGCCACCTCTTGAGCTCCTAACACCCCTCTCCTGCACCCCCACTACAGGACCCCTCAGGAAACCTTGCTCGCCTGACCTGTGGAGCCCCAGGCTAGTTCAGCCCAGCAGTCACCCAGCGCGAGCACACCCTCCACCCAGCGGAGGCCACAGTTTGGGCAATGGCTCCAGAGCCTGCTCCACGGCTAGCTTTTGGTCTAGCTTTGGTTTTCACACGTTTCTCAAGGCGCAGGGCTCGAGTGACCCAGCCAAACAGGTATCACATGTAGCACAATAAAAGCTGTTGTGTGTGAAAAGCAATGACTGCAGCTCTGGGAAGTTCCCAGGGATCTCTGCGGGGAAGAGTGATACCACATGCATCATTCAGCAGGCCAAGTTTTCCAGGGCACTCAGAGGCCCTAAGGCCTGGTTTCATTGGCTCTGTCCACTCCTTGCACTCAGAAAGTTGGGGCCTGGGTGAAGAGTCTGAGCCACGTGGGGAGAAAGTCCTTTGGCATATACCAGTAAAGGCATCGAGGTCCTATGCAGGGCTCTCTTGGCCCACATTATCCTCTGAGCTGCCCAGAACAGGACCCCAGAGGAACTCAACTCTCAGAGCTTCCCTGTGCTGCAAAGGAAAATGGAGAAAAACCAGTTGGACTTTGCAGAGTCAAAGCCCCCAAGGTAGACCAGGAAGCCAAGCCACCAGGCTTTGTATATACTGTTCTTTCTGTCTTGTGTGTCCCTCCCCCTCTTCTCACCAGGACATCCACAGCTCACTCCAGCACTGAGTTCACTGTGCCTCCTCCAGGAAGTCTTCCTGGTGCCCACGCAGATTGGACAGGAGGGGACCCTTTTTTACAAGATTTTGTGCATGTTGCCAAAATGTTATTTTTTTCTTTTATAAAAAGTAGACTTGCTGGTTTTCTTGTTGTTTGTAGTGGACTTGCAATAATATCTCAAGGGCAACAAGCACATCCAGGGCTTGGGTGGTGGTTTCTAATACCATGCTTGGCGGGAAGGAACCAGGGCTCCTTCGAGAAGCCTCCCATTCTAGGGCCGGGGAGGGAAGGGCAGAAGCTGAGCCTGTAACATCTCATTGTGCCAGAAACTGAGTGCTAAGCAGAAAATAAAATAATAAAAGCTCATATGAAGAGGAAAAATGGCTCTTTCAGGAGTCAACTGACAAAGCTCCCAATGGCCAAAGCTGTACCCATTTAAGCAATAAAATAAATACTGTCCTACAGGGCTCTAACCCTAACTATAAAATATTATAGAAACACAGCAGGGAATAATAACCAAATTCAGGAGCCAGGAGGGAGGAAAGGGAAAGATTAGCGAGGGTTTGGAGCACTCCAATTACAATACTGTTTTTCTTTTTTTTTTCAATATCTGCCTTTGCAACATCATGGAAGGATCGAGAGGGTATTGTGCTAAGTGAATTAAGTCCGATTGACAAATACAGGGTGATGTCACTCAGAAAGAAACAAAACTAGTGAACCAACACATCAAAACAAAACCAACTCTCAGGCTATCAGGACAAGAGAGGGCGCCAGTGTGGACAGAAGAAAGGAGATGGGTGAGCAGGTAACAGAGTGACTCGTATGGGTCTGGATGGAAACTAGACTCAGTGACAAACACCAGGAAACATATCCAGATGTTGGCTTACGCACCTGAAACCTACACCACAAACGAATGTTACGTCAACAAAGAATATTTACTCTAAAGAAAATCCAGCAGAATGTTAAAACGTCATAAACCTGGACAGAAGGTTCAGGGCTGTTTATTTTATCACAAGCTAGTCTTCTCTGTTTGCTGGAATCCTGCATAAATATTCATGATCTCTAATATTTCATTAATTTCATCCTGGGACCCCTGGGCTCAGTATTTTAAGTCACACTTTAATTAACTATCTGTTTCGCGTGTCCC
This sequence comes from Condylura cristata, assembly GCF_000260355.1. NCBI lineage: Eukaryota > Metazoa > Chordata > Mammalia > Eulipotyphla > Talpidae > Condylura > Condylura cristata. The sequence goes on from NW_004567113.1 coordinate 45,767,826, forward strand.
TAAACACTTCAATGCTGCCTTCTGGGCTCTGAAAGAGATGCCTTTACCACCCCCTCTCCCCAACACTCCCCCTCCCCACCAACACACACACACACACCCCACCTGGAGCCTCAGAGTGAGCTCCCTTGTCCTGTTAAAGCCAGGTCAGCTTTTGCTTCAAGACACGCAGCTGCCCCACAAACACCTGACTGACTTCTGCTTAACCCCTGGAGAAGCTTCAAGCCCGCAAAAGAACCAAGGGAAACACTTCCCTGAGCTCCAGTAACTCCACAGTCCCAGGTACCAGGAAGCTGAGGACACGCGTGCCTAGTAAAGCCTCTCCCAGGAATCTCCCATCCAGAACAGCTGGTTTCCCTGGGGGCGTAGCTTATGTCCTTACTCTGGAGGTTCAGGGGGCTGGTTGTGCCCGTCTTAGCCACAAGCAAAACCAAACCCAGGGTTTCAAGAATGATTCTCTGGGGCCAGAGAGCCATGCTCCTCCACTTAGTTCCTGAAATCTACACCAAAAAGGCAGCTATGGAAATTATCTCTCCAGCCTACCATGGGTCCTTACCAGAAAAGCCAGGATCATCTTTCATTTCCTTGGTGCAGATCGCTGCTTGTCCATGGAGATCCCCTCTGGGGCTCCAATGCTTTTAAAAATCCAGGAGGGGGCCCTCCCTGACAGTGCAGAGGATTAAAACACAGCACTGCAAGCCGGCCACAGCCTCCTTGCGAGTTCCAGTTCGATCCCCAGCCCCGGAGGTGACCCACATGGCGCCACAGACCTCTCCTGACCTGCCCGCTGCTCCCCTCAGCAATGCACTTTGTCAGTCTGCCTGTTCTGCTCCCCACTCTGTCTCTGGTGAATCCTCTCATAGTCCCTGCACCTCTGGCCTGTACCCCAGTTCTGTATGCATAGATATACCTTTAAAAAAAATTCTTAAAAAAAATGTCCAGGACTCAGGAAGCCTATGGGCCTCCAGGAAAGTGAGGACAGACAGGGAGAGGGGACAGGGGGAGGCCACCGGCACCCTCTTCCCTGTGCTCCCCGAGGGCACCTTGCAGAGCTGGCTTCTCCCTGTGTCTGCATCCCGTATGTAGGGGCTGGTCCCTAGTACTGCTGGGGAATGTTGGGTGACTAGAGCCAGAGCTCCCGAGTTTCATTTTCTCCTAATCCTACCTTTGCAAAGGCAATCCAGGCTAGTTCTTTGCCGTGCAAATACTCAAGGACAATACAGGTGAAAAGTAAAATGCTAATCTTAAGGAGCCCACTCAGCTGCTTCCCTCCAGGCAGCGTGGGGCAGCCCAGAGGGGCTGGGAGTGGAGCCAGCACCCTGAGCCTCCCATCTGCCTCGCCAGGCCCCATCTGGGTGCCACGCAGAGGTGGGAGTGAAACACCCCCGGAGGAGGCTTGAGGCTGTTTCAGTTGATTTCAGCATTGATTTGTTTCCTCTCCAGGAAACTAGTGACAGCCTCTGCCTTCCCTCAGTTGAGAAACTTAACACTTCCAAATTGCCCAAGTTGGATTTTTCCAGAAAAGTTGGTAACATTAGTCTTCATATAATGAATCTGTTGAATGTTCAGCTTTTATTTTTCCCTTTTCCTATTTTTGACTTTATTGGAAGCTTCAGAAAATAAGCAGATTGTTTCCCGGGATCTAGGGGGTTCCCTTCACTAGAAATCCAGACTCGGCAACAACTGAAGCCTTCAGAGCTTGGGGACACAGAGCATGTCCGCTGTCCTAGTGCATCAGACAAATTGTAATTTACAAATTAGCATCTTCCACAATTTTGCTATAGCTAAAAGGATCCCCAACCCTCCCTGGGAGCGCAACGGGTTAGGGCTCGGCACTGCAAGCTAGACGCAGCTGCTTCAGTGCGTGTTGGATCTTTGGCCTGGGGTCGAACTCATGCTGCAGTGGCTTGGTAGAACTTCATACTGTGGTGCTTTAACCGGTTGTGCCACCAGGGAGAGCCACTTTATCTGACTCTTAATGTATTAGTCTATATTGCACACATTTGTAACATTAACATTTATCTCTTCTAGCTGATTTCACTTTGCATGATCCCTTCCAGCTCCATCCATGTTGCTGCAGACGGCATAAGGTAATCTTTTTGATTGCTGAGTAATATTCTACTGGCTATGTATACATCTCCTGAGTTGGGTACATTTCTATTATGGGTACTTTGCTGATAGTTTTCTGTCCTTCATGGATTTTGTGAAGAGTTCAAAGGATCGAAGGCAAAGGGGTGGATCCAGTCTACAAGAAGGGCAGTGAAGCAGGGCTGGCCAAAGACACAGAGTGGGCACTGACTGTGTTTCTCTGGCCACTCAGAACCAAGGTAATATAGCGTAGCTGCATTGTCCCAAGTCACCCATCAAGGTACCATTCGGAACAAATCTTCAAACTGAGCAGAGGTCACCACTGCAGCGTACGACACCCTTCCTCCTGGGAGGAAGGAAGCTGGCTAGTGGCTACTCTTCAGCTTGGCTTCTTGTGTCTACTTCCCAACACTTTGTTTTAGAGGCTTCACTTCCATGCAAGGGGATTTCTCCCAAAATGACCCTTCAGGGGCCTCCCTGGTGGCTCAATGAGTTAAAGGACAACACTATGAAGCTATCCTCAGCCACTGCAGCATGAGTTTAATCCCCAGCCGGGGGGTGACCCACATGGCACAGCAGACCTCTCCTGTCGCTCTCTGCTGCTTCCCTTGGCCATGTATTACAGTCAGTCTGCCTGTTCTGCTTCCTACTCAGTCTCTGGTAAATCCTCTCACCCTCACACCTCTGGCCTGCACCCCAGTTTTGTTTTGTTTTTTTTTTTCAAGTTTTTTTTTTAAATAATATAACAGTTTATTTTTACATCATTTTGTACTTTTTTTAAATCTCAATTGTAATCCCCATGGTTTCCCATCTGCACCGTTTTTTTATGCATAAGTAAATAAATCTTTAAAAAACAAAAAGACCCTACAGAACTGGACATGCAAAGCAGCACCTCCCCCCTCACAGATGGCCACCTCAGGAGGCTGAATCTACCCTGCCCCATTACTACTTCCTGGCAGGTTGAGAAAGGCCAACATGTAGCTGCCAACAGCCCTTGTGATAAAGTCTCTTGAATTCCACTCACTGCAGGAAAGTGTTCATTCTCTGAGAGTGTGGAGGGTGTTCAAAGTCAGTACTGATGTCTGAAGGGACACTTAAATGGGAATATTTTCTCTGAGTAGAGGGAAATGTCACCAGAATCATAAGTTGTGGCAAGCAGGTGAGCAAGACAAGGGCTGTTACTGAGTGTGGCTCTGAGCTGAGCAGTTAATCCCCTCCCAGGAATATCACCTCTGTAAGCCCTAACTTGCGCCCCCAGCCCTGTAGGGTCACTCTCCCCATTTTACAGATGAGGAAGATAGAGGTTCAATGACCTGGTTAAGGTCTCATGACTACTGCATGCAGGACTCTGCCTCAGCGTCCCCCTTTGGGACAGAGTGGGAGAGGCGTGACCATCCCAAGGAAGTGTGTGTGTGTGTTAAACACAAGCGCAGGAAAGCCTCAGGGCTTCAGTGCTTGGGCTGCAAAAAACAAGGCTGCTTTTTTTTACAGTGAACCAAAATTAGCAAATCAGAGTGTAAAGACTCCATTTTCTTGCTTTTGAGTACTTCGGGATGCTCTGACAAGGTGAATTCTAGAAAGAGTGGACTGGAGGAGGTCACTTTCACCAAGAGTATAGAATTCGAATGTACTTTGAAGGTGACAGTTTTGTGTAAAGTGGTGTGGCCCCTGAAGGCACTGCTCTCAGGATTCAGTTTGCCCTCCTCAACACAAAGCTTTTGCACCTGTGCGTGTGTTTTGCATAAATTTCAAAAGTAGGCCAAACAGCTATTGAAAATGGACAGGATCTGAATTAGCAACATCAGCTCGTTTTGCTCCAAGTTCAGCACATGCTCACTGACTGGCCACACTGGCCAGAGGCCTGGCCACACCGAGAGGGAAGCTGCAGGCTTGAGAAGGAAAGAGGGCAGTGGAGAAGGCCCGGAGGACGTCCTCATTTTCCTGGGTGTTTGAACCTGGCTTCCTCAAGGAGGCCACATCTTTGGTGACAGCACAACCTTCTGTTCAAGTAAAAGTTTGAAAAACCGCTGCTACATCTATCTGTTCACTACCCATCCCTCAACCAAGAGGAAGCTTCCAGGGCCAGAAGCCGGGAAGCTGAACCCAGAAATGGCTGCGTCATTGGCATGTTCATGTCCTGTTGTCGAGAATTTCAAGATGGCCAGAGCACAGTGTGAATACATGAAGCCATGAATAAAACTAGCGCGCAGACCACAGCCTGCCGCCAATGCTCAGAACCCGTTTCCTTTACAGCCACCACCCAGGAGGCCAGCCTGCTATCGGAACTCCTGTGGGGTGTCGGGCGCTGTCTCTAGTCTCCAGGACTAACCCCTGCAAGAGCTGAGCCCAAGTGGCCAGCACTTGATCATCGACGGGTCCATTCCCAACTTTGCAGAGAAAGCCCAATATCCACTCTCAGCCGGTCACACAGGCCCCCAAACCCCAGTTAGCGGCCTAGCGCCGAAAGCCCCAGCTCTTCCAGGCGACAGGCCCCAGACAGGCCCCCTCACCAGGTCGGGAAGCCCGAGCCGCCTCTGGCCCGAACAGCCAAGCAAGCGCACTGCTGCCCTCTACAGGGCTTCCGGGCGTCCTGCGCCAGCAAGCCCGGAGACAGCAGTGCTCCCAGGTGGGCGCCAGCTCCCTCTCAGGATGTCCCTCCTGGGCCTGGCAGAGCACTGCCTGGCAACCCTGGACTGAGGTGATCCCTCCATAACCCACGTGGCTTCAGCCGTGGGGAGCAGCCCCCATCCCCACCCCTACCCGTGTGGTTCAGCTCTGCTGACCTGGCCCGAAGCTGGCCAGTCTTCCACACCGGTCAGCTCTGGCTAGCATTAGATTCCCCAGGCACTAGGAGGCACTATGGCTTCGCAAACACCACTCGGGTTCCCATCAAATCACCCTGAATGTTTCCCCCCTTTCCATTTCTGTAAAATGTGGATAGCAACCTCCTCTTTGCAGAGCTGTTCTGAGAAACCTGTGAGGTGTAGAAAGCCCGGCAGTCCTCTTCCATAAGACTCGAGGAGCCACCTGTTGGCGGCAGGTGCAGGTGAGACTTTAACCACAACCAGCCTGGGTCTGGCCTGGCTGGAGAACACCTGAGGCCCCAGGCCTGGGACTCTCCTGTACAATTTGGCAGCTGCAGGGGCTCCCAGGTCCAGCTGGGCCCAGGCCTCCTGGTCTAAGCTGTAGCCCAGTGCCATCTCCTGGGGTCCTGGGGATTGCTCTTTCCCAAAATAACCAGAGCTTCTAGACTGGGCCACCCGCTGAGGAAGCTTTTGACCACCCAGGAGAGGCTCAGCCCTGTGGGCACCCTGCCTCAGAAGGGGAGCACCAGGTGCACTCTGACCTGGGCCACGGGCCTGATCTCTAAGGAGCTGCCTCCTCACTCTGCCACTGTAGTTGCTTCCCTGTCAGCAGAAGACTGAAGATAAATAAGCCTTGGAGGCAGCAATGCACACACCTGCTTCCCAGAGGCAGGGGAGATCAAATCGGAACTGACCTCCATTCCAGTGTTTCCTTGTTAACTCTGGCTGATGCATGAATTTCCCTTGAAACACCATCATGCTGGCACGTGGCTATAATATTCTGCAGTGGCTTCTCTACATGGAGTCCTGTGGGTGCTCCTCTTGGGTGCTGGGCATAGGACTTAGGAGCTATGCGAGGTCTCGGCCACAGAGATTTTAATTGCGGCCTCATGACCAAGTGACCTAAGTGACTTCGAGTCAGACACTAGGCCGCCTTTCATCCTCCCACGCCCTGGGAGCCCTAAAGCACAGGCGGTGCTCCTGTCCCCACGGCTGTCCTCACCCCATCACCCTGTTGCCTGGCTCCTCTCCCGCCCCCCTTGCTGCTCAGAAAGTGAAAATCATTGCCTATTCTGCTAGCAGTTCGCTTCTGAAAAGCTGACCCTAGAACAAAGTTTTAAAATTTCTGAGTTGAATATTTGTCTTGAGTCCAAGTACTGTTTTCTGCTCTAGTATTCTCTCTTGTCTGAGATCAGTTTCTGTGACCTTGACTTAGTCTAATTCTACATACCCTCTTCCTCACGAAAAGAACATGTTGGGCGAATGTGGAGTGTAATAAATGCAAACAGCCTACAGACAATTGTCACAACTTCGGGAGTCGCAGGAAATGATTTGCCCTTGGAGAACACACAACCCATCTCAGTCACAGTAGCCTCTAGAAATAAGTACTAAGCACACATCTGTAGCTGTACTTCAATGGGGAAATATTTAGATTAACTGAAGTTTATTTATAAACTCCCCTAGTTACAGTGTCATAGGCTCAAGGTTACCCCATAAAGTTTTCTCTACATTTATGTTCATATGCTGTGAATAAAGGTGTGTTAGCACTTTGCTGCGTGTAAATATTTTAGAAGTCAAGAACCAAAGGAAGAAAACCATAAAGCCAGAGAACTAGGGGATTGTCATTAAATCTAGCAAAAAAAAATTTAAAAAGCAATTTAATTTTCAAAAAAAAAATCACCAACACAACTCATCCTGGAACACCACAGAACACTGCAGTAAGAGCCACTCTCTGTAAGGTGTTTCATGTGTGTCAGCCGCACTGTTCCAGAATCACAAGCCCGAGACCAGCACCCAATCCTGCGTACCGCATGCAGGCCAGATGCCAGTCCCACACACGGCCTGTAAGTTGGAATCCAAGTGCCTCCACCCCCCTCACTTCGCCATTTACTAAATTCAGTATCTGCTGCAAAACATACTAAAAATAAAGTGATAATCTACAGTGATCACTTTAATTCTAAATAGTAAATTTCCTTGCTGATGGAAAATTTAACATATATCTAAAAGCACAATGATAAAGTTATTTATCTATTAAGATAGGAAAAAATAGCTATCATCTTAAACATTTTTACTCTGATATAATATGAATCTAGTGCCTAAATATTTGATATACATCAAAAGCACTAATGATGAAGCTACCCTCCTGTAACTAGGAATGATTCACATTACTAATTTAACTCTGCATGGCAGCGGAGCAAGCTCATCAATTAAACGATTTCTGATTCCTTCAAGATCAGGGCAGAGGCTGGGAATCTCCATCCTGACTTATTCCCGTGCTGGAACCACAGAAAGCAAATGTACACATATCAAAGCCTTTATAAATTTGATGCTGAAGACACAGCATGGGACAGATTACGTTTAAATGAAGAACCGGTTGCTTATTGTGAAAATGTAATTCATTCCAGAACAAGCTGTAATTCCATCCCTAAAACCCATCAGAGTTGTTTAAATGTTACGTGATAAATTTGTCCGATGTTCACTCCAAAGCACTCTACGTACCTACGATGTGTACTTTCTCTGTAATGCTGTCTGACAGTTCACCTTTCCTGCTCACAAAAGCCAATTAAGACATCCTGCGCCGTGCGGTGAACGCAGGCTGACTTCCATAAACACCCACTTCGGTCATATCTCAACCACGTCACGGGTGCGCATGCGAAGCTGCGGGCCAGCGGCCTGGGCAGATCGCAGTTCCAGGCTCTGCACTCGCACTCGCGCCCAGAGGGGCGGGTTCTTCCAGGTTCTCCTTCAGGACGTGAAAGTCAGCCTGGCGGAAGCCCCTGGGTATCAGGATGGGGCCCCTCTAACCCACCTGTGACAGCCCCATGGAAGCAGACACGGGACCCCGCAGGCTACAGAGGCCGGCCCACCTGCGGGTAACTGTGTCTTCCAGACTAGAGGTTTAACATGTATTTGTTTGACTCTTTTTGATTTAAAGGTTTGAGATTATCAGTGAACTGCTGGAATTCATGTTTAAAATGGAAACCCTTGACAGTCACTGAGGAAACTATTCTGCTGTGGCGAGCTCATATGCTCTGGCTGACCCCTCCCGCGGGCACAAGGAGCCAGCCCCACGCAGTCACCCAGTCCTGGCCAGGACCGAGCGTGGGAAAGGCCACCGAGCTCGGCTCATTTAAAGACACCAGAGTTTGAAAACAGCAAGGCGCTGAGAAGACCTAACCACGCAGGTGACCTACGTAGGTCCAAGACAGTACTTAAATTTTGGCTTATTGAGTGAGGATGAGGGTAAACAGTATAATTTATAATTTATAATTCAAAAGCTTTCTGGAGACCTGAAATGAACTACAAGGGCAAGTTGTAAAAACAGGAGTCTGTCTTTTTATCAGACTAAATGCAGCCAAACCTCCAGTGGTGATACTTAAGTGCAATTTCTTCCTGGTGTAGAAATGATTCCTGATAACCACTCTTTTGACAGAAAAGAGAACTTTTTCTTCACATTCAATTTGTTGTCTCCTTTAAACACGAGTCTTACACACAGTATTAAAAAGAAATCTTAGCAAAAACAGGACTAGATGCTGAACAGATGAAGCAGAACAAGAGAAATAGGACTTACTATTTATTTCTTTGCTTCACACACGCAAAAATTTAAAATGGCCCAAGACACCCAGCCCCCTCCTGTGTCCTGCACGGCACAACGGAAACACAGAGGGTCACGAGCCCAGCTCCGGGTCAACCTTCTCCACCTTGACGACCACCTCGGGCGCCACAGCCGCAGCCCCTGCGGGCTGGCTCTCCGCCTCCGACTCGGACAGCACTTCTTCCTTGATTTTTACAGGCTTACTCCCGGCCTCCTCCTCTTCATCCGAGGACTCATCGAGCTCCCACTCGTCATCTATGTCCATTTCAAACACTCTCACGTGACGGAGATTTGAGCTTAACTGAGGAAAAAGAGGCCGTATAAGGAATTTTTAAATGAATGTCCGAAATACCTTGTGTGTGAGGAATTAGAAATCAGCAGCTTGAAGGAAAAAGGATTTCATAGCTGCCATGACCTCAATAACTTAAAACGGTCACTGAACTCAGCCTTCATTTTGCTTACGGGGATCTCCACACACAACAGCGACAATTTCATGATCTAGAAATGGCGGTAATTGCGTAATCCGTTTTGTCAGAACAGGAGAACTATGTAGCGAAGGCCACCATGTGCCCTAAACCAGTAAAAGCTCACAAAATGTTTGCCTGGGGAGGCCCCTGCAAACCTCAAGTCCCTCCCCCCGCTCCCTCAGTTAGTGAGCAGCTGGACTTACCACACAGGACACTTTCCGAAAGCCATTCCCAGCCACGTACTGGGCCTTCATGCTCTCCAGCAGCCGCCAGTGCTTCGCGAAGTGCACAGTGCGCGTGGGGATGGCGCTGCGCTGCTCATCCAGCCTGGGGGCGGGTCAGAGAGAAAAGGGGGGTCTCTAGGGGGTTTCCTGGGGTGAGGTCAGGGCCGGCCATGCATTCCATTTCTCCCGCACTCCCACATCCAGCACCATTTACCAGTCACTACATGAGGGTCATGATACTTACTCTGTGAAAACGCTGCCATGTCAAGGAGGCAGAGTCTCACCTAAGATCGCTCAACCCCTTTTAGGGAAAGCGAATGGGCACACTTTTTTTCTTCTTAAATATTATAGTAGTTCATCTTTACATCATTTTGTGCCTTTTTCCATCTCAGTTGTAATCCCCATGGTCTTCCCATCACCAAATCACCGTTTGGGCACTTTTTTTTTTTTTTTAAGATTTATTTATTTTTTCATACAGAACTGGAGTACAGGCCAGAGATGCGGAGGGTGAGAGGATTCACCAGAGACAGAGTGGGGAGCAGCACAGGCAGATCGACGAAGTACACTGCTGAGGGGAGCAGCGGGCGGGTCAGGAGAGGTCTGCCACACCATGTGGTCTCCTCCGGGACAGACGGGAATCGAACTCATGCAGAAGTGGCTTTAGCTTCTCAATGCTGTGCTTTAACCCGCTGCGCCACCAGGGAGGGCCTGGGCACTTTTTTTAATTAGAGAAGAGACCTGCTTAAATCTCAGTCTGGTAAGACCATCTCTTAGCACTGCCTGTACACCCCAGCGGGCCACTGAGCTCCTAATTCTGGAAGGAAAGCACCGCCAGCAAATCTAAAATAATTAATTCTGCAAAAAACTGGGGTGAACGCGACCCTTGAAACCAGAGCTAAGAGAAATCCCACTCTTCACTCAAAGTAATTCCCCACCTATTCCACTGACCACTGACTACTTCCTGACATACTAGTCAAGTGACAGAGAGGTGCTGAGCAATTACTTTTAAAATAAAAATACTTCTGCTCTGCCTACTTTAAGGTTATCTCCTGCAACTAGATAGCCATCATCTAGCAACCCTAAAAATCTCCAATGTAAAAATACATTGAAAAACATTTGTACCAGGGCCCTCCCTGGTGGCACAGCAGGTTAAAGCACAGCACTGAGAATCTAAAGCCGCTTCCGCATGAGTTCGATTCCCGCCTGCGCCGGAGGTGACCACATGGTGTGGCAGACCTCTCCTGACCCGCCCGCTGCTCCCCTCAGCAGTGTACTTCATCCATCTGCCTGTTCTGCTCCCCACTCTGTCTCTGGTAAAGCTTCTCACCGCCCCTGAGCCTCTGGCCTGTACCCCAGTTCTGTATGTGCAAATAAATTTTTAAAAAACATTTGTACCAGAAACTATTACATTATAAAAAATGATTATATCCCAAAAAATGATCTTACTAAAGAGTGAGTTACCTGGTAGAGTAAGTCCCAGCGAACTGATATTCCACACTATCTTCACTGTTATACACCGAAGACAGCGGCAGCTGGACCAACAGTCTATCTCTTCCGTCACGTCCTACAGTGTCTTTAAGAACTACTGTTACAGTTTCATCATCATAAAACTGTGCATCTAAACAACTATAGGTGCTAGAATTGAAATAAGTTTCGTTATACCAAAAAGGATCATGATTATTGAAAATACTGTATGCATAACATGATAGTGGTAACAAGCAAAACCTTACTACAAATAATCAAGTGACAGTCAGGACCATGGTGCCTGAAACACTCTAGTCTGCCTCCATCCACGGGTGCCCACTGCACTGATCACTCATAAACATAACTAGGCCCTAAAAACAAGTCGTCGTGAAAAAGGAAAATGCTGTGAAATCAGTCCAAAAAGCTTTTGATATCAGAGGCCAGGCCTTAAGGATGACTCAATAACTGTAGTGAAATGAACAGCAAAAATAAGATTTACCTATGAAAAGTCACTATAACTTCAAAGATAACTGTTACAAAGAACATCCTTTACATGAGGGAAAGAGAGTAAGGAAAAAGATCAGCCGCTGGTGAGTGTCAGTCCTTTCCCCAGTAAAGTTTCAGGGGTGACCTAGGTAACGTTGCCCTTTCAGACCCTGAGAAAACCCCGCGCTGTGAGAACACCACCTCGCATTCATGCTGGGCAGTCCAGAACGTCAGCTATCTGCTCCTGCACCGACTCTGGCTTCTTAGCAGACAGGGAGCGCAGAAATATAAACAACAGGAACCCATGCTACCTAACACTCCCGTGAGGCATAAGGTTCTATTCTACTGTAAGTCAAATAATTCTCTTAAGTCTAAGACATGTAACCAACCCCGGCCCTGAGGCTGCACATGACAAAGGTCTCCTGGTGGACCATGGCCGTGACTGGGTCTAACTGTGATCGTGTCGCTGCATTTACTACACAGACACACTTACGTTGACGTCTCATCCATACGAGATTCTAGACTTACCTTCTTCTCACTTTCTCAGTTGTGGCATATGTGAAGCTTCCAAATTTAATAGCAATTAATCCATTACTTACAGATCTTCAAGAAAGAAAGGGGGAAAGAGATTTGGTAGAATAACTTGGACAGCCAGTATCAGACATGCCTGAAAGAACATGACTGCCAATGTTAGTACATTTACCTAACACCAGATCCCAGATCAAAATACCATTATGCTCACTCTTGAATACTGACAACTCATTTAAATGCCTAGACAGTTAAATCTGACATGAAAATTACAACTTGGTTTGAAAGCTTAAGAGTCACCAAAGTAGATAGATATAAAATTAAGGACATTTAGAATCCCCAATTTCTCTTTTGCTGTATCTTGGACCTAAAAAGATTCCTTCAAATTCAGATTTAGAGCCATTTAAGATACTAATGGCATTCTGCATGTAATTTAGCTTTGCCATTTTAGATCCTCAAAAGGACTTTTATACTGGATTCTTCTTTTGAGTTCCCAAAGAAAAGGTTTAGGCGAGGTCTCTTTGAATGAAAGGCACACTTTAACCCGAACTAAGAATCTTCTCTCTGAGGAATCCAGTTTCTATGAGGAATACAGTTTCGCACTTCTACAAGTTCATGAAATGTAATACTGGGTGTTTTGGCTGCTGTATTTTTCCTCACCCTAAAAAAAAATCCTACCTGTAGTAGTCACATAGCAGTGCAAAATTAATCATGAGGAATTAGACAGGATCATAGAGCTTCCTCATTTGGCACTAACTTAACAATGTGAAAACTTCAGACTAAGAAGAGCTAAATGACAAACTCAAGGTACAAGGTAGCATAACTAAAACTTGAAATGTAGAGAAAGAAAGTTGCATGCCTTAGTCAAAAAAAAAGATCAAACTTTTATCTCTTTGACTCAAAGTTCAAAGTGATACTTACTGGGAAATATCAGTATGTCTCCTTAAAATGCACATTTTGTGAAGTGAATCTTCTAAAATAGTAAAAAGAAGATAATGCAGATTCGAGGTCTTATTATTCCATCTAAGGAAATAAAACTTAATGTCAAAACATGCAATTTCACTACCAATGTATGGAACAAACTTGCGTATTCATGAGAGGAAACCCACACTTACAGAAAAGGAAATTTGAACAATCTACGGGTACAGTCCTCACTAGAACAAAAGAAAAAAAAAGTAAGAAAAACTCAATTTGGCTGCTGAAGTACACCACCCAAAAAGTAAACAGAATTACCTTCTAGCATCTCTATATAAGGGAATACAGATGGCTTGATTCATTGATTTTCCAATTACATCCTAAATAAAATAAGATTTAAAAATACAATGAGAGCATTTCAGAGATAGTCTAGAGAGTGACTTGCTACTCGAATACAATAAGAAATGAGCTATATCACCCAACTGTTCACATGAGAAAGTTGCATGACCATCATGACAGTAAGGAAAAGAGAACATTCTGAGCTGCAAACCGCCTGGCGTCCGCTCGTGGCAGCTAAAGAGCCACCGCCCAGTCTCACACGCCAACTGCCCCGCATCGGGGGCAGACGAGAGGCACGGTGATGTGTGTGCTCTCATCAAGGCGTTGACACTGTTCTGGGAACAAGTGAGATACTGAAGGCCACTAGTGTCAATATATTCAATTTTTTATGTATGTAAGAAACTAACAAAAAGGAAATATTGTAATGAATCACACAGAATTGCCATTTTTGTTCATCAAAAGCAATTGAGGGCTCTCCTCAGTGGGCCAGTGGGTTGGAGCGCAGTACTATGAAGCTAGCGGCAGCTGCTTCAACACAAGTTGGTCCCTGGCCAGGTGGGTGACCCACATGGCGTGGCAGACCTCTCCTGTCTCACCTGCTGCTCCCCTCAGCAGTGTACTTCCTTGATCTGCCTGTTCTGCTCCCCACTCCGTCACTGGTGAATCCTCTCACCACCCCTCCCACCTCTGGCCTGTACCCCAGTTCTTGTATGCGTAAATAAATAAATCTTTAAAAAAAAAGAAGTTGAAAATGGTCCAGCTTAAGAACTATGACCATTTACATAGGCGAGTAACAGAGCGGAGGTATTAGATTCTTACCCCTATCAAAAGACATGTATTTCTTTTACACTTACTGCTGGCTTTTGCAAACACTGATCAATAATGTTCTCCATCTTCCTTTTCACAAAATGCAATGATTTTCGTGGATAATAAGGAAACAGCAAAGGACTTTCTGGTTTCAAACAAAAACAGAAGCAACAACAAAAACAAAAGCTATAACAAACCACATGATTAGGAGAAAATAATCTGTTTGCGCCAGGCTGCACAGCTAGTCTGATGGTGAATCCTCCCGCCACTTCATTATTCCTCACATGGCCTCACCAACACTGACCGAGGTCTCTGCCTTCATCACTCCACTCCACCCCCACCCCACCCTGCTGCCATCCTGCTCAGAACAACCTAACAGCCAATATTGTTCTAAAGTCTCCTTTTCCCCACCAAAATCCATGGCATGCAGCTGTTGGCTATAAGAAAGGAATGATTTGTGAATCATAAGACTTACAATGAAGTAAAGTTTAATCTTCTCTAACCTTTACCACAATGGAAGGACAAAAACAGTATTATATGGGGAAAACATGAACTTAAAATCAAACACCTGACCCTAAAAACAAAAACAGTGCTATGAAAACAAACTGTTTACTTTTGAAACGGCTTCTTAGCAATAGAAAGTAACACATCATTTAGCACTGACTGACACCAACGATGCTAGCCTTTTTATATCTACCATTACTAGTGCTCACAATAGCTGGACAGAGTAAGCATCAGACGCTCTAGTTTACAGATAGGAAAAAAAGAGGCTGAGGGCTAGGCAGTTGTGTGTGAAATGGACAAAGTATTTAGGCCATGAATCAAACCCGAGTCTGCCCCCGCCCCTCCTCTTCCACAGTGCCCTGTGGGCCTCCCTCCCTCAGTGTCTCCTGTCCCAGCACTGCTGGGGAGAATGGATGTTAATCATGTTCACTTTTAGGTCCCCAACAGCTGACAGGTACCTGGTATCACAGAAAGCTACTAGGTCTTTATCCCTGGCTGCTGGCACAGAGCTCCTAAACCCCTTCACAATTTCCTGCGTAGCAACAATGACAGGCACATGTTCTGTCTTAATGAGGCAATGCCTGGCAGGTCCCTGGATCGCTTCAGATGGGCACTGGCTGCCAGCAACACCAAGGCGCAATTACAGCTCAGCACTTCTAGTGCGTCCCCCAACCTAGAGGCTGAGCCCATCACCAGTGGCCAATAATTTAATCCATCATGCCTACTTAATGAGTTTCATTAAAACAAAAAACAAAGCCTACACAAGGTCAGAGGGTGTCTGGGTAGGTGAGTACACTGAGGTGCTGAGAGGCTGGAAAGCTTGGGGATGGCAGCTCTGCACCCCTCCCCCGAAACTGTCCTATGCAGCTCTTCTGTTTGGCTGTTCCCGAGTGGCACCCTCGGAACAAAACTGACAAATGTCAGTGAAGTGTCTCCTTCAGTTTTGTGAGCCATTTTAGCAATTATTGAAAGTGAATGGGGGAGCGCCATGGGAAGCCCCATATGGAAGCCACGTCTGGCAGAAATGCGGGAAATCTGGGAATCAGTGCGCCCCACCAAAGCCATAAGTGGGGGCAGTCGTGAGGCCTGGGCACCTACAGGCACGGAATCTGGTACTGACTGTGGCTGGAGTCAACTGAGTGGAACTGCTGGTGCAGCACCTGCTACGGTCAGGAAAACACTCCCTCGTCCCGGCGTCAGAAGTGTTCTGAGGAAAGGCTGCTGAGAGGCTGCGTGCGACGGCTGTGGCTCTGTGCTCGGCACTGTCAGCACTCCATCCATTTAGATTAAGCTGTTTCAGCTTCAGCTTAATCTAAATCAAAATAGATGAAGCGCTTTTCGGAGGGAGGCATACATAAGTACATGGCTAATACCATAGGGACCTAACAAGTTGATGGATTGTGGTCAGAATTCTCTGAGAAGAAATGCATGCTTCAAAAATATTTTCATCTGAAGTTCTGACATAGCCAGGGGCTGCTACTTGTATCACATCCTGAATAGTGCAGGACCAAGTGGTGCTGTATTACATACTAGAAGGCACCACTAGAGCCGCAGGAGGGCAGTGATGTCATGCTTCCCGGAGCTAACCCATGAGAACTGGCAAGATGGACGTCCCTGACCAGTAGTGGTTTTCTTCCCAATACCCTACTTCTTGTAGGACACAAAATCAATGGTATAGAAATAATGAAGAACAAGCAATCAGTTAATTTCAGGGTGTCTTCCATTATGGCAATGTCATACACTACTTGTTATTTTGCTGTCTAATAATACGCAGTGAACAAAAAAGACAAATTTAAGTATTCACTGAAACTGTTAGATGACTGATAGGTCTCAAGCACAGACAAACATGGTCAGAATCTACCTGACTCATGGAATACCTTTAAGGTGGCTGCTGCTCTGAAGGAAGTCATACCACTGGTTTCCTTCTGTGTTGGGGGGTGACACAAGGTCATCATCTTCATCCTTCAGGTACTAGAGATGCAGGGTTCAAAATTAAAATGCAGTAACCCAAAAAAAGTAGGCTGAAAAACATCTTTACATTTAATATTATTCTGTTCATAAGTGATGTTTTAGTGCCAAGTCCTCTGAAAACGTACTGCTATTATCCTGAGAGGTAACCAAAATCTGCTAAAGACCAAGCAACCGAAGAAACTACAAGTCATCACTAAAAGATGAGAATGCTGTAAGCTGTGGGGGCTGTAAGTTGAGTTAACCTTCGTATTCCATTGGCAGAAGCATCTTTTGATCTTAAATATATGTCACAAATAAGTTTTAAAAGTATGAACTGACCATCCATTGGATGGCAGCAGTTCTCAAAGGCCCTGTGTGAGGCCGTATTTCTTTTGTATACATTAATCAAAACACACTATCACAACAGACTGAATACTGAATAGATATGAAATTCTGTCTCCTATGAAAGCCAGACATCTAAGAGATTTGTTAAAAAAAAAATACTACCACTCTTAACTAAATATCTTTGTCTTGTATAGTCAATTTTCATTAAAAGTACTTATGTGTAATTTTAAGTGGGCTTATTTTTAAATTAATAATTGTTAATTCTGTTTAACCTGTAATACACAATAGTATCTACCCTCAATAGATGTAAACCACATAAAATTTATCAGAGGCCCTCAATAATTATTAAGACTATAAAAGGGTTTTGAGACCAAAAAGCTCTTATAAGCTACTCTACAGTCATTTACTCAACGGATAGGGTTGCTATAGAACTTGACAGTAACTTTGCATGAACTTTATAAAGACTAATATCAGAGTTTTAAAATTTATTTTTAAAAATTAAAAGTAACAAGTTCAACTCAAAGCCCATACCTGACCAACTTTTTCAACATTAAAGTATTTTCCTTTTCGATTATAAAGGTCTGGCGCCTAAAAAGAATATAACATAGTTTAATTTTATGTCAAACCACAAATGAAAGAAAAAAACTCCAAAATTTAAACCGATTCTATTTTTTAAGAGTGCTAATGATGGTTGTTCTTTTCTTTGATAGAGTATAAGGCATGCAAACAAAAATTCAATTTACAGATTTTGTTTAATAAGTACTGCCATTAACTCATTCAACAGTGTAAGTGTAATTGCCAACTTCAATGAAATTTGGTTATTTATTACCCTTAACCAGTCTAGTGCAATTATTTTTTAAAATAGCATACAGAAATGCCAACTTCTTACCTCATTGAAGTGTTCAGTAAGAAATTCAGCAACAAATGTGATATCTTTTTGAGTCATCTATCAAAAACCAAAAGGAATAAAAGAAACAAATCCACATGAAAGAAAACTTTCAATGAAGGAAAGACGTTAATAACAATTTACCTTTTTTATTATCAACTAAAAGTCATGGAAAAATCAGGCAAAGTTCCGTCAAAGAAATATCAACAGTTTATGCAACTGCGAAAACATGATCCTCAGGTATGTCATTAACATCTGAAAGCCACTTTCCAATCAGTGAATCCAGAGCTGACCTCAGGAGGTCAGTCATCACCTAGTGCCTTCTGCTGAGCCCAGGTGGACAGACCCCTCCTTGGAGAAGAAGCACAACTGGGTGAACTCTGAGGTCTGCAACTCACCAGCGCCGCTTACTCCAGGCTGGCCTCTGCCTCCCACAAAGACCCTGCCTTCCAAACAGCTCAGTCCTCAGCCCTCAGATCACACTGAGATCTTCCCAATAATTACCGTACTGCATCTCCCAAAATAAAGCTAAGGGTGATGTCTGAGAAACAGTTAATGTGAACTTCCCTACTTTGCAAGGGAAACTGGCTGTCAATCACAGTGCAAAAGACACTGGAGTAAGAACTACAGACAGTGATCCCTTACTCGTCAAGTCTACCTTGGCTGCTTTTCAAGATTTGCATTTTTTCAGGTTCAAATGACCTGAATCATAGTCTGGGTAAGATAAGGATGGCTAAGTCATAGGAACCAAGAATTCTGTCCTACTTTTAAGGCCTACCCTCGAGAAGATCCCATTCCCGCTTGGCACAACATGGAGAGCAGACAGAAACCATTACTTACCACACATTAACACATTACTACTATCAAAGTATGAGGTTTCCCAAAAAAATAAAATGCATTTACGAATTACAAAAGCTAAAGTAGAGAATGTCAGCACTACACATTATTTGGATTATAAAACCTAATGCAAATAGGAAAATAAATATTTAAAATATACAAATTCCATTTTTAAAGAAGCTTACTGCACCCTATTTAGTGTCTCGAGCCTGACATGCATCAAGCAGTAACTACCTAAGAGCACCAAGATGACCAGCCACTGAGCTCAAGCATGTGCAGAAAACACTACCTTATTCAGGACCTCCCTGGTGGCGCAGCGGGCTAAAGCACAGCACTAAGAAGCTAAAGCCACTTTTGCGTGAGTTCTATCCCTGCCTGCCCCGGAGGTGATCCACATGGCACGGCAGACCTCTCCTGACCTGCCTGCTGCTCCCCTCAGCAGTGTACTCCCCAGTCTGCCTGTTCTGCTCCCTGCTCTGTCTCTGGTGAAGTCTCTCATTGCCCCTGCACCTCTGGCCTGTACCCCAGTTCTGTATGCATAAATAAATAAAACTTAAAAAAAAAATAAAATAAAATACTACCTTATTCAGCTCGGGGAGCACGTGGTCTTCTGTCATTCTCAACATTGCTGGAAATACAAAAATAAAGATGAATTTTAAAGGAAAACCAGAATTTTAATTGTTGATGCATTTCAAAGACTAAATGTGTTTCACTCAACTAAACTTTGAATTTTTAACAGCTTCTCTTCACGAACAAAAAAACGTAATCCTTATAAATCTAAAGGATGAAAAACTTAAATTTGATTGATATTTCCAGCTTCAAATGACTGATCTAACTACTCTCAACTATTATTTCTCATTTTCTTCTCATTTCAACCTGTTACCACACCAGATAAATCTAACCACTGCCTTGTGCCCAGACCCTGTATGAGGGATTCCTCCTATCTTGTCTTCTCTTAGCGTCTGCAAACAGTCCCTCCGAAAGCCTCAGAATGAAAGACAACTGTGCTTCTTTCCCTTGGGCTTTACTGCTATGTGAAGATACCTCGCAAATAAAAACATGCACACACACTTCCAAGTGCGCCTATTCATACGCATTAGCCCCTGCGGCTGACCCGACTCACAGCACCACGCTTCTCCCATTACACCCACCCAAGTCAAGACGCGTGGGGCGTGACCTTCCCTGTGAACGTGCTTCCCGGTTATGTTTTGGTCAGCAACAGGTATGCTGGACATGATTCTGCACATACATCTTAGTTTAGAAACTACTTTTAATTAATTCAAAACACCTGAGAGGAAAAAGCTACACTGTACAAAAATGAACAATGATGTAAAATACAAATAAATTGAATTTAAAAGAAAAAAAAATTTAATTAATTCCAAAGGTCTAAATCATCTGAACAAAGTCATAATCTACTTTTCCTCTTGCACTCATCTGGACACCAAAAATTACTTAATGAGAGCAGACAGACACCAGGCACTCAGTCACAGGAAAGAAGTCCCGTCACGGGAGGCTGCATTTGACAGAACAGAGCACGGTGCACCACCTGCTGGTGCCCCAGCCAGCATCACGACGAGGCCTCGACCCCCAAGCTTTCATTCATGTCCAGCTCTAGTGACCAGCCCTGAGCTGAGACGCATTTCTCTTTCCATCCCACTTCTTACTGTAGTTAGGGCATGCAGTAAGAATGTAAACTGCCTGACTAGATAGTTTACTGCTGATAATTCTGAGTAAAACCAAATTACTACTTCTGTAAAAGAAGATTATGTCTCAGATCTCATTCAGTGTTAATATTCATTTATTCTCATCAACAACTCTCATGTTAAACAGGCTGGCCTGATAAACACTCTGGCTCCCCATTCTGGTTTGTGTCGGTACAGTTTTAAGAGGAAAAAAAAGTCTAAGAATTTTCAATGTCAAGATTAACAGTAGTCTTTTATTGTAAAATAAGTAATTTCATGCTGAGATACATGAAGTCTGTTTTTAAATTTAACTGAAAGAGCTGGGCATGTGTTTAAAGGATGTTAGCACATTGTAGATACTTCACCTTCTATTTTACTCTTCGGCATCCATATTTTATCAAATATGGGATAAATCCCATTTACGACTAAATTATACCCATGCAGGAGGGACGTGTATGTTGGATTACTTCAGAGAGACTGAGGTCACAAAAACAACACCACAAACGGACCTACGTAAAATAAGCACCCACTGTAGTGGAAGCATTAGCTGGATCAACTTAATACACCTTTGCTAATCACCTACTGATGCAGTGATACTGTGGGAGATGCAGCCAGCATACTATTCAGCAGGGATGCCGCCCAACAGAAGCTGCCGCGGAAATGCTCCAGCTCTGTGCTGTCCAGCAGGCTGGCGACAAACATGTAAGGCTGCTGAGCCCTGCGGCTCGCATATGCTACTGCATACAATTTCAGCTAACTTAAACAGCTCCATACGGCAAGTGGCTACCCTAATGGAAAGCTGGCTCTGGAGACAGGAGACAACTTCTAAAAGAAGAGATAAGCTACCCAGGGCAGAGGCCGCGTCTCGTTATTTGCGTCTCGCTTTTTAAAATCTGACAGTGCCTACTACCTCACAAGGACTCAAGAACGCTATCTGAACCTAAGGAGACGTTACAAGATAAAGCGCGAGCTCAGCGAGTGACAATCAGTGCTACCAGTTACTTCTGGGGAGCTGGGGGTGTGGGCGATAGCAGTAAGCGCGGCCCTGGGCGGAGGGCTGCTGAGACTGGTGGCAGGCAGACGGAGCTCCTCTGCATTCTACTTTTGCCAGTATGAAAACTTCCTGGAGTAACTGAAATATTCTAAGTTGATACTCAAGTTTTAAATGTTAAAATGACAACAATGCTTCATTCAATTAACTTACCCACATAGAGCCATCGAAAAAACGCTTTGAAGTTTTTCATACTACTATCAATAACTCTAAAAAAGATAAAATCAGAAATGAAATTATTACGTGGGGATCATGGATCACTGCTCCATTATTGTGAGACATAATAACCCTTAGTGTCCTATTTCACCTATGCGGATGATATTTAAGCCTTCAAAACAGCAGATTTTAACACACACCTAAAAATAACATTTCCAAAGGGCATAATCTGATTCTTTTCAAAAGTAAAGCAAACAGCTTAGATTTCAACTGGTTGGTAACAGTCTTGCCACAGTCTTCTCTAGCATTTAGTAAACATAAAATTCTTTTCTAACTCTGCAACAAAAACATCAGAAAAATACAGTTTTCAGCATTATTCTCAGTTAAAAAAACCATTGGTCAGTTAAAAAAAAAAGGGGGGCAGGTGAACTGGTGGTGGGAAGTCCACGGGGATTACAACCAAGATGAAAAAAAATGCACAAAATAAAGAATGATATAAAAAATAAGTAAATAAAACAAAAAAAAATTTTTTAAAAATAACCCCAACAGAAAATTATTATCATAGATTTGTACTATGTCCTTAGTCCTGCTGTCAATGGACATTAGTTCTGGAAGTCTATTTTTGATCTTTACAATAACTGAGATTTCAAAAACGGAATTTTCCTGGGCTTACACAAATACAACCGCAAAAGTGAGTATATAAATGGAAGTCATCCTCATTTTGATGAAAGTGTTTCTGAATATAGATATGGGATCATCAAGACTAAACATCTAAGTTCACATCTGTAATTACTCAGTAAATCACAGCACTTCTCATCCCTAAATCTCATAGCCCTTCCCCGTACGACCAGACGCTACTGGGGAGGGAGGGCAGCATTGCTGACCTTTCTGTGCCCAGTAGAACACTTGTAATAACTGGCTGGTCAACTCTGATGCTGTCAGGCAGTAAGAGTAAAACTCTATTACAGCAAAAATAAAAAGGACAAATTCCTTTCTGTCTTTTTCCAATCAGTGTTCTTCCCCTTCACCGCAGGGTACCATCAAAATGCTCACTGCCTCAGTTTCTCCAGCTATAATCTAAAATAATACAGTAGTCTCACTGCAAAGGAGAAGTTAAATAAACTACCTTTCATGCATACTGAAAGGTGATCACAGAAAGTTTAATATTTGCTATTTACTTTCAGCAAATATGGTGAAACAAAAAGAATTCTGTATACAGAAAAAGCAGTGTTATTCTCTAATTTTATACGCTGGACATAAGCATCTGTGACCTCTAACTTAGACGACACCATTAAGATGGGCTTGGTGGGAGTGGGCGTGTGAGATAATTCACAGAAAAAGGACAGCAGGTAAGTATTCAAACGAACATCAGAAATGTCAAACACTGCAGAGTACAGGGGCGACTGAAGAAGCTCTCAGTGCAGCCGTGCTGACAGGACAGCGAGAGGCCGGGAGGCCACAGAGGCCAGGGCACTGGGGCCGCCATGGCAAACAGGCCTGGGGCCAGCGGGCAGAGTGCCAGGTACACACCAAATGCAGTATGGTCAGTATGTTCTTCCCAAGAAAACATGAACTCCAGGCATTCACCTTCTAGACAAAACCCAACAGGGTTCTTCAAAGAAATCACTGAACTGAAGAGCCAGGCACTTCTGGCGGTGCAGACCACCCACACAGAACATCCGCCGTCCCACACGAGCAACGTTAAATTGCCTTATGGGTACATATGAGTGAGTAAGAGAGCATCAGATGCTGAGGGAAGCATGCAGTGAGACACCAAGAAAAACAGTGAAGTGACCAGAAAAGTGGAGTAGTTCAGGGAAGAGCAGAGACTTTCAAAATACAATGAATCCTCTGAGATCTGAGAAGATGTCAAATCCGCAAAGCAAGAGCATAACTTTGAAAAGGAATTAAACAATGAAAACACTTGTGGAAATTAAGACAGGACTGCTGGAGTGAAAATTCAGATAGGTAGCCAATTCAACAACATTAGACTTGCAACAATCTGCCCCCCACCCCACATTAGCTAGCGACTCCAACTATTGCTAAATGTCCCCATGTCAAGAATAAAGATGAGGGGGAAATACCGTACGAAGGAGTGAGACTCAGAAGCACAGACTGTCACTAGCAACAAAAAGCAATGAAGCAGCTTTGGAAGCCTGATGAGAAAACGACTTCCCCTTTAGCTCTCGCAGTGGCTGGAGAGGAGAAAAGACACAAAAGGACTCGGGCAGCTTCCCCCTCCTCTGACCATGAAGGACGTATTCCTGCAAAATGATGTCAGCCAGGAAACGGAGACCCTGCACGAGTCAGGGAAGCAACCAGGATGCCTGTGTGGCAGCCCCTAAGGCCTCCCAGCCTCTCGCTGTCCTGTCCAGCACGGCCGCACTGAGAGCTTCTCCAGTCGCCCCTGTACTCTGCAGCGTCTGACATTTCTGATGTTTGTTTGAATTCTTACCTGCTGTCCTTGTTCTGTGAATGATCTCACACACCCACTCCCACCAAGCCTATCTTGATGGTGTGGTCTAAGTTAGAGGTCACAGATGCTTACGTCCAGCAGCTCAGGGATGGTGGGGAGAAGGCAGCACCAGCGGGGGGCCCGGGGCGACACAGCCAGCGAGACAGGAGGGCGTGCGAGCAAGCGACACTGACAGAAGCTGCAGGGGAAAAGGAGAGTGCAGAAGAATCAAACAAACAGAAACACAGAAGAATTTCTAAAAGTTGACAAACAACAGAAATGATGCACTTCGGAAAGACGGCGGTAACCTACATAAGAACTAAAGCCAGAAACAGACGAAAGAGTTGAAGAGACTCCCCAAGGGGAGGGACCTGGGAGATGGGATGGGGCCGGTGCTTTGCTTTAGGAAATGGATGAGCCGCTGGTCTGTTTAAATCATGAAGAGGAATGAGTCTGATAACCCTCATTTACAAACTGAAATGTTAAAAGTAAAGAAAATAGCAATAGCAGGCTAGGTTCACTGTGTAAGTCAAAAGTAAAAGATCCTCAGGTCAGTGACGCTTACTAGAGAAGCAGCCCCAACACTTACTGGAGAAGTTCATTTGCCTTGAGTATGAAAGAACCCACAGCAGTAATCGCATCTATTAGAGGAGGGGAAAAAAAAAAAACAAAAAAACCATATATATGTATATCTACACATACACACACATCATTTATCACTAAGTAGGACTGACCCATCCTACTGAGAAATTAAGTTACTACCTTCAATTCCTGTAGCATCTAGTCCAAGAGGCTCATATTTTTGCTTCCATGAAGCCATTCCTTTCAGTTCACTCAAATGGTACAATAAAGACTCTGAGCCACTATGGAAACAGAGCAAAAATAAATTAGTGCCGCCACCACCACCTTCACGGCAGGCAGCACTAACTGCCTGGACATTTCTCACGGAAGTAAAATACTGACAAGAACTCTCATTTTCTTTCTATGAGAAATTATTGCTCAAAATTATCACCAAAACCTGTAGGAAAATCAATGGGTTATCTTGACTCTTGCAATGAATGTGTGTCCACAAGATGGTCACATGATTATGTCGTTTACCCAGGAGCTATACACTCAACATTAATTTATTTTTTAGCTTTATTATCTATTAAGCTCAGGCTTCAGGTCAGGCACTATGTTAAAGACTGGGAACATGACAGTGAAGAAACTGACAGGGTCCCCACGTACTGACAGTTTAACAGGGAACAGTGCAACCAGAGTGTGTATGACCTGAAAGGCCTTGGTACAGGGAGCAGGTGAAACGAAGCACCTATCTAATCTGGGGGGTTAGGGAAGATCTAGCTCAGCAAGTGATATCTGAGCTGAGAGCTAAAGAGAGCAGGGTGGTACTATTCCAGAGGCGAGAGGGACAAAATTGGGCGGGAAACAAGATGTCAAGCTTGAGGAGACCACCAGCTTGTGTGGGTATGAGGCAGGTGTGCTGATGGCCATGCAAAGGCCTGGATCCTAGGGAGAAGTCTGAAGTCAGAGTAATTGGGTCAGCTTTAGAGAACGCATTCGAGGCACAGTGTGGACTGGAGACCAAGCCAGAGGTTATGTATAATATACAGTGTGTTAATTTTAAAGTGATATACAAACATATTTCACTTCAGTGCTCAAAAAGGATCTAGCCCTTCTTTCAAAATATACCTCATGATTGTTCAGAGAAAATGCCTACTCAGGGCCTAGCCTATTTGACGATGCAGAGTTACTGTTACTGACTCTTTCGAACTTGAGCACTCCAACATTACTCCCAATGGCCAACACAAACAATTTTAGCTACGGAAAGCTCAAAAAGAGAATGTGAGATGACAAAGAAATTGCAGCAAGAGGACCAAGGCCCAGCGTATGTGGGCCAAACACCAAAATGTCTACATCAAGTCTTACCTCTGTAAGTGACTTATAACCAATTTCTGTATACTAGAATATGATGACTCTATAGACTGGCCAAGTTTTTTTAAACCCTAATTAAGAAAAGAAAATACATTTAGCATGCTCATAGGCTACTATGTGCCATTATAAACAAGTTGATTAAGAATGTGTTTGTAAACATTTAAATATAGAGACACTTTAACTTCACCTTTACTGTTAACTGGTTCATTAACAGGGTCTGAAGTTCAGCACTACAATGAAAAAAAAGAAGGATTTCTAGTCTTCTCTATTCAAAGTCTAAATGCATCACTTTAAAATGCAGAATTCAAAGTATAAACACTTTTTAAACAAAACAAAGATTCAGAAACAGATCAAAGCATTTATGAGAATGGACTATATACTAAAATGGCATTTTGAATCAGTGAGAAGTACAATAGCAAATAAATTATACTAGGCAATTACTAAACATTTAGATTAAAAAAGAAGAAGTTAGTTTTCCATAGCACATAACCAAATAAATCATATCTGGAACATATAAACAGAATAAAACATAAACCATAAAAATGCTCTAGAAGAAAATGCAGCTCAATTTTGAATATTCTCCAAATGAAAAAAAGGTCTTTTTAAGATTAACAACATTATAAAAGATTGAGTTAGCTACTTAAAAATTTTAAGCTTTTATACATTAAAAAATTATATATTCACAGAGAATGACTAAATTTATATAAATAAATGTGCAAGGAAAAGGCTAGCAAAATCTCTATTCTTTGTCCTTGTATACCAGAATTTCCTATTTTTTAGGAGTATAGGTTATTTTTGAAATAAAAAGAACTTTTTTTAAAAGAGGCAGCACAGTATCTAATGAGTTTATTACCTTGCCTTCCCCCACAACAGCAAGTGCATGAATTCATCTTGCACTGATGTAGTTGTGTTCTTTTCCTAGACAAAATTGATAAAATGATATATTGTTTTATTAGCTTATTATTAAATTACAGGAATACAACTCCCTTTCCTTAGCCATTTCCATACCCTTCCTTCAAATCCATATTTAAAGTGACCAACTGAATATCAAAGACTGAAAAACAGCCTGTCAGCCAGCCCAACATCTACATTCATCCCTCAAGCTGTGCCTGCTATGGTCACATGCCCTCCCACATTGTATGACCAATGGGAAATCCTTTCTCTGAAAACAGTGTAAGGATAGAACAACCCATTTAAAAGAACTCTTGGGATCCTCCCTGGTGGTTAAAGACAAGGCTATCAAGCTATGGCCAGCCCCTGCAGCACAAGTTAAATCCCCTGCCAGAGAGAGAGCTGACTCATGTGATACAGACCTCTCTTGTCTCACCCACGGCTCCCCTCAGCAGTGTATTTCAGTACGTATGTCTGTTCTGCTCCCCACTCTGTCCTTGGTGAATCCTCTTACCCCCACCCCCTGTACCCCTGACCTAAACCCCATTTCTTATATGCATAAATAAGTAAATCTTTTTAAAAAAATAAAAGAACTCATGACCTTACC
>NW_004567113.1:45796665-45797636 GCF_000260355.1 Condylura cristata
CCTGGTATAACAGAAAGAGGTGAAGGCATCATACACAGTACATCTTTTTTGTTGTTTTCTTCTGTTTGTAAGTTCATATAAATGTAGATTAAGATGGCTACGTTACTTGAGGTGAAAATTTGGGGAAGACTTTCTTGAAGGCAAGGCTACAATCAGAATACAGGAGCCCCAAGAGTTTCCACAATTAAAGCAGGAATAGTTGGCCATGGCAGAGGTTTTCCAGCATAAGCGGTCATCTTGCATAAGAGGCAATGTGCTGGGCAGAAGCGCCAGCTCTGGGGCTGGATGCCGGGTGCCACTCCCAGGCTGTGGCCAGAGCATGGCTCTCTGTGGCCATCTACTTATCTATAAGACAGGAAACAGCGTTTCCATGAAAACACAAATGAATTATTTTGACACACTCAGTAGTGGGCATCTATCAAGCAATTAACAAATAGTACCTTTTATTACTTTTAGGGTCAGAGTTCTAAGAAATGACTTGGTACAACGATGAATTGGTCTAGCAACCAATTAACATGGTCATGAACAGACACCAGAACACTGTTTTCATAAAAACTGTACTGGATCATGGGCCAGTACATCAAGGTATTCACTATCAACAGGCATTCACCATATGCAAGATTTGGAATATGCAAGTTGATTTTTTTTCCTGTGTTGTTTTGTTCTGAAGACCATCACAATCCAGTGAGATTAAAAATAGAATAAAAACCTAAAAGCCCCATAAAAAATAAGACTTCTCTGCTGCTGTCAAGTTTCAATACTCACTTGAAAGTAAGAAACTTCTGAAGCACCACCAGAAGAAACCTCTGTGACCACTGATAGCGACTTCAAATCACTTGACAAGCATAATGCAAGACAAGTCCCGACAATCTGTAAGAGAGCCACCCCACCCCCATGTGTTTAATATAAACGCTAGGCTGCTTCTGCTTATAAAACAGGAGGCAAAAATTCAGAGCTCTAAAAAGCAGAAA
>NW_004567113.1:45801451-45803186 GCF_000260355.1 Condylura cristata
AAAAAGTAAAATTCCAGACAAAATATATGGTACTCAGTAATTTTAATTATCACTTGAAAGCATGAATCACTGATATAAGCTACTAAAAAGAGCATTTTTAATGTTCTAGCAAAGTTTTAAAAATTTCCCCTTGATATATTTAAGACCAAAAGTTAAACAGAAGTACACACACTCAACACTCAGATCCTCCTAAGTTTCTACTTTGAACAAGAAAATTGCATGAATGTCCCTCTCTGGCTAACCAGGACTTTGCCTTTTTTTACAACTCTACCTGCTTTCTGCAGTCACTTCCATCCAATGCATACAAGAAACTGGCGCCTCCACAGAAAAAGAGTGCAAGCTTTCAGGCTTTTCTACATCACACAAAATAATTTTCTTGGTGTCAGCAAGAGCAAAAGCCAAAACTAAAACAAGATAAGAAAAAATAATCAGAATAATTTAGTGCCACATTAGAGAACTAAATGGGTCATTAGCTTCTTGCCTAGTTTGAACCATTTTAAATCTATTGTAATCTTAGAAATTATGTGAGCCAGAAATCTTTAAGTAATATTTCAAAAACTCAAGAGACCGATATAGTTATCCTTTGGTCTAAGTTTATTTTCAAGTGCTCAGATTTTCACAAAAGACTACTTCCTTGTACAATGTCTTACATACCGAGAGTCCAGGTATTTCCAAGGAGGAAATACAAAACAGGTCAAAACAGATGAACAGCTACCTTGTCAATACAAGACATCTTGGTGCCATAGAAATGCCTAAAACCTGAGAAGCAATTCCATCTGCCTTGTCCTTGGAAGTTTTTAATTCCCTTTAGTCCCTACCCCTCGGGGCAAACAAAACCATCCAATACTGATGAATCTTCTTCCATCCTCTGTGGCTGAATTACCTCATGGAGTTTCTCTGCTTAAGTTGTGCTATACATAGTGCTATAGTATAGGAAGCCCAAGAATTTCTAAATGGACTGAGTTTCAATATATACCAATACAAGCAATTTTGTTAGAGGTTGAGGAATTCTGACCTCTTCAAAATAATTTAAAGCAATCTTAAAACAGTCATTTCTCATAAAACCTTATTTCACCACAAAAAAAATGAGATGTATTTTTTTAAATAAGATATTTTCATACACACTGACTTTCATGATTGATTTTTGATATCCTGACGATTTTGAATGACTAGTCCAAAGTTCAAGATGTTACTTACAGAAATCTTATTTTAAACTTTTTATTTCACTTTTTAAATTGAAGTTACACTGCATTATTTAAGTTTCAAGAGTGTTGCTTTTCAGTGTAAAATTGACATGACTTTTTGTCAATAAAAAATCAAGCAAGAGCTGACAAAATGAGTACTGATAGAAATAGATATTTTCTGTATGAGATAACATTTTTGGGGTGTTTTCCAAAGCTATTTACTTAGAAAAGTAACTAAGCAATGAAGAACACACATCACGTCTCAAAAGCAATTCAGCTCTTTTCCCTTAAAGTGCCCATAACAGGGATGAACTTCAAGCTGAAAGATTTGTAGCATTTTACTCTTCTGAGGTAAGTGCACAAGAGCCCAGATACACCTAACACTGTCACAGGGAACAGCGTCCAGTCACAGGAGCCACAGTGAGGACATCAAGGGCACCAGAAGGCGTGTGACCCTACAGAAGTGGAGGGAATGGGGTCAGAGGGACAGTCCCTCAGCTGAGGCAAACGTGCGGAGAGTGACTATGTGGAAAGCATGGAGCGGGGAGGCC
>NW_004567113.1:45803846-45806503 GCF_000260355.1 Condylura cristata
ACAAGGTCCGATTTAGTCCTGGGCCCCGTACACTGTCCTATCTTTTGCATCGACATAAGGCAGCAGCCCAAGAAAAGGCAAAAAAATTAGAAAAGAACCCAAGCAGCACCGGAAAGGCAGCTGCAATGCTGCCAAAACACTGAGCATGGAGTTACTACTTGAGCCTACCTCAGCTGTGTCCCTTCCTGCCCCGAGCCATGGACAAGCCACCACGGTCCTTCTCAACCTCCCCCTTCACGTGAATAAATAGAAGGTCAAAGCAACACCCGCAGCTCGTGCTGACTTCAAAACAGGACTGCCCCAACTGCGCCCCGTTCGCATCCTGGAAATAAACAAAGGCCCAGGAGTCCCCCACACCTTCTCAGACCCACACGCACAGCTTCCCCTCCAGGAGCGCCCAGAAATCCTCCACTCCTGCTCCCGTGGCCCACCATCACTCACCACAGGGAACAGGGACTTCCACAGTCCCAGACCCCCGCCCTAGACCCCAGTCTCTTTTCTGAGCCCATCTCTGCCACTCCTGCCTTGCGAACCCTTCCCTCTGTGCCCGCTGGAATTCGTGATCGGAGACAGCAGGCCACTGTCCTTCAGCCTCGGTCTGAAGTGGTTCCCTGAGCACGCCGCCTTCCCTGCAGCATTGCAGACGGTGGCCATAGAGCAGCCCGGGCCCTGACCCTCCCGGGTGGGAGGGTGAAGCAGGCTTTCTCCTCAAGGCTCCATCCACTTCTGGATGACTTTTTTCTCTAAACTCCTCTGAGCCACATGCAAGCAAAGCCTACCCCTGCTGTACCTCTTCATTACCGTCATCTATGGGCCTCAGACCCCATTCCTGCAAGATTCAGACTCCACACTCGCTCAAGCTCCCAACATGCCCCATCTTCAGTCCCGGTGATTTCCAGCAACTCTGTCTTGGCCTATCAGTTCTCGTGACTTCTCCAATGATCACATCTTCTACCTCACCTCTGTCACTCCCAGGGTCACACAACTACAATCTGCCCTAACTCAGCTTCACACCCCTACTTTCATCCACCAGTCTCTCATCCCGGCTCATTGTCCTGCTAATACCAACACCGGCTTTTCAACCTCACCAGGACAATCCATTAGTTCTACCACTATTCATTGTTCCTCTCCCTACACAAACTCACTTCACACAGGGTAGAACCCCAGTTCCTTTAGCATAATCTCTCACCTTGCACATAACTTCAACCCTTTGCATTACACATTTGACATACCTCAAACAGTAGCCCTGGTTAAAGCGACCCAGACCTGCATCCCTCAGCTCAACTGAAGCCACACTCACTAGCAGCTCTCAAACAAGTCCAACTACTTCAAGTGGCTCTTCACACTGACCAGCAATCCTACTAGGTTCTCCTAATCCACTTGCCCACCAACTGTTTTAACCCTTCTCCAACTTCCAACACTCCTAGAGAGCCTGAGAAAACGGAAGCACCAGGGCCTGCTATCAGACCTACTTGTCTGATCACACTGATGCTCACATTCTCTCTTCCCTCCTGCTGTGGGTGTAATTATCTGCACTTCTCTCTGGAGCCAAAGACAGTTCCTAAATGCGTGGCAGAGACGGGGGAACTAGAGGAGTTCATGAAGGACCCCGAGAAAGAAGAGGTCACTGTCCAGCACCGAGACCATGGCAGACTACCCAAAGATGTAGTTTCAGAAGCAGCTAATTCTTCTTTACCTCCTAGATTCCCAACATAGCTGCATGCAACATGACTCTTGTCCATCAAGAAACCTGCAAAAAGGCCCCAGGAGGAAAGATGTGCTAGTGAAGGTTTCCTTACAAAATGGCTGCCAGGAATTAGCCTTTTCCAGCATTAAGTCGGGTACCACCAATCATACTTGCCGAAGCATAACATAATGTGGACTAGACATCATTTTCTCAGGAATCCATGACTCCTTTATTCCATTTAAAACTATTTTTAACGGGAAGTGGCTGGCCAACCTAGAACATAAAACTTGCACAACACACTGAGTAGCTTCTTAAATGCATCCTCAAGGGCAGCAACGGGCATGCTCGCTGGTAGCTAAACTGACATCAACTCATCCACCAGGAACCTGGACGCAAACTTCGGGTAGGGACCTATTCACCTATGTCCAGTATCTAAGTGGCACATCCTGGCCACTCAAGAAGCCCATTCAAAAGTAAGTGAACAAGAGAGACATGGGAGGCTGGGGAATGTGATTGCAGAACTGTCAAACTGTCCCTTTGCCACACAATACCGAAATGTGCATAAACATTCTCTTTCGGGTATAGCACGGCCGCCCTTCAGACTTTCAAGTTGACGTCCGTGCGGGACAGGTGGGCGGGGTCAAGGAGTGACCACGTAGGGGAAACTGAGGCTGGGCGCGCCTGCGCGCGCGCCCGCGCGCTCGGGCTCGAGGTCTCGGGGCTCCACGCCGGCTCACTCACCTCGCCCGCGGTGTTGGCCAGAGCAATGAGGTCCCGCTTGGGCGACCAGACCAGGAAAATGATCTCCTGCGGCAGCTGCTTCTCTCCCACCACCCGGAAGGACGGGAAGCAGGTTGGAAAACGCAACATGGGGGCGGCCGTGGCCCGACGCCCCGGTCAGAGGCCTGCGGGCGCAAAGCAGCGCCGCCAGGCACCCGCCCGAAGACCCCCGGAGCCGACCCGGCCCGGC
>NW_004567113.1:45806738-45877725 GCF_000260355.1 Condylura cristata
GCCTGCGGGCCGCCGCGTGTGCGCGCGCCCGCCCGCACGCAGCCCTTCCGCGTTCCCGGCGGCTTCCCGTTAGGTGAATGGAAGATCAGGGGTTTAGCGGAGGCCTCAGGAATGAAGGGGCGACGGGAAAGGCTGGACTTTAGGTCGCCAGCATCGGGAGCCTCATTGCCAGTGTCTGGACTGGCTGTTTATTTAGCGCAATCACCTGGAGTCACCTTTAAAGCCCAGTCGGAACAGACTGCATCGAGACCCAGTTAATGGTGGATGCGGATTAAAACTGCAGTTTATTGTTGTTTGCAGCCAAGGTGGAGGGCCTGTTCTAAACACCGTTGAGGGCAAATATCTTGATTCGTTCCCTCAGCAAAGTCCCACTGCTCCCTGGGAGTACAGTGAGGCTTCACTTAATATGGTAGATAGGTTCTTGAACATTGACTTAAGCCAAATGGTCTCAGCAAAGTTGTAAGAAAATTATGATATTCAAGGACCTGTTCTAGCATCATAAATAACAACTGTGGGCTCTTCTAGTGTTAGAGGGCAGGGAGAGAGGGGCACCCCTGAACCCCCAAACCTGCCTGCTCTAAATAGGTTCTGCCATCCGTCGCATCAAGATAAAACATGTAAGACTTTAATGAAAAGGAACTTTAATACAGCGGGTATACAACACAGAAGACAAAGAATATAATTTATAAATTAAACACCTGACATTACCTGTCAGGTAATGTGGGCCAAAGTCCACCCAAAAGGGATTGGTCCAAAGCAAGGCCTGAAAGCTGCCACAAGACTAAAGTATCTTCTAGCCAGGACCCATAGAAAAGGGTCAGAAATGGCTAGACAAGTCTGGGAGGAAAAGCGCACAATCAAATTAAGATAAACACTGCCACAGTCAACCTCCCCACAAGTCTCTCACCCATATCCATTTCAACCAGCACAGGGCCAAGAAACAAGCACGGTTTCTTCGTTACATGCTTTCTGCTCCATGTGGCTTCCTCAGGTCTCCTCCTGGCTCTCCATCCAGTTCCCTCCTTCAGATTCCTTCTCTTCTCAGCTCCACTCTACTTCTGGGTGGGGCAGGAACCTTTTCTAGGGACCACCCAGTTACACTAGGACTTATCCCAAGCAGTTCAGTTATTTGGGAGTCTGCTGCGTGAAAGACAGACATGTATAGCACCAAGTTTCTGTCCTAAAAGGCTTCCAGGTTAGCCTGGTGGACCTGTAAAAAGAATCCATCTGATTCTCCTTAAAGCAGGACACATTGAAATGTGCCCAGGTGTTCAAAAGTTCTCAAGTTTTGATCAGGGTTAAGAATATGTGACTGTATCATCCTGTAAGTCTTGAACTTAAAACTTGTGGTAGACCAACATCTGCTTTCCTTTTTTTTTTTTTTTTAAAGATTTATTTATTTATTTATTCATACAGAACTGGGGTACAGGCCAGAGATGCGGAGGGTGAGAGGATTCACCAGGGACAGAGTGGGGAGCAGAACAGGCAGATGATCAAAGTACACTGCTGAGAGGAGCAGCCGGCGGGCCAGGAGAGGTCTGCAGCGCCATGTGGTCAACTCCGGGGCAGGCAGGAATCAAACTCATGCAGAAGTGGCTTAAGCTTAGTGCAGTGCTTTAACCCACTGCGCCACCAGGGAGGGCCATGCTTTCCTTTTTAATTGATCAAAGAAAGATACAGCAGGATCTTCAAATTTCAACAGACCCCATCTTCTCTCTATCTGGATACCATCCCTGGGAAGTGTGGGTGACTGTAGTAGAGTAGTTCAGTTCAGCAATATGTATTTGAAACAGTTTTATGCCAGGCACTGTTGTCAAGTCTTCACTTGCTGCTTACCCCATGCCCTCTCAGGCATGGGTTTCCCAGGTTTGCTTTTGCTGCAAACAATGTAGCATGTCCTGCAAATTCTTCCAGAATCAATGTTTATGGTGAGAATGACTTACTGTATTCATAAAATGCATTTTCAGTGAATGCATTTCAGGGGCAGGGGTGATAATGCGCAATGTCGCTGGTGAGGATCTAATAGCTATCCACTTAACATTCTTGGAAAAATGAATGTCCATTTTCCTGAAACTTACCCTGAATATGAACCATCATATAACACATGAACTGAACAATTAAGAGCAATTCTCAGGGCTA
This sequence comes from Condylura cristata, assembly GCF_000260355.1. Classification (NCBI taxonomy): domain Eukaryota; kingdom Metazoa; phylum Chordata; class Mammalia; order Eulipotyphla; family Talpidae; genus Condylura; species Condylura cristata. The sequence continues at coordinate 45,808,878 of NW_004567113.1, forward strand.
CAGGACAGAGAGTAACTACCAGGTGCTCATTAAGAAGCTGTCACAGGTTATCATTCCCCAGAAGATGTTGCAACACAGGAAACAATGTAGGGTAGATTTGGTGTGTTGGTGGCAATGGGGGTCAGGGATTGTTACCGGAAAGGATCCAGAGCCACAGGACAAGAGCTATAAACACCAGATTCCCACTGCCCCGTCAAGAAGAGATCAGGTGTCAGTGCTTTTCAAGGAGGCAAAGAGCAGGAAATACAAATGTATGTAAAGTAGGAAGATGGGATGGTGAGGGAAGTGGAAAAGATGTCAAGAATTTCCGTGCTATCTGCTTGAAAAGAAAGTGCAAGAACTAGGTGTTTCAAACGACTTTGGTAGCTAGGCTGCGATCTCTGCTCACCACCCCCTCAGGGAGCTTGTGCTTGGCATCATTCTACACATTAAGTGTGACACTGGAGTTTGTAAGGCCAGGCAGCTGCAAACACATTTAACGATGTGAGGGGGTTGGGGGGTAGGGGAGCTGAAGGGGTCGTTGACATCACATCTGTTCATTCATTGGGTATTCTTGTGACACAAGTAAAGATGGCAGGAAGGTTAGTTGTGGAAGGGAGACACTAGAAACATTCCTAAAGTAGAATAAGAAAAACTCATGGATTAAATTGAGGGAATAAAAAGTCAAGGAATAGTCAAGATTGAGCTTGGAATATTTGTGAAGCACAAATTCAGGGAACAGAGAGCTGGTGCCTACGGAATGGGGGAAAGGAATTAGGGGAGGAAAAATAGACCAAAGGAGTTCAGCAAGGGCCATGTTCAGGTCGACATGGTGGGAAAACGCAGTGTGAGCCCATAGGAAAGGTGGATTTGAAGGGGAAGAGCAAGGCCAAGCACAGCTCTGGAAGTTACTGCATGTGGGTAGAATGTTGGGAATGAGGCTGAGGTAGGCCAGGGAAAGGCTGCTACTTTGAGAGATCTATTTTGAAGTCTACGAAATTGAACTAACTAGAAAGAGAAATAAATGTAGATCAGAACCTTCCTGTCCTGCCATGTTTGCACTTAGTAGCCAACGAGAGCAGGAGAGCTTCGGAAACGAGGTGGCACCAGGGCAAACAGCTCCCCTTGGTCACCAGACTCAAGTCCTAAACCCAAGATGTAACCTTATCACAAGTCTGGCCAGAATCTACCAGTGGCAGTGGGGATGAGGACGCCCGTGTCCTTCCCAAGCACAGGACATGTCAGTCATCCTCACACTCCTAAGGCTGACAGAACAGGCAGAGTCGGGATGACACTGTCAATGTGACCAATAGACTACGTCAACATGACAACAGTGACCGGTCAGAGGGAGATTCCCTCATCCTGGCAGAGGGAGTCTAAGTTACGCCAGTTCATGGTATTTCTCTGAGTCTCCTATGATCACTTCCTGTGTGTTGTGGGGCGCAAACCCAGCGATCAAGTGACCTGATTCCATCTGGAGGAAGACGTGCCAGCAAGAGCTACAGAAACAGTATTCATGTGTATAGGAACTTATCCTAGGGGAATATGGGCAGATCTGTTTGTGGCTTCTTCACCATAGGCTTGTTTGACTTTTCTTTATAAGTGAACAAATGCAACTTAAATGTCCAACCACAGATGAGTTTTTATTCTGTATATCCATACTGAAGGATCACATCTTGTAGATATACACTGATTTCACCTATATTAACATACAGAAAATTATACAACAGTCTATACTAACAACTGCATTTGGGGGGGGGGGAATTTTAGTGTGTAGCTATTCATGCCACAAATCTTTGAAGACGACAGTGATTCTTTCTGGGCAGGAGAATCAGAGATGCTTCTGATTTTCCTTGATTTGCCTGGCTCATGTATTAACTGTAAAGCCAACAAATAAGCAGCAATCTTTGTTTCCTTTTGTCCTCAAGCTCTTAGAATGTTTAGGCTATCTCCAGTTTTTAAACATTCCTTTCTTTCACATTTGCAGGAAAAGGAACTTTCCCACATGTTGGGGCTGTTTCTTAGAGGCAACTGGATGCTCCACGGCTCCTCTGTGGCTGTATTAAACAGCTAAGCAGGGTGAGACTTAGCTGCTTAGCTAACGGGCTAAAATTCTCCGTGCTCTCACATCTGCTACCTCTTTTCTGGTGCTTTTGTCCCCTCAGTCTTGCTGAGTTAACATTTATACTACATCGCCTGAAATCAAATAGTAGAGATCTTATCTCCACTTTATTGCACTGACCTTCGTAGCTGACCCTCGAGTAATTTAACCCAAGTCCTAATGTTCCAATTAAAATCACATCAAATAAGTGAAATTGGATTTGCCTTCGCATTTTGTGCAATCTCTCCTTACCAACACAGCTCTGTGTCTTTGCCTCTTGCCCACATTACACAGGGTTTGAGGCACAGAGCGGCATGGTAGAGGCATTTTCAGTCACTCAGTCTGTATTAATGAGCAGCGAGCGAGAAGTTGGGAGGGTGAAGAAATGTGCCAGCCTGCCCACCTGCTTCTCGGGGTGCTGGGAGGAGACACCAAGGCCACAGGCATGGCGGGTGGCTGTCCTGACCTCGCTATGTACCAGCCACAGCTCTAGGCGCCCATGAACATTCACACAGGGCCACATCATTATTGAGCTGTGGGTCTGTGCAGGGAGAACAAGTACAAAAGAGGACCAACCCACACATCCATTTTTATTTCACTGGCAAGAAGGGTATGTTACTCCAGTGGAGACACCAGCAAGGACATGCAGGCATAAGTGAGACCAGGGCCTGTAGGCTGTGACTTTATATTTACAACTTAGTCAACCATCTCCCACATGCCTAATACTTTATGGATTACTTTGAAATGGTCAGATATGCACTTCAGTGTTTTTCTTAAAGTACCGTAGAAGCTGAATTAGTCTAAGTGTAAAGACTTCCAGATAAGGCTCCGTTCTTGCTCACACAGCACACCCCAACATTAAACCTCAGTGTTAGTTCTATCAACTCTGCACTCGCTCAGCATTGTTTGAGTCTGATCTTTTTTTCAACCCTCTTAAGAAAGAGAGCAAGTCCACTCCATAGCTTAGACCTACCAGTATAGGCTCTAAGGCTTTAACAGAGAGCTGTAAGGAGTGAAATATTCCAAGCAGCAAAAAGAAGTTGGGATGAAAGATTGGGCATATAGGAGGAAAATATCTAAAATATCAAACAGACTAAATGTACAAAAAAAAATCTGATTATTCAATACCAACAAAATAACTTTAATACTTCATTTATTTTGTAATTAAGAAGTAGACTGAAACTTAGCTGTAATTATTTCAGACGAATATCCCTTTAAAAATCTGAGAAAATTGATCTGTCAGGTTTCAGGGCTTTTCTTCCTTTGCTGTTTGGATTAGTATCTCAGTGGCCAGATGCAGAAATTTCCAATTAGAACAAATGACCTCATATCCCATAAAACTTTCCCTCCCTGAAAATTTTTTTATATCCTACTAGTTTATTCTCTGCAAAAAGACTGAAGAGATTAAACCCTTAAATTTAGTATTAACTCAATATAAGGACAGAAACAACTTTTCTATTTATAACTTTCTAAGAAGGTAACCAAGTTTTAAAGAACATAATTCCTTATTATTATAAGTAATATCCTATTTCGATTATAAGATGTACACTTTTCACATCTGAATATGTCTGAAATAAGATACAACTAAAATTTAATATGCAGTTAATGAAATGGGGGGGTTCTTCCTGAAAACCTGTTATGTGCGTGCACTTTAAAATGAATGGATTTTAAAAGTAAGAGCTGTGGTGATGGTAAGGACCACTGGCATGGGAACCCAATTCTTCAGCAGCAGAATCTTGGTCCCTCAGGAGTCTGAGTTTCATAACAGATTTCAATAGAAAAGCACCACAGTATTGTGGACATCATGTCGTCAACGAACACATCCACGCTTGAACCAGAGAGGAGAGCCCACACCATGATTCTACAAGGGTCCTATTCATCCACTCAGCCCCAGGATTCTTCCTCTGATTGCATTTTTAATGGGGCAAGAGAATGCTACTGGGACATGGATGGAGCTGGAAGGGGTGGTACTAAGTGAAATCCATGAGAAGAAAGACAAATATTGGCTGATTTCATTCATGTGGAATAGAAGGAAACAAACACAGGAACAGATGAAACTAAACCAATGAAACCCTAGAAATCAGACTGCAGAATGAGGCGACCAGAAGCAGGAGCTGAGGACTGGGGGAGGGGAATGGCCGAGGGTAGAGGGTTATGGGTGTTTGGTGGCAGGTATGGTGTTGCATGCATCCTAAGAGGTGTGAACCTGTACCTCTAAGTCATGTATAGTGTTGCAGACCAACATGACCTCAACAAAAATGTAATCTCATTTTTGCAAAAGGTGGGGGAAGAAGAGTGAGAAGAATGTTCCGGTGCCTGTCAGGCCTGGTGCTGGAGCTCATGGCGCCTGATGGGCACCCTACTACATGGCTCAGGGCCACACCTGAGTATGCTGCATCAGGCAGACAGTCCTACCTACTGGGAACTGAAATGCCAGATGGCACTTCTAGCTCCCTCACCAGGCTGAGCCCAGGCAAAGTTGCGCCAGATGTGCTCGAAGGCAGCTGCGTGGGGAGAATGCAGGTAAGTCAGAGCTACTCAGTCCTAAGGGTCCAGAGAGTAGAGCAACGGGGAGACAAACAGTCTGGGCATCACACCACTGCCCAGGGCTGTGACGCCGGGGCACCTGCGGGCCTTGGTCAACACGGCTCACTGGTCACGGAAGTGAGCTCCAGACAGACGCGTCTCGTTTCACTTAATCACGAATCCAAGCCTGACTGGCTATGACCATCCCCCTCGGAACGATGAGAAACAGGGCACTCTAGAGCCAGGTACATGTGGCCAGGAAGCGTTCAGTCACCAGACTCTACTGCCTTCTGCGAAGAAACTGACTGACTAGGTTAAAAGACACTGAGCTGACTATGAAAATATAATTCTAAATACCCCCATTTGGTCAACAAACAGTTAAGTGATTATATACCAAAGAACAACTGCAAAACAGTACCTGAAAAATAAATATTTAATAATGTAATTATAACCTTTATATTTTTAGTCTCCCTTTGTCAAAATTCCATCATCTTCAGATTCTGGCTAAAAAATAGCTGTATTAAGCATTTCTCTTTACAGGTAAAGTCTGAGCTACTGAACAATATTTTAATATTTAACTTGTAACAATTATCAAATGTAACACACTCTTACACTCCACATTTCACAGAAACAAAACCTCAGGTTTTCACTTTCACTTTCCTATGACACTTTCTGCTGAAGAATCAGTATGCCCATTTTTCAGATAAAAGAGCCTAAAGTCGATGCCTGGAAGAGAATTAAAGAAAGGGGAAAGGCACCCAGAGAGCACCGGCAAACCAGCCGAGGGAAGGAGGGAGTCTCCAGGCCTCCAGAGAGGCTGCCACAGCATCATCTTTATGCCAGAAAATACCACCCGCCTATTTCCTAGCTTAGAGAGGTGCATTCCTTTGAAAGCCACAGAATTTAAGTCCAGTGTGGCACTTTCAGAAAATGGCATCAAAGGTTGTACGATAAATCTTTCTTATTCTCAAGTCACTGGACATTTAAGAGCAAAGATATTGATGGGCTCTTTCTCGCCTTTTCTTTTTCCTTGTAGCAGATGTATGATTCATGGATTGTCCTTTAGTAGTCTCCATTTTCATCTTATTACTTTTTCTTTGCTTCTGCTTTCTGGCAGCTCTGAAAAACAAGGTGCTAAATTATTTTGTAGAATGAGCACAGTGAATTATGTAATTATGCTGAAGTTTAATTAACTAGCTCACCAAATAAGAAAACAGAAGGGAAAGAATTTGCTGTATTAGAAGCATAAATCCTCAGAATCCTAACCATAATAACAAGGAGATAGTCAGAGGCCTGACCAAGCAAAATATTTGAGAAAAGAAATTTCTTTTGAAAGATGGTAACTACAGATTTAGAACACTATTTGGGACACACATGCCCCAGAGGTAAACAGCCAAGCCGATGAGTTTGAAGAGTTTTTTTGTTGGTGTTTTTTTGTTTTATTATTATTATTATTATTTTATTTTGGTATATCTATACTGCTCAACTCAGCACTTCAATCTCCAAATCCCTGAAATACAGTTTTCCTGAAATATCTGGCTGTTAACAGCAGTAGAAAAATGCACAATGGGAAAAACTGAGAGCACTTAAAGAGTCGCATTTTACAAGCCTTAACACTCAGCAGATCCAAAAGCCCCGACCAGGCCTTCTGGGAGGCCCGCATTTTGTGATGCCTGTCTTCTTCAAGATGATCTTCAAAAGGAGCAAGTTGGAACTCACCCTTCAAAAACACTAATCCACACCAGAAAACACAGGTCCTTTGCTTCTGCTGCTCTCTGAACTAAGGTAATCCACAGGGGAGAAAGGTTACCCGTCTACTCCTCCACCTTGTCCAAGCTAGCAGAATCAGGCCATTTATCGTATCAGGAACTGAAGGATAAAGGGCAGACTTCCCATGGCCCCAGCAATACCATGTGTGAGGTGCTGCTGTCCTAGGAAAAGCTCCTTCTTCATCATCCCAGGACTAACACCCAGGAAAAGAGTATCACAAACACTATGTAGCACCCCCCCATCCGAATTGTAATTCATTCAGCAAATACATTATGAGTTGGCAATGCAGAAATGAATGGGTATCATCTTTGAATTTAAAATGCTGGGAAATACAGTGGGACAAGGCAGATGTCCTTTCCTTCTCCTGCACCCCAATTTCTTTTAGGGAAAGAAACTGAGGTTATAAAATCATGGAGTGAAAAAGGAGCAAAATCAGCTTGCTCCAGAACCTATGCTCTGAATCACCTTGACACTATATACTCAGCAATATAAAAATGCTCGGATGTATAAAAGGCTGGTGTCTAATCACTAAATCAATACTGGCTATTATTATTAGCGCCACAGGACTATTTTTGCTTGCCAACTTACATTTTTCTAAATTTAGATTTTGCACTAAGGGCTGGGATATCCTGGCAGTTGAACATAAAACAAGGCAGTCATCTGAAGTCATCTTGTTTGTGCATGTTATATAAGTCTCCTTTCCCTCTGGACATTTTTTGTAAGTAGAATAATGTCCTGATAAATTAAGTGTAATCTCTTGGTGGCAAAGACAATGAGTTAGTTCATGCCTGTACACCAAAATAACACAGATTTCTTTTGGGTTCTCTACTCATAGGATGAGTACATGAGATGCCAACAAAGGATACAGTAAAAAAAAAAAAAAAAAAAAAAAAAAAAACAAGGAAAACACACTTTTTTGAGTAACAAAACTCACTTGTAAAGATGAATAAACAAAACTTTCCTGCGAGAAAGTCTTTCAACTATGATAAACTAATTGAGTATAAATCAATTGTTTTAGTTTTGTCTTAAAATTAAATTGACCTAGTATTTGTCCTCTAAACTGTACATATTTGTGTAACTGATGAAATAAACTTTAACCACAAGAGGGAGCCAGCATCATTCCAGTCACAGCCAAAGGAAAATTAATCCTAAGAAAAAAATAAGATAGCTATAAAAAAGATTTCATGTATGCTAAAAAGGCTATTAAAGTTATTTACTATTATAAATAAAAAAGCTGCCTTGTCAATTTCATTATAAGATTCTCTGAAAGTGCTACCTGAAAATAACAACAGGACTTTAGAAGTATCCTCTGGGCGAAAGTAACACTACTTAAAAATTATCACGTATGCCACCTCCTAAAAAATCTGCTCCTGAATTAAACTTAATAAAAATCTAAAACTGAGAGACACTACAGGTTGACCCTTGGTGGAAACAGTATTTTACCACTACAAAGACTGGCTAGGGCTATTTAAGAACCAGTGAAGAGCCCACAATAGATTACCACAACTCAAATTCAGTTTCCATGTATCCTAAGTTTATGGAATCACAAGGCTGAGCACGTTATAACTCGTATGCACCTAGAATTATAGTGTGAGTGATGAAACAGTCCCAGACTAATAGTTTATTAGGCTGTATTCTATTTTTGAATTCCAAGGAAAAATGTTTATGTGATTATTCAAGACATCTCTTTAATTTTAAAACTGTACCTCACCCTCAATCAATCAGTAAAACCACTTATTAAAACCGCATTTAGTAAAAAGTAGTGGTAGAGGCAGTTTAAATATTGTAGGCCGAATTTAAATGACTAAACCTTAATGGGAAAAAAGTAATTTCCACTGAGCAAAAAATAAAAATAAGCAAATGGAACAGAAGGATACAATCATAAATGGTTACTGAGTCACGAGGTAATGGATGTTTCCCCATCACAAATCATATTATAGGAGCTCAAAATGTTTATCTTGATCTAAATTTTAATGTTAAACTTAGCTATCTGATTTTCATATCAGCAAAAACAAGAGGAATCAACACCTTAGCCTCCCTTTAGTTCTAAAACGTGTGCTTATTAAAGTCTACACAGCTGAATCGCGGTGCTTTTTTCCATGGGACTCCGCTGTTGCTCCAAGGTATAGCCAGTACCTAGTACTGGTGGGAGCAAACAAAATAATCAGAAAAATGAAAATAAATTTTGAATATTTAACTATTAACTGTCTAAGTATTTTTCATGTCTTGTAAAATTTAAGTTTTCCAATTCACCTTTGCATCCTCCCTCCCACCACCTATGGCCAACAACACTTACCAGTGAGAGCAACAATTAACTTTCTATTTCTGAATCTTCTCACTATTGCATACTTTCGGGGACTGTTCCGTACAAATCACACACGAAAAAATCTTGTTCTAATAAGTAAAAAAAATTCAACTAACTTGTTAACTCTCTTAGTTGTAGAGATGTTAGGACACGAGCTACGTTTATGGTCTAATTCACCACAAATAAAGCAGCCATCCTTCGGGCCTTTGCAAGAATGATCTGGAAGAGCACACTGATTGCAAATGCTGCAGTGGATCCATGCTAAAAAATAAGAGATGAGTTTTAGAAGAAGTTCATTTAATATGAGTTTTCACTTGCTTGACCTTTATGATCGGGAAGTCAGGTACTTACGTCAACTAGTGCGGGTTTGCATAGCTGGTTATAATCTGGCTGAAGAGACCAAGGGTCAGAGGCTGTTGGGATCCTCTATAAACCAGCTAATCCAGGACAACAAATTCAACCCTTCTCCAAGGAGTCAAGAGCCAAAAGCCCCAACGTAACAGTTGCTGGCTCTGTGACAGGAGCCCACTCAAATGTGTCAAATCAAATGCCTCACTGAAACAGGCATGAAACTCAGTCAAGTTTCTATGTAGGAAAGTGTATAACTTGGTTGTTGAAAAAATTTAAAAGCAAGTAAATTAATGCAGGTGTCTATATTAATGTTTTTCTTTTATAACAGAAATGAAGTAAAAATGCTATTTATACGATCCAAATGTTTTCACAGAATCTCCAATATTAATTCTAAATACTTACAAGGTTTCACACACTTGTGGCAAAGAAAGCAATGGCTCCATTTCCTGCCATCCTGCAAAAACAATGTTTAAATTATGTTTAATTTGTCACTGAAAATCAAGTTCCACAATTAAAAATTAAAATGTCTTATTAAAATCTGTGTAAATTATTCATTCCTTACTTCTCACTTTCCCAGGCTTCACAATTAAATACTTTGATTTTAATTTATGCATTTCTCCACTCAACTCAAATGCCTCCTTGATGGGTCCCAATTTCCGTAACGGCAAAACTAGGGATTTATGTCTGAACGTCCACCCCAGTTCAAGCAACATAATCCACACAAAGAGGGTGCGATGAAAATTTCAGGAGAATTAATGATTCATAATTTTTATGTGGCTGTCTGGCACAATCCTTAGTAAAATCCATATTTAAAAACTTTATGTAATTTAGAAAGAGATTATAGGTTACTGATTGGGTAATTTTGACACCGTGAAATAAAACATAACTAGACATAGAACATAAACGTCCGATTTAATGAATACTATAAATGGATGACCTCCAACAGGTGAAATGTCAGAACACTATCAGCATGGGCTCCCAACAACACTCCTCCCTCCCAGGTCTCTGTGGTGCTCACTTCTTTCTATTGTTTATTTTATTTTTTTTTTTAAAGATTTATTTATTTGTACATACAGAACTGGGGTACAGGCCAGAGGCTCAGGGGTGGTGAGAGGCTTCACCAGAGACAGAGTGGGGAGCAGAACAGGTAGATCAACGAAGTACACTGCTGAGGGGAGCAGCGGGCGGGCCAGGAGAGGTCTGCCAGCCATGTGGTCTCCTCTGGGGCAGGCGGGAATTGAACTCATGCGGAAGTGGCTTTTTAGCTTCTCAGTGCAGTGCTTTAACCCGCTGCGCTACCAGGGAGGACCCTATTGTTTATTTTTACCACCTGTGTATACACAGGAAAAGTCACGATGTATTTTTTCCTGTGTTTTTCAAGCAAAAACGTCTTATGGCTTTTCTGACAATTAGTCTGGTTTTCCTTTTGGGGGGCTTTCTATGATTGCAAAATAATTTTTTTTTAAAAGAAGATAATTTCTAAGTGATTTGAAATTAACTATGTGTTACCACAGTTAAAAACAAGTGAAAACCAGTTTCTACAAACTTATGAAAAAATACACCTTACAATAGTCATAAGAAAAAAGACAGTCTTTTCCCAGGAGAAAATCTTGCGATTTCAGAAATTAAACATCACTGATCATAACAAAGGGCGATTTTAGGACCTTCCCATCTCCCTGAGAAAGTTACAGGCACAATGTCACTTCCAGCCCTCTGCTACCTGTAAAAGTGCAGAACACCTACCCTCCAGGGCTGTTCTGTGAGATGTTGATGAGTTCACCATCTACATCTCTTAGGAAAGAATTTTAGCACATAAAAAGTGCACAATGAATTCATGAGTTGTTAATGATGATGAAGGCAACTAAGTATTTTTAAAATCTTGTACTTTATAATTAGAGATTAAATATCATACTGTGGTAAAATTAATAAAAGAATACATTAGTTCAAATTCTGGTAAGTCAATATTAAGCAAAAGTAATGAAACTACTAAGTTAAAATAAAACTAATGCATTTACATAAAAATACATTCTAAAGAAACCTGTACCTTGGATGTGCAGGAATTACAGTGCTCACAGTGTTGGTTCTCTAGAGAAACGTATCTTTGACACAGAGGGCAAAACCTAACAAGGAAAGAGAAACAGGGACCTGGTCTGAGCAAGAATCATAGCAGACAAAAGCTCTAAGACAGTAGACAAAAGTTTCTAAGGTACTCCTCAGCCAAATGGGGTATAATCTGAATTCAATTCATAAAGAATTATGGAGGGATTTTAAAATAGGAGAACCATACGAGTCGGTATTAAGGCATTTCAATGTGGAGTATATGAAACTTCACATTCAGTCCCGTAAGTTTTTTGAGACCTCACAATGATCTTACCTGTACCCTTCTTCAACTGGGAGGATTATTTTGCTGGGTGGAATGTTCGTGAAAATACGCACAGGAGACTGTTTCCGGCCTGTCTTCCCATGTTTATAAAGTGTGTGGTTCTCATAATCTACCTAGAAATTTTTTTTTTAATTTAAAAATAAAGTTACTCAAAGGATCATTCATTAATGTTCTTTATACAATAAATGAATAAGTTGGCGCCCAGAGATGAGTTAAATGAAGGTCTTCCGTAAGAAAAGACTAAAAGTAAGAGTTTACTTATTCATCAACAGTCTTGGAGAGGCATGTATGGCCGTGAAATTTCATGCTAAAAAGGGTAAAATTTGTTAGGACAAACTCATATTGCTTATTATTGAGAGAACAGCTCTAGTCTTTTAGCCAATACAATCTAATACAACTGATTTTACAACAGAGAACTTTATGGAGCTCAGAATTAGGTTTTGATACTCAAAAGTCAAACTACAGGAGATGTGCACAGCTTTCATTGTGTGAAATTTGCTACACGTCACTTCCTATTCAAGTCTGACTCCAGCCTGCGAGGCCTCCACTACTCACTCTTGCCCTAGAATCCATTCCCAGTCTGGCAGCGTGTAGGGTTGGGAGCCAGACACTGGCTTACATGGCTATGTGATCGCAGACAAAGTTCACCTGCGAAGGGAAGTTACGGAGCTGCAATGAAGGTTTAAAGAGCTGCTGTATGTCAAATACTGAGAGCAGGGGCTGCTTAGGACAGAGATGAAAACAGTCACGATGGGAGTTGTGTCCACAAAGAAGGTTTCGAACATTCACCTCTCCGCGGGATTCCTAACTCAACTCACAGTTTCAGCAGATTACCTGGAGCACCTCTGCTATAGATTACCCACAAGAATACCATGCAGTTTCTGTGAGGTCAATACAGGAAAACTTCAACTCCCAAATGAGTTATGGTGAACTGTTTAGGTTTTCAATGAAAATCTAAAGTAGATTTTCTATTTGACAAGTAGATAATCTACTTAACAAATGACAACAGTAGTGTCTTGCAGGCTAGTTATTTATGAGCAAATCACAACAACGTAGAATTGATGACAATGGGCAGAGAGGTTTTGAATGAGCAAGTCCTGAGCTCTAAAGCCCAACCAATGACTCCCAGACTGGTGGGCACCAATTTAGGAGGACTGACGAACAAGCTCCTTCAGTGGGGAGATAAAACAGGTACACGATGAGAAGATCCAGCTAAATAAGGGCAAGCAGCCAAAGCCTCAGGGGTCCAGCTGACCGTGAAGGTGAGTGTAGTGTCAGAGTGACAGCTGGTGTGGGCTCAACGATGGCCCACACTCAGGTGCAGCATCCTAGCGAGAAGACCATTGCTGGGGCACACCTGAAGCCCTGCACTCTGCCACTCTATTTTAAGAGTGACACGGGTAAGCCCAGTTCACTTCTACTGAAGAAATGGCAATGAACAGGATTTACAGTTTAACATACTGAGGCTGTTTATTCACCACAGAGAAGGCTTGGAGGAACAGTGAAGTATCTTATAACTGAAGGGGTGTCATGCAGAATAGAAACTAGACTTATCCTTTATTGCTTTGGAGAACAAAAGTAGGACCAATGGTTAGATGTTAATAGGGAGTATTTTACCTCAATATGAGAAAATTTTCTAACGATTAGAGCTATTAAATAAATTGAGTTGCCTTGTAAGGCTGTAGGACTTGTTCACTGAATGCATTCAAGTGAGGTTCAATGACTGCTTGTCATAAATTTAGTGAGAGGATTATTACAGTGGGAAGTTTGCCTAGGTTACTTCTAGGTTTCTTTCTAACTTTTAAAATTGTATGAATATATGTTACCTATTAGAGGCTAAGGCACAAAAGTAGATTTCATTTCAAAATCACCTTAAAATAGTACTGTAAGTAGTTTTCTTTTAAAATGATTTAAATTCAGAATTTTTCCCTAACGCACTCTTCTACGTACTCAATAAATATACGGCGCCTTATTAAATTCAACAAAGCTGCTTTGAACATTTATGAGTGTCATAAGAAAAAAATTCTTCCCAAGAGAATCTTACGAAGATTTTTAAATGTTGGAAAAAAAGTATCTTCGGAAAGATTTCTAGCAAATGGAATATTCCATGCAAAATGATAGCAGATGGAAGAGAGGAGGAAAAAAAAAAGAACAATTTCTTTATGGTTACCCAAGGAGTCAGAGAATGTATGTGTCAGGAAGGTGGTTGATTGCTTGATTTTGCATAACCTAATTGAGATTATTATTATTTTTAAATGTGGGTTTGTTGTGCTAATTAACTATAAACATATGGTATGTAAAATGCATGCTGCTAGGGTAAATTAATGTACCTCTAACATACATCCATATTTCATAGCTTCCTCCACACAAATAAACCTCCTATGGAAGTGCTGTAAAGCAAACACAATTTTGCAAATTGCGTATCGCTGGTGGTAGAACTGATACACCATTTTCCCATCATTATCTCTGACATTTCACTCACAATGATGATGAGAGGCATTTTCAAATAGAAAATTTCTCCCATGGAACTGATTAATGTGATGAAGTACTGTATAGAAATGAGGGAAAGCTCAAAATCTCTGCAATCCCTAACTTTTAATTTTATCTACACACAAATTTCTTCTGTACCACGAGATTGAAACTAGTTATATGGGAACCAAGACATTCAAGGCATCAAACATGTATTTTGCACCTACTATGTTTCAGGCATCATACTGGGAAACAAAGATTAAATAAAACAGAGTACTTGTATTTTTATAACAGGATTGTGCTCTGTTTAATTTCAGTTTATTCAAAAGAAGCAAAATGAACTCTTTGGCTCCGTTAACCAAACTATATCAACAAGTATAAGATCAAAGAGTCATACAGTCTTATGCCCATCCCATCTAACCTCTTACTTTCAATGTGTGTGTGTGTGTGCACGCATGCGTGCGTGTGTGAGTGATTCCCCCTGATACTCCAAGTCTGTTAGGTATCTTATGTTTATTACACGGTGGGCATCAAGAATTTCAATTGCCATCTTGATATTAGCAGTAATGTCTCAGGGATTTCCGTTAAAATAGCTTCATTTCTGAACCAGAAATAAGCCTCAAAAACCCCACAACTTTCTATACAAGATGATTTTTTAAAAAATAACTTCAAAAAAGGCAAAAAGCTTTACTCCTAACAACCCAGACAGGAGAAAACAAGAGATCACACAGCATGTTTAACGTGGAAGGGGTGTGAGGTGGCCCAGCTCAGACAAGGTAAATAGGAGACCTAAACGCAGCAACAGCCAGTCCCTTCCCCCCGCCCACTACCCCAGAAGCAGACATCACTAATCAATCATGCTACTGTGCCACTGAGTCTGTATTCTCAACAAATTCTTCAGAAAGTTACTACCAATTTATCAGGCTTAGCATTAAAAGTAAAACTTACCTGTCATCGCTTTTCTGGCTCAATCATTTTATTTTATAGGCAAGGAAACAGAGACTTGGAAAGATAAAGTGACTTCCCCCACGATTAAATGGCTTCTAAAAGGCAGGTCTAGGACTTCTAACTCTAAATCAGAATTTCTTTTCATTATCATATCCTTCCTTTCTAATCTGTCCTTAATAAGACCCTTGGTTTGCTAGTCTTTGATAACTATTTTATTCTGTCCTCATCAAGTGCTTTAAATTACTAAAGAGACTACATGATTTATACTTCATGAAGATTTGCAGCATTTCTGCCTTGCTCTTACCTGAAAGTATTTAAAAGAGAGAGAGAGATTTAGTGATTTTAGGTCTTTCATTGCATTGTGGTTTGGGGCCTTATATAATCATCTTAGGCAATGTCAGCAAGAAGGCCTAATCAAGATCTGTTGGGAAAGAGCTGTGAAGGAGAGACTTTCAAACGTTTTCATCCATGTGTCATTTGATAAAGATAATATAAAAGGAAAAACTACCCCAAAGTGAGGTCAAAGAAACAAAAGAAAGCAAGCGAAAGGTTTAAGAAGGATAATAATAAATCCACAGTAATTTAAAAAGACAACAAATTTAAGAAGGATAATAATAAATCCACAGTAATTTAAAAAGACAACAAATTAGAAAATCCATCAAGGGGGAGGTATGACAAATTTGATTTACGACAAATCCATTGCCTCTTCACCATTTCAAACTTTCACCCACCGTAAAAACTCCTCCCAGAATGTGGATGAACATTTTTCTGAGAGTCCCTGTGCTTTACAATTTTATTTTTAAATTATTTGTGTGTTTGTGTGCTTTACAATTTTAATGTCTCTGATTCTGTGCCAATAAAGGAAGCTGAAGAAGAGTTTTACCTCCACCCTGAGATAACAGGATGACAAAAGTGATAGTATCACAATGTTGATTACTCTATATCTGTGTATGCCACTGGTCACATTAAGCCTTTTAATGTATTATCACATATAATCCTTTGAGTGTAAGTCCAAATACATACAATTTCCACGGTAATCAGGCTCAAAACCTGTATTGTTTTTTCCTCTTATGACTTCCTTCACTAATTTCTCATTCCTCAATGTTCCATCTCTGCCAACCAACAATTTTTTCTCAAATTTATGAGCTTGTTTTATTATTTTTTTAGATTCCACATATAATTGATAGTATGCAATATTTGTCTTGCTTTGTTTTCACTGGACATATTGCCCTCAAGATACAGTCATGTTCCCACAATGGCAATATTTTGTTCCTTTTGATGGCTGAATAATATTCCACTGTATAACATATACCAATTTTTTTTTGACTGAGGTTACATTAGTTTACAGCATTGTATGTGATTCAGAGGCATAAGATCACACATCTTCAGATGCATGTCACCTCACCACACCTAAAGCTAAAGTGCCCATAGTTCTCCATAGTAGCCCATCATGTTGTCTCCCCTGCTTTTCCTTCCCCTGCGCCCAGAAGCCTCAATTAGATTTCTAGGATTTTTTATTGATTCACCTTTGTTTGACTCTTTGTTTCTCTCTAGTCCAATATTAGAGAAACAATCCAGTATTTGTCTTTCTTCTTCTGACTATTTTACTTAGTATAATCCTCTCCAGTCTTCAGTTCTATCCATGATTTTGCAAATAAAGATTTCATCCTTTTTATACACTTTTTTGTGTGTGAATACACACATAAACACACACCTTCTCTTCCTAATCTACTCATTTTGTACTTGGGCACTTAGGCTGTTTTCATAACTTGGTTATTGTAAGTAATGTTGTAATGAACATAGCACTGCATCTACTCCTTTGAATTAGTGTTTTTTTGCATTCTTCAGGTAGACATCGAGGGGTGAACTAGCTAGATAATATAGATGGATCTATTTTTAATATTTTCAGAAATCTTATTGTTTCCCATAGGGGCTGGGCCAGTCTACATTCTCACCATAGTAAGAGTTTCTCTTTTTTCATGACCTTACCAATACTTGTTTCTATTCTTTTAGGTGACAGCCATTCTCATACTATGAGGTAGTATCTCATCTCACTATGGTTTTGATTTGCATTTCCCTAATTGGTAAGTGATGATAAGGATTTTTTTCATGTGCCTATTTCATATTTCATGTATGTTTTCTTTGGAGAAGTTGTCAGTTCTTCAGCCTACTTTGAGTTCTTTAAAGATCGTGGATATCAGCCCCTTGTCAGATGTATGGCATGCAAATATTTTTTCCTATTCAGTAGAGTGTCTTTTTGTTTTAATGATAGTTTCTTCTGCTATAAAGAAGTTTTTTACTTTGATGTAGTCCCATTTGTTTCTATTTAGTTTTGTTTTTTTCTTGTTCTTGGTGATGAATTCACAAAGACATCACAGAAGCTAATGTTGTACTTTGCCTCTTTTCTTTTTTCTTCAATGTATTTTATACTTTAGGGTCTTATATCCAAGTCTTTTATCTATTTGGAGATTATTTTTATGTGAGGTGTGTGATGTGATCTAGTTGCATTCTTTTTCATGTTTCTAATTTCCCCAACTCCACTTGTTGAACAAACTCTCCACTTGTATTCTTGATTCCTTTCACAAGAAAGGATGTGTGGGTTTATGTCTGGGAACTCTATTCTATTCCATTGGTCTGTGTGATTTTTATTCCAGTACTATACTATTTTGATGAACATAGCTTTGTAGTATAGTTTGAAGTCTGGGAGTATGATACCACTGGTCCTTTTTTTGTTAGAATTGCTGGCTATTCAGGGAATGCCACTGCAATCAACATGAAGGTACATATACATAGTTTTTGTCATCTTCAGGTAAGTAGGTAAAATTGGAAATGCTGGATAATAGACAAGTTCAATTTTAATTTTTTTGAGGAGCTTTCATACTGTTTTACATAGTGGCTGCACTAATTTAGATTCCCAACAGTGTCCAATGATCTCATTCTCACCAACCCTTATTTCTTGTGTCTTTAATAACAGTTGTTTTGATTTGCATTTCCCAGAAAAGGACACTGGACATCTGTAGCAGATTACTAGGCATATTTAACAGCTAAGGTGAGCTTCACATAAAATGTTAGGGCTAGCTAGTAAGTGGCAGAACCAGGATTAAAACTCAGTTCCTTTTTGACTCCTGCGTTCATGCTTTCTTATTCAACTTATTCATTAAACCTGCATAGGGCACCTGCTACAGGCCAAGCATTATTCCAGATGACTGCTCACTGTCAAAGGCATCAGGTACTCTTGGAAAGCAGAATTGATTTACTTAGTTTAACATCCTTAGGGTATGGTCAGCTATCTGTGCATTACAGATGTTATTACTCAAAACATCCCTCAAACAAGAAACAGAAAACTGGCTGCTCTAAACAGGAAAGTAAACTAGTTTTGAGAAGATCTATAATGTGGGTTCTGCCAAAAGCAGAGCTCAAAAAATCAGGGTTAAAGTGGTATGTGCTACACACTTCTTCAAAAGAATCTGTTGATATGATTCAAAAGCCACAAATATGTCCATTGTACTTGATAACAAAAGTTTTTAAAATTCTCTTGTGGCGGCCCTCCCTGGTGACGCAGTGGGTCAAAGCACTGCACTACAAAGCTTACTTTAAGCCACTCCCGCATGAGTTCGATTCCCGCCTGCCCAGGAGGAGTCCACATGGCGTGGCAGACCTCTCCTGACCCGCCCGCTGCTCCCCTCAGCATTGTACTTCATCGATCTGCCTGTTCTGCTCCCCACTCTGTCTCTGGTGAATCCTCTCACCCTCCGCATCTCTGGCCTGTACCCCAGTTCTATATGAAAAAATAAATAAAATCTTTAAAAAAAAATTCTCTTGTGGCTTTGAAATTTCATTTTAAAGAAGTTATAGAAAACACAGAAAAATTGTATGAATAAAGTGGGAGTGTTCATGTTAGTGTTATTTTGTAAACACCTAAATGGTGATTGCAACCGAAGTTCAAAGAGGGGAGAATGATGACAAATGATCACACAAACTGCTTAAGAATTTAAAAGTTAGTAAAAGCATAAAAGTTATGTAACTGCTGTGAAAAATGCACACTTACATAAGACACAGAGAAGAAAGCAGAATTCAAATCCATCTGCTATGATTACAAATATGTAAAAGTGTTTTTTAAAAGGCTGGAAGTGAACACTTTAAAATTCTATTTGCTGTTTGGAGTCGAGTCACAGTTGGGCCTGTCCCTTCACTTTTGGTACCACTGTTTCTTCCGGAGTTTCTAAATGGTTTTCATAATAGCAAATGCCTTCAATATTGGAAAGAACCAGAAGCAAGATCTAGCCCCAACAACTAGGGAAAGCTTCCCTAGTTCTAGAAACTCAGCTCCCCGAGTTTCTATGACCATTCGTCATTATTCTCTCCTCGTTGAACGCAGAGGTTGCATTCACCTTTTAGATACTTACTGAATAACACTAACATAAACACTCCCACTTTATTCATATAATTTTTCCATGTTATCCTAGTTTATCAGAGGCTGGTCAAGTGATTAGAAAACTCAAACAGAAAAATGGCTTTGCAAAACAGGATGCAGAGCCCAACTGGTGATCACATACAGTGATGGTGACAATGGGGAGCATTCCAGAAACCAAGGAAGTGAAGACAGGAGAGTAGACATTAAAGCAGAAGGAGCCCGGGGAGGTGGTTGGCACAGCCACTGGCTCAATGCTTAGTTAGGCAGGTTCCCACCTGCAGAGGGTGGAGGCGTCTCAACAGTGCTGTCCTGAGTCCGCATGTGCCGCTCACAGCCTCAGCATCCCTGCTTCTCTGACACTGTGGCCCTAAGCACTGCTCTGCTGAGAGCTCTTGGCATCCCGAGTGACACTGTGACGTGTAGGTGGCATCCCAGCCACCACAGAGTGATCACGCCCACAGTCTCTGAACAGAGAAAGCTGAGGCTCATCATGAGGACCTGGGTGCCATGAAGGCCTCTGGGATAATGGAAGATGAGGTCCTGTTCTCAAACTGAGCAGCACCTCAGAATCACCTGGGGAGCCTGGTAAAATATTTTTTGAGGTTTTGTCCTTGATTTTGATTTAATAGTTTTTTTTTTTAAGATTTATTTATTCATCTACACAGAGCTGGGGTACGGGCCAGAGGTGCAGGGGCAGTGAGAGGATTCACCAGAGACAGAGTGGGGAGCAGAACAGGCCGACTGACAAGTACACTGCTGAGGGGAGCAGTGGGTGGGTCAGGAGAGGTCTGCCGCGCCATGTGGTCACCTCTGGGGCAGGGATCAAACTCATGCTAAAGTGCTGTGCTGTAGTGCTGTGCTGTAACCCACTATGCCACAGGGAAGACCCTGATTTAGTAGTTTTATTTCATTCCCCAAACTCTATCTTTTTAACAAGTATTTGAGGGATTGGAGATATTCGGGAATCCATGAGCTAAGCAACGTAGTGTAATTCCAATGCTTAATATAGTATTTTTTTCCTTTACTAAAAATCAATAGTTTTAACAGAACATTTATTTAAGTAGAATATCTATTCCCAACAATGTCAGAAAAAGGAATATTTACGCTACCTGGTAATCCAACATGCAGAAGCTTGGAAAAAATTGACAAATTCGGGATTCAAAAAAGTAGGGGAAAATCCAGAAAATTGGTAGTTCCTTGGGGTTGTCATCTAGTGAATACAAATAAAGAAAAAGAGAAAATAAGAAGCTGAGAAAAAAGAAAAATAAAAACTCAAAAACTTGTGGCAGCAGCAGTAACTGCAATTGTTCAAGCCACTGTAGTTACCTAAGGAGAGAATGTTGCCAAAGTGCCACTTGCAACTGGACCTTCTCCCTAATCAGCGCAAGCTTCCCATCATGCCCCGACACTGCTACGAAGCCTATGTAAAAGTAATTCTTACGTGATTGCCACTTTGGTCTAGGAAAAGGCAAAGACAGTCTGCAAAAAAGTGGGAAATAAAAAAGCAGCAGCAGAGGTGGATCACAATGGGACCGAGGGGTCCTGGGCGAGGAGGCTGAGGCCGGGCGTCTCAGTCCTCGCTCCAGCATCGCCCATCTCCACTCCAGAGGTGATGCAAGCTAAATCATGGAAGATTCTTAAGAACAGTCTTAGCAAAATTAACTTTTAAGATAAGATGCAGTCAATACAACTATTATTACAGGCTGGCCACAAGGCTTTTTCTATTGTGTCCTCATAATAACCCATTGGGTCACAATAATCACCCCATTTTACAGATGGGGAAATGAAAGCACAGCCTTAATTAAGTCGTTTGTTCAAAGTCACACAGCTGGTGAGTGGAATATGATTCACAAAGCCGTCAGTGCTTCTTCAACACACTAATTTTATACACTCTGATAAACAAAGTTAATAAACAAAAACAAGTGAATTATTTAGAACTATCAGTCATGCTTTAATTTTTGTTTGAAGCTGTCCCCAAAACGCACTACGTGGCTGGCACAATTAATGGCCAATAATCTAGCACCTTGAATGCTGGAAACTAAGAAATGACTATCCTGACTTATACAGGGAAATCCTTGGAAGCCCTAACGCACTTTAAAGTGAGGAATGACCCCAGTCACCGGCCCTCCTACTACCAGTGTCCAGGTGCCACCAGTCACCTCTGTTAGGCCACTACATGTGCTGACTTCCCTGCTAAAGGGTGGCAGTTTAGGGTTCGGGTCAGCCGCTGGTGCCTACAAGATTGGACAAGACTTTAGGAGAGGGAAGGCAGGATCCAGGACAGAGACATACGGCTGTCTCATCCGCTGCTCTGTGGCCAGCACCAACAGCACGTGGCCCGCAGTGGCTACTCTAAGTCCTGGCTGAATAGCGTGACAACGGCTCACTGTTCCTCTTCATAATGTCCCCTTGGCCCATCTGAAACAAATAGTTTATCTATTAGTCTTTTAAAAAACAGAGATTAGGATGATGAAAAGGGTCTCACGATAATGAAAACGGCCACCTCATCAAATAAGCTGTTTTTTTAAAAAAAGACAAGAACCCCCGACCTGTCTATCTTATCAGGTCCCTGATTCACGGAGCTCTGCTAACATTTGACAGGAAGTAGACACATAGATACATGTCTATTCTGCAGTAAGTAATAGATCACACACCTTGTCTTTGACCTTCCTTCCATATAGCAATTAACTTCTTGAATGTAACAGCCAGAGGTTCAACCAAGCCACCAAATGGAGGGTCTGTCACCATAATAACTCCTTCACCTTTATCTTCCTGTAAAAAGGTTCTGCATACATCAAGGGCAGCCTGGAATAAATAAAAGTTAATTTCTCAATTAACACAAGTGGAAGGCCCTTCATCCTTTGGAAGAGAATGCATTAGGCTCCTCACTCGTGGAGCCTTCACCCATGCTGCCACCCCCTGCCCCGGTGACATCCTAAAGCTACTCTCGTTCAGTTCCAGGAAGATTTTTATCTTTGGGTTCTTGATAAGCAGGTTTTAAAATTGCAAATTCAAACGCCATCACTATCAGAGGACTACACATTTCAAATGGTTAAATTAAAAAACTAAATTTAGCAACCTAAAAGAGAGAAACTCATTACCCGTGAACACTAAAACACTAAACTCAATTCAACAAACAGAACCTGAGTCGGTGCTAACCCCTGGAGACACAAAGACAAAGAAGACATATTTTTGCCTGCCTGGTTTGCCCACTGCTCAGGAGTCCAGTTTAATAACAGCTACAAGTTACCAGTAAAACGTGCACATGCTTTTTGAGTACCAGGTAAATGACAGACATATTTGAACAGGCACACTAAGCAAATAAGTAAAAAGTCACAGGAAACAAAGCTTATCCAGGGCATGGAACCAACAAACAGATTGAAGTGTTTTTATAACTGCAAAGTTAACATTGACCACTGTCTAGGGTATTTATCATTTTTTTTTGCTTTGGGAGAAGTCGTAAGAGACTCCTGTAATATAGACTCTAGTCTACTGACTCTATATCAGTTTCGAAGCTCTATATTTCATCTGTAAACACAAACTGACACAGATTTTAAAGCTTACTGGCATTTTAAATGTTAATAAATCTATGTTTATAATAGAATACATACTTTTCTACTGCTGATTTTGATAATCTAGAAGATGAGAGGAAAAACTACTGTATCCTAATCCCTTTTTCTTAGAAAAGTCTTTATTAACTTCCTACTGGCAGCCTGACGGCAAAGGATGGCATGTCAAGAAGGTTAATCACTTTTCAAGAGCTGCCTGGCACTGCCTTGACCTGCCACCCCAACAAGGACTTCAAGTACAGAGGCTGTTATTGAAAGACCTTCAAATTCCTTAGAGTTAAAAGCATAAAAAAGAAAATTAACAAATAAACAATACCTAAACCCTTACTGAACTTCAAAACAAAACATCAAAGATCATCTCTCCAGTAAGAATCAATAGCATCAGGCCTCCCTGGTGGCGTAGCGGTTAAATCTCAGCGCTATCAAACTATTACCAGCCACTGCAGCCTGAGTTTAATCCCCGGCCCTGGAGGTGACCCACATGGTGCAGCAGACCTCTCCTGTCTCACCCACTGTCTCACCCTCCCTCCTGTACCCCTGGCCTATAGCCCAATTCTTACATGCATAAGTAAATAAAATAAATCTTTAATGAAAAATAAAAAATGACACGATGTCATCATGTCATTGAGCTGTGAAGGGTCCACATGTGACTGGCTACCTCTGGCAAGAGCTGGCTTACACCACCCATGTGGCTGGTGACTTGAAGAAGTGCTGGCATTGAAAACAGCTGATTCTCTACACAAACTTTAACCCCTTTTACCATTTAGCACATGACATTCTTTGCAACCCAAGAGGCTGTATTATTTGCTATGAGAAAACCCTGTGTGGGGAACTCCTGCCTTTTAATTCAGGTTACTGTGCAGTCCTGAGCTTCAATTCCCAGAACATCCTACATACCTTCATGGGGGCTGAGCAGACACATCAACACTTAGTGATTGAACAATACATGGTAAATAAGCCTTGACTTAGGAAGTAGGTAGAAAAGGGACAGATAGCAGAATCATTAAAGCAAGAGTTTTCCATAGATCAAGCCCTACAGTTGCAGTGCTACTTAGAGGCTGCTCCCAAAATGTAGAAAAAGGAAAACCTGAGCTGGACAAAGGTATTCTTCTGGGAAAGAAGAAGTGGAGCTCGGCCTTGGTGGCTTATTTTACCTTTCTTCTAGAACTTCTAAGACTCTGCTATAAACTTTCAACAGCAAGTTATGCAGATTTCCAAAAAAAAGTGCTAGATGAAATTGCTAGGCAACTGGTAGATGATAGTTAAATGTGATTTTGTTTTTGTCATTGTTTAAAATAAAAAGCAAAATCATGTTACAGTATTAAAAACAAAGACACAGCCCAACCGACTCCGGGCCTGCCATGGCAGCATCACACATCTGTGGCCTCCTCATCTAGGGTGTCACCAGGCCCCACCGCACCCCTGGTTAGCAGCTCAAGGCCCCACGGTATCCAGAAGTTGCACCGGACTGTCCACCTCACTCTTCCACCAGACCCACAAACATTTCCAAACTCCACTTCCAAACCTCCCGCTCTGTTATGAAGAATGAAATACAAACCCAGGCCAGACTGCCACACTGTCTCTGAATTCTCCCCGGCCTACTCACTGCCTGGTCTTTCTGTTTCTATCTGCGAATGTCTGCAGAACACACTTCCTTCCTCTCTCTCTGCCACTGTCCTGGCTGAGAAGTCCCTCGTCATCTCTTATTCAGTGATTTTTCACTGAAGTGATGTTTTCTAGGGTGAACTTTCCTACGCTCATCTAATCAGCTCTCAGATCCTAGTGATTACAACCGCATGTGCCCTTTGGGAAACAGAAACATGTCTGATTCCGACTGCTATTTATTTCAGTATTTGGTTTTCATGGCGTTCAGGGCTGAAAAATATATATCCCCATGCTAATTTGATTCTGGTGGAAGGTGAGCATCACTGACTATACTTACTAAATCAGGAGGCTCCTTTTTCGACCCCAACCAACAATTCTGAATTTGTTTTCATTTCCTGAGTGACTAGTTTTTCAGTCTTGCTTCGCCGTCATTCTGTCATTAGCTATTACCTTTAAAGCACAATATATAATTAAGCATGGCTCGCCATCCTTTTTTTTAAACTGATCTATACACATACACGCATGGGTGCTTATCAAGTCGTCGTCTTCACATTAACCAAACATTTGCTGATCTTTCAGGTGCAGTTACTTGGTTGTTTTGCAAGAGATCTGCTGTGCTGTTATCCAGAGTGACATTTTTAGCATCATGTATTAAAAGCTTTTTCTAAGCCACCATCCTTGTTTTTTAAAGACTACGTTTTGGAATCATTTTAGGTTCATAGCACAACCGAGAAAGGAGAAAGGTGTCCCACTACTCTCCTGCTCCACACAGACTGCCTCCCTCATTGCCAACACCCCCACCAGAGTGGGGCCTTTGTTACACCTGATGAGCCCGAGTGACACCTCATCATCATCCGTAGTTTACATTAGGGTTCACTCTTGGCGCGGCCTATTTTTTAAGGATGGATTTAATAAAATCATCAATCTCTTTAACCAGGCTATGACATTTATCAGGGTGGCAGACAACAAACAGCTAACCTCAGAATCCCTTTTTAATAACATACTGTAAATCTACAAAGGAGAGCTTGACTTTGTAAGGGAGTGAGGGGAAGGTGGAAATGTGACTTGAAGAGTGCTCTGAAAGTTGGGGTAAAGTTAATGAGGCAAAGAGAGAACAGAGGGCAGAAGGGGCAGCCTGGCAACAGCCCGGCTGGAGACAGGACCAGCTCGAGACCAAGTCGCGAGCGCTGAGCACCAGCAGCAGGTGGGGCAGGAAGAGAGGCCGGAGCGCGTGGGTCTGGGTAAGAGGGGGGGCCTTCTCCAAAGAGCGGGGGAAGTCCTGCAAGAGGAACTGCATGATTACTTCTAGATGAACAAAAGGAAAAGTCAATAAATGGTGGAACAGCCACAATCTGAGCTAGAAAAATAAAGAAGTTCTCTCAAACGCATCTTCCATAAGAAAGAGATAATGAATAATTCTTACCTTTCCATCAAAGAAGTGATGGTTAAACATGTTATAATGGCAAAAACTATCTTCCATATAAAACTGTGAATACCTGTAAAATAATTGGTTGATTACTAGAGTTACCTGTCCAGCAGGGCTGTAAATAAATATACACTCAATTTTAAAACTATGATATTACACTTTTAACAAATCACTTTTATCACTTCTTAACTTTTTGAAATAATACTTTCCCCAAATCTGAGGGAATCTGTACACTGAATACATAATAAAGTATTTTTCCAATTTTAAAGAAACTGTAGCAATACTACAGGATACTCATCTATAACATACTACTCATCTATAACTCATCATGTATCCTTATGAGTCCAAAGATTACATATAAAAATCACAGTATAGATTATCAAAGAAATGGGTTGGCAATTAAAAAACTTCTCTAAATATTTTGAAGAATTTTTTTTTAAATACTGAATCAACATTTCTACTCAAGAGTTGATTATTTTCTTCTGTAGTTAACAAAAAAAGTACTTAATACAAACTTTTTATCTACTGTAGATTAGTTCAATAAAACACATCTTCTCAACATAAAAAAATGAAGTGAGTATATTTCATATTTACTGAATTAATGCCAAGAGAGAAGAATGTTCACTGGCTGAAACATCTTATTCTTTTAACACGCTACTTTAAAATGCAATCAGCAGAACAAGAGTACCAGTTTTAGATATTAACATTTTATACATTTTGCTAATTTACCAGGCAAAATTCAAGCCACATTATGATTTAAATTTGCATCCATTTGATTTCTTTCAAGACTGGGCTTTCTTTAATCCTTGTTATTCCTATTTCTAGATATAGGTCCTAATGTCCTTGCTGATTCCTGAGATTGTTGTGTGACACAGACACCTCTGTTATTTCAAGGAGATTTTTGGACTTCCAACTTTTGCTATGAACAATTCACATACGAGCCAGTCCATCTTTCCGCAGAGTTCATAGCCCAGTGGAGAGACAGAGATCAGGCCCTCCCTGCGCCAGGGCTTCCTCGGGGGAGCGCCCAGCATGCTGCCCAACCCACCGCCCACGTCTCCCTGTGCTCTCAGCTCCCCACATGGGGTCTCACTGCTTCCTGGGCCACAGTGAGTGTCGCTGCAGCCGGCGACTCTGGTTTTTCTTCTTCTGACACTGGGGTCAAGAGCAGTGGCTCTATCATGAATGACACGGTCAGTTGTCAAATTCTGAGTGGGTAACTACATGTATGAATTTAGTAAATTAAACTATGTGAGTCTCAGGTTATTCAGCTACAAAACGGAAAAAAATAGCTTTTTACCTCATTGAACTTGGTAAGAATAAATGAGGTAAAGCACACAAAGTGGTTAATAGGATCCTAGCTACACAGCTTTTGCTAAAAATGTTAGGATATCGTTATTTTAGTAAACAGCCGCTAGAAAAATTTATGTCTTCATGTCCCTACATTGGAGAAATACGTTTATCTCCAACCAAAATTACTCCTCCTATAATATAAACTTCTTATAATATAATATAAACTTATATAATATAAACTTCTTATAATATAAACTTCTTCTTGTTCTATGGAGATGGAATAATGTCTTGTTACCGCTCTAAGTACAATATCCTCAGCATCATTTAAGATATTATTATCTTAGTACATCTGATGATTTCATAAAATATGAATTTGTAGTGAAGAAATAAGACAAAGGTTCAGATAATTGAAAAATATTTACACTACATGCTGTAATCTGATAAACATTTCAAAATCTGTGTGACAAAATCAATTACCATAAATAAATAATTACCATAAATATACCCACTCAACACACACAGGGTCAGTTGCTGTACACACAGATGTACCTCACTACTAGTCAGAGTGTGTCACCTGCCATTCAAGAGTTTTTTGTTTTTTGGGTTTTTTTTACTGTCTTGCATCTTTTTAAATATATTTTTGCCCCCTCTCCATTTTTTATTGCTTCACAGAGGCATAATCATTTTTTATTAAAAAGAGAAAATTTCATTTACATAAAATTCAGCCCAGCACACATGTCCAAAATAGCCTAGGTAGCAGAGGGGCAGAGCCAGAGAGAAAAAAGCCAGGATTTCGACTCTAAGTTTCCACCAAATACAAACAAGGGACCATAATTTTTCATATTTTAAATTATGAAAAATCACTTAACATTACCCACTTAAAATGGAATTGGACACAAAGAATTATTCTCTCCATTGACTAAGACAAACAAAACCAATCAGGAGCACGGGCTCTTGAAAACGGCTCAAAAGGACATTCATTTAATTTGGCCATTCATTCTCCTTAAATGGAGTCAGCTACCAAGTGTGAAGCAGGCTCTACACACAGGAAATGCAATCAAGAGCTGAATAAAATTAGCTCATGAAACGAACCTAAGAATTTCTCTTCTTTCCTTTTGACATAACTTTATTTGGATGATAGTTTGCTAAATAGTCTCACATCTTTCATGCTAAAATTAGAGCATCTAGAAATCCGTCTTAGGAAATGTTAAACTCAAACCTGAAAGGAAGTGCCCCTGTGTTGAGGCAGGGTTCTGCAACCTTGGACAGACCTTCTGTGGGGAAACAGCAATAAAGCAAAGTCAAAGTGCCGGGAGCAACTATTCCCTGCCATTCTTTTTTTTTAAAGATTTATTTATTTATGTTTACAGAACAGGGGTACAGGCCAGAGGTGTTGTGGGGTGAGAAGATTCACCAGAAACAGAGTAGGGAACAGAACAGGCAGCTGCACTGAAATACACTGCTGAGGGCAACAGCAGGTGAGATAGGACAAGTCTACCACACCTCCCTGCCATTCTTAGACACAGGAATTATGACCAGATTTAACTGTGGCCCTTGTGAGAGATCTGAACCAGCCAGTACATACTAATGTACTTCAATCGGCCAGCTCCCTCCTAATATCCAATGTTAACCTTGTTCAGAGATGATCAACTAACAAACTACAGTATCAACAAACTAAATGAGGTAGAATATCCCCAACACAACATACTTAGCTTCTGTTTGCAACACAGAGAGAAGTTTAGACCTGAAAAAAATACCAATGTATTCTATTATTACGAAATACATGTATCCCTTACTCTGGCAAAGAGACTTCAACTATAGGCTCAGTTAAAGTAAAACTACCAGGCATGGCACCTAAGGCCAAAAAGAAAGGGGCTGTATAAACCTTCCAAATCAAAGGTAAATCAGGTAAGATGAAGAGTTGATGAATGTACCTAGCTGATTTAACACTACTAAACAATATGCTTAAAATGGGTTAAAAGCTAAAATTATAAGACCCTTAGAAGAAAGTACAGGTATAAATATTCATGACCTTGAATTAGGTAATAGTTTCTTACCTAAGACACTTCAAACACAAGTAACCAAAGAAAAGAGAGAAAAACTAGACTTCATCAAAAGTGAAAAGAAAACCCACATCGGGAGAAAATATTTGTAAACCATGTATCTGCTAGTATCTAGTACCCAAAATACATTGAGAATGCTTTTAGTTTAACAATAGAAAGACAAATAATCCACTGGAAAAATAGGCAGAGGATCGAATACATGCCACCCAACAGTTCGACAAATGGCCCATAAGCACATGAAAAGATGCTCATTATCATTACCCATCAATAAAATTTAAAATAAAGCCACAATGAGATAAAGAACAGATAATAATAAGTGTTGGTAAGGATGTAGAGAAATCAAAGTGCACATAAATTCTGGTGGGATTGTAAAATGGGGCTTTAGAAAACAGTTTGATAGTTCCTCAAGAAGCTAAACATAGTGTTATATATGACCCCCTAAATCTACTCCTAACACATATACCTATGATGGGTTGAACTATGTTCCTCCAGAATTCATCTCTAAAATCCCTAACCTCGTACCTCAGAATATGACTGTATTGGAAAAGGGCTTCCAAAGATGCTACTGAGTTAAAACGAAGTCTATAGGACGGGCCCTAAAGATATGATTGGTGTCCTTCCAAGAGGAGAATTGGACATACAAGGAAGACACCAGAGATGGGCAGACCACATAAAGACACAGCGAGAAGATAGCCTTCTGCAAGCTAAGCTGAGAGGCTCAGAAGAAACCAAACCTACCAGCAACTTGAGTGTAGAAACTTTGTGGAAGACAACTAAATTCCTGTCTTTTAAATCACCCAGTCTATTGTATTCTGCTATACTAGTTCTAGCAAGCTAACACAATACCTATAGACATGACAACATACATGCACATGAAAATCTGTATACAGATGTTCATAACAGCACTATTCAAAATAGCCAAAAAGCTATTTGAAGTAACTCAAGAAGTAACTGAAATATCTATGATCAGCTAAGTGGACAAGTTAATTTGGCAGATCCATACAAAAGAATATTACTCGGTCACAAGAAAGAATGAAGGCCTGACATATGCTACAATATGAATGAACTATGAAAATATTATGATAAGCAAAAAGAATCCAGACTCTAAAAGCCATACATTGTATGATTCTATGTGAATCCAGCCGCTGAAAGTACACTAGTGGTGGCCAGGGGCTCCAGGAGAAGACATGAGAAGAGGCTGCTTATGGGGACAGAGTTTCCTTCGAAGGTGATGGAGATACTTTAACAGTGGTAAGCTCACGGATACATTAATTAGTGATTCTGTTTTTGAAAAGCTGCATGATCCTATTAACCACTATGTGTACTTTACCTCATTTATTTATGCTTACCAAGTTCAATGAGGTACAAACTATGATTTTTCCATTTTGCAGATGAAGAACCTGAGACTCACACAGTGTAAGTTCCTAAATTGACACATGCAATAAGTGACCCACTCAGAATCTGACACCCTGTCATGGCAGAGCCAGTGCTCCTGACCCCCGTGTCAGTGAAACACAATGTGCACATCCTCTGGTACAATAAATTAAAATGCATGTCTTCTGCTCCAACACCACGATGAACTAAAACCCCAGAAAGTTCAAATAATTTTGAAAAATAATTCTGTGAGAAGAAATGTTCACCCTGTCAGAATTTATTTCTAAGCGATAAGCCAAAGACAATTAGACACATTCACAGAGATTTCGGAGGCCAACAGCAAGGAGAGAAATCCACTGCCTCCCTGTCTGAAGTATAGAAGATTACAAGTGGAGCTCACGGGACTAAAAGGTTGCTTACAACCAGTTACTGTTTCTTAAATGTTAAAGGGTTATCATAAGGTCACAGTAAGAGAAAAATATTAAAAATAAAAAAACCAGGAGATAATAAAGGAGAATATTATATACTTTGTAATGACCTACCGAAAGTCAATATCCAGTAGAAGGCTTTTAAGGTTAAACTTCACGTCACCTGATGCTTTCAACCTGATCAGCTCATGCAACCTAGAGCAATTAGAGAAAGCAAGTTTAATAGGACATGACAAAGGCCATACAAAACAGCAAACAAACAAGTCAACCATCAACCCCTCCTTCCAGTTCCAATATTTCCCAGAAACACTGAGGAGACTTTGGCAGCAACCAAGGTTTCAGTTTTGCAAATAATTTATAAAGGGCAAAACAAAGAAGTCGAAAATTATAAACCAAATTCATGAATCAAGTCAGAAAGACTCGCATACAGCTGACCTCTCCAGGGACTTCTCAGAGGGCCACAGAGGTGGCCCCTGCTCACATACTCACACCTCTTCGAACTCTCACCTTCACGCTTGGCCCTGCACACGCTCCATCACCAAAGGCACATTTTTCTCAGGGCTTAAACAGCAGCAAGCAGAAAAGAGTTTAAAAGTCATGGGCTGTACCTGGGTGTCCCGACACACAGTGCTCTTCTGAATCCAAGCGAAGAGAACAGGTCTATCAAGAACCGACAGGTCCTATCGGCAAACAAATACTGCGCATTTGTCTTCTTGTTCTCCAGGGGATAAAGCAGCTGACTGGGCCTTTTTAACTGGGTGACAGAAACGTTGCTCACCACCGGATGCCCAGGGTGATCCTCCCACTCGTCTGGTAACAGCAACTGCTGGCATTTTTGACAAAATGTTCTCTGAGACAAGGGCAGCTCAATAAACCTCAAGTACCTTCAAGACATTTATTAAAAAAAAAAGGGGGGGGTATATGTTAAGATTGTTTTTTTTTTTTAAGATTTATTTATTTATGCATACAGAACTGGGGTACAGGCCAGAAGTGCAGGGGCAGTGAGAGGATTCACCAGAGACATAGTGGGGAGCAGAACAGGCAGATCGACAAAGTACACTGCCGAGCAGGTCAGGAGAGGTCTGCAGCGCCATGTGGTCACCTCCAGGGTGGGGGTCGAACTCGTGCTGAAGTGGCTTTAGCTTCTTAGTGCTGTGCTTTAACCTGCTGCACCACCAGCGAAGGCCCAGGATTGTTGTTTTTAAAGACAATTTGTTTTTACTATTTTTAGTATGCAACAAGCATTCACTTCCTAAAGAGTACTGCACGAAGAAGCAAAGGTGAGGGGGAAAATCTGTGGACTTTTGGCTAGAACTTATGTCTGGCCACACACCCACTGAATGAAAAGAATCAGCAATTTCATAAGAATTGAGATGTACCAATTGAGTCAATGAATGAAGATCAATATTCACTTACAATGTGAATCTAACATATTACTCAAACAACTTTGTAGTAATGGAGACTATCAGGTTTAAATTTATCAACAAATCCATGTGTTCTAACTCTGAAGTGTTAAACAACCTGGCTTAGTATGACAGTCATTTTAAAATGAGAAATTAGATCATTCTTCAAGTTCTTGTGGCATATTTAGGAAGAAAAATCATCTCCTAAAAAAGAAAACGTTCCTGCAAAGCTCCGTGATTCTTAGCAGTTCTGATGGAGGTGGTTCTGAGAAGTTTAGTCCCTAATCACCCAACAGGCAAAGAGTATTCAAAACTTTACAAAAAAAAAAACCTATACAGAATTGTTAGTCTTTTGCAAATCAACTTTATATCTGACTTCAGTGATACCTTTTCATACTCTTTTCATTTTATTAGAGGTGATTAAAGAAAGAAAATAATCACAGTATATTTACAAAATTGCTGATTTTGAATATGTAATACCAGTTATGAAATCAGCAAAGAAAACAGATGAGAAAGAAATAAGTTTATCAAGACTCAGAGAGGATCAGAAATGTCAACATCCAACAAGGATGCTAAAGGCTTCAAAGACAGAGGCTGTTACATGGTTTCAAGTGATCAAATCTGTACTAGAAACTGAACAATGCTGAACCCAAGAGGTCTGAAAACTTTCCATCTGTGAAAGCAGTTTCACTTTAAAGCACCAGGCAGTACAAAGAGCTGTTCTGAGTGGCCGCGGCAAGAAATAAGCTTATCACATCAGAAATTTAAATACTTCTAGTTCTATGATAACTGTTGTCTTACAGCCTTGTCTAGGACTGAAAGAGAGATCTAAGAAGAAACTTTTACAGTAATTACAAGCAAAACTGTCACTAGAGAAACATATTTTTAGATAAAATTATATAATATCTAGATCAGAAGTCAGGTTATAGGGTACAGGTGATAAAAATGAGCCTCATACTGATAACGGATAAAGTTGGTATGGATGCAGGAGGCTCTTATACCATCCCACTTTTGTGTATGCTTGAAACTTAGCAAAGTACTTCAAAGTACATAAGTTAAAACACAAAGTTAGTGAGCAAAAATGGCTCCAGAAAATGACTAAGCAAGAATGGGATTATATGCAGCCTTAGTGTTTCATTCTTTGGTAACAGGAAATGAATCTCAACAACTTCTTAGAACTAAGTTTCCAGTTTGAAAGGCTCTACCTAATCCCCAGCAAGACAGAAATAAAAAGAAGAAAAAAAAATCAAAGTGGATCGCGATGAAAAGTTGCACCCCTGGAAATAAAGAGATTCAAAAGCATGACAGGATCAGCAGATCACAGGTCATAAATGAGAGACAAGGAATACATTTGAACTTCTCAACTACCATAATGAAGACGTAAGAAAACAGAGCATTGCCTTCCATATTCTGAAGAAAAGTATTTCGTACCTAGGATCCTATCATGCGCATAGGTATCAATCAAGTATCAGCATAAAAGGAGTCTCAGAAATGCAAGATAACAAAATTTTTACTTCCTTCTACACGTTCAAGAAAAAGACTAAGGGAATTGTTGGGTGGTAAAAATCAGGTTGGCTTTACAAATCAACTAAGCCCATGCAACTCTAGACCAGCACCCCCAGAGGGTGGCATGCCCCAGCACTGGCTGCCACGAATACCAGCTCCTGACGAAACAACACAGATACCAAGAGGCTACGTGGGGAGACTTAAACAAAAGAAACAACATGCTTTGAGGTCTGTTCGATCCTATTACAAAAAAAAATCTCTGGGCTTATCATCTTTTTATTTTATTTCCTAATCATTTATTTTTTTAATTTATTTTTACTTATGTAAATAAAAACTGGAGTGCAGGTCAGAGTTGTGGGGAGGAGAGTGAGAGGATCCACTAGACACAGAGTGGAGAGGGAGAACAGGTGGATCTACTGAAATATACTGCTGAGGGGAGCAGAGGGAGACAGGAGAGGTCTGCTGTGCCATTCGGGTCACCTCCCTGGCTGGGGATTGAACTCAGGCCGTAGTGGCTGGTGATAGCTTGATAGTGCTGAGACTTTAACCTCTGTACCACCAGGGAGGTCTCTAATCATATAAGCCCAAGTAGAAGCGTTAGAAGGAGAAGAGGGAAGGGGATATAGTGTAAGTATATTGGTTTCCTCGTGTTTTAGAGCCAGAGGCTCTCGACTGAAAATTCATGCTGCACAGACACAAATAATATTCAAAGACAAAAAGCTTAACTCTAAAAGGAATTATCAATAAAAATTTAATAGCAATTATAGAGAAGGAAAGATAGGGAGAAGATAAATATGCTAAGTTTATCATTTCTCATTTCAGATAGATGAAGAGAACCTAAAAAGGGGAGATTAAATATGAGTATAAAAAGTTAGAATGGCAACCATTAGAACAAAATTAAGAATAATCAATGTTAAAAAAAAAAAACACTAACGTGAGAATAGAAAGAAGCAATAAAACAGAAAACACAAAATAATACAGCAAAACTAAGGCAAGCATACCTGCATATTTACTATGAAAACCAAACTAAAAACTAGCCATTAAAACAAAGGCTGTTATGCCCCAGATCACAAAGGAAAATCCAGTAACTCTAGTTCTTCCCTTCTGAGATGCATATTTTTTCACATGTTAGTTAGCATCTACAGTTGAGATCTGGTTCCTAACCTCCGTCAGTCAGGAGGTCAGAACAGACCTGGGTCGGTGTGCAAAGCTGGTCCTCACCCTCAAGCTGTCATCTCTCCTTTACCTGACACAGTCTGAACAACACATGGGTGACGCTGCCATGCCCATGACTCAGCCCTGACAGTTACTGTGCCTACATTCCGGTCCCCTGGGGAGGGTAACAGGGCAAACCCTGACGTCAGAGAAGTACACTTTCATTGTTGAAAGGAGTAAACAACCGTGAAGGCCCGTACAAAAGAAAGGAGAAAGGAAGATCCTCAGGTCAGTGAAATTGTACCAGGTCCTGCGCTCTGAAACAGTCCACAAGACTGCATGCCACACACCAAGTGAGAGAAGATGCAAATCAGCAGAAAGAGCTGAAAGTGAGACACTACCGGCCATCTCAGCCGTCTCGGGACACTCAGTGCTTTAAGTTAGATGCTTGAAAGTGGAAGACTGCTGAATGAGCCTTCTCTTAGATCTGTGTGCTGTTGAACTTGTCCTTCTGATCATTTAGTCAAATTTTTTAGCTTCGTACATCTTGTGTATCTTTCTCTCTACCCAAAAATCACATCATAATCTCTCAACTATACTGCTTTAAATTAACATCCAGAAACACGGATTGTTCAAGATTGGTCGGAGAAACCCAGGACCAACAAGACCCAGGATTTCTCAGTGCTACCCCTCGTGGGAACTCCCTACACAGCCCCTGGGGAGAAGAAAACCATTCTGCTGCATCGCTCAGCATGGCTCACAAATTGCAGGCTAGCATTTTGAAATGTCATTTTTATTGATCTCCATTTGATGATCCATTTGCCTTTCCTGGAGTAGACAAATTATGTTTATGGCATTTCCCTAATAGCAAGCCTTGAAAATCCGAGTTTAAATGAGCTCTAAAAAACACAACCAAATGAAATATCAGCTAAACAAAACTATCTCGGTGCACATAAATTAATGCTGATTTTAGCATTAAAATACATCTTCCCTAAGATTATAGGTCACACACAAGACAGCTAATGCACAGCACAGGAGAGTAACACATTCCAGGCAGAGCAGGCTGCTCAAAACCACAAGGAATCGCACAAAATGTTAAGCTGTCAACTGAATACATGAAATATAAGGCATGGTTCATAGTGTGAGATTAAAAAAATGAGTATCAAATCCAATTCAGTGGATGGCAGAAATCTGTGCAATACTACCAGTTCCAGAATAAAAAGTCAAGAGAAATCGGCCAGCAGGAAATACTACAAAATGACCCAAGTAAGAAACCATTGATAATATTCATACTCTACTTTCTTCATCTTTGATATCCTATTTTATCCAACCATGATCATCTCACTATGACATATCTCCCTGTAGCTCCTTCATTTTATCTCAGTTCTCCTCAAATTATTATGCATTATTCATTTCTAGCATTTATATTTAAAAATAGTGTTTAGCGGGCCCTCCCTGGTGATGCAGCGGGTTAAAGCGCAGCACTAAGAAGCTAAAGCCACTTCAGCATGAGTTCGATCCCCGCCTGCGCCAGAGCCCCAGAGTTGATCCATATGGTGCAGCAGCCCTCTCCTGACCCACCCACTGCTCCCCTCAGCAGTGTACTTCCTCAGTCAACCTGTTCTGCTCCCCACTCTGAATCCTCTCACTGCCCCTGCACTTCTGGCCTGTACCGGAGTTCTGCATGCGTGCATAAATAAATCTTTACAAAATAATAATGTTTAGAATCAGAAAGGCATACATCTGAGTCACAACAAGTACTCTAGTAGTAGGAATGTGAGGAAGTTACTCAACTTTTCCAAGCCTCAATTTTCTCATCTAAGTAAACGAATGAGTCATGGGGCAAATGAGGATAATCAGAAGGCTTCAGGGACAGTGCAGGTGGGACTTCCCGACAGCTCAAGAACCTTCAGCGATAAGGGCCACAGGAGGAATAAGCAAAGATCCCGAGATAAGGGAAACAAATTCTAAAGGGAGCTAGTCAAACACCCCAGGACTAGAGGCAACAGAACTTTCCAGATCAAGGATGGCAAGAGAATCGTATGCCCGAAGGTAAGGGATGCAGGACAGGAAGATCCCAAGCGCCGAGGCGTGTTAAGTGAGACACCAGGAGCTAGCCAACCACAGAGCGATGGCTGCAACTTTACAATGCTGAGGGAAAGACTCTGAGGCACCGTCTTCGCCCCTCCCGTGTGAAGGAACTGTCCTTTTTCCTTTAAGAAACCCCTCTAAGACAAGGGCTGCTTCTCTGCTTACTCATCGGAAGACCCTGTGAGTTCCTTTTTACCACGCCGGAGACGAGCACCGCGGTCTGACCAGGGTGGAAAGCAGCAGCAGCCGTGCTCAGGTAACTGCGCATACCAGCATCACTGCCATGGCGGGACTGATACCACCACTCAGTGCACCTGGCACAGTGCCTCATTCACAGTAGTGCCCAATTTACACTAAATCCCTCCCCAGGTTTGTCGTTGTTGCTGTCTGCATTCCAGTACAGTAAGTGGGCATCCCTGATCCAGTACTTGGGTTAAGGTCAATCAAGTTACCTCCAGAAAGTCCCCCTAACAGCACTTAGGATTCCACTCACATCTGGAAGATAAAGAAACAAAACAAACTTTCAGATTTTAAGTAGAAAATGGAGGTTACCGAAAGACAAAAGGGAGGTGTAAGTTGGATAAAGGATAAACTGAATGGTGTAGATGACAACTGGATTTTGTTGGTGATCCTAACGTACTACACACGCGGCAAATTACAATCTAAGCACCTATATATAAACCTAGGTGATGTTTTAAACCAATGTTACTTCATTAAAGAAAAGCATCCATCGAGGGACTTTAAAATCCACTAAGAAGTGCAAGAAAAACACTTTTAATAGAGTCCAGGACACCTTTCCACTTGGCCTGGCTAAGACTTCGGAATCCTGCTAAGCACAGCAGCCCGGAGAGTCAGAGGGAGTTCCACTGAAGGTGAAAACCTATTTGGCATTACCAAGCAGAGCAAATAAGGAATTTCTCCCAGCAAATATAGCACAAGGGACTTCTTTAGGAGTTCCTCCTAGCAAATAGAACACAAGGGTTTATTTTCAAAAATAGGATGAATTCTTTTCACAGGCTCATCACAGAATTAAATCTATGACTTTAACTTCCATTCACCCAAAAAACACTTTAACAATGCAGAGTTCTTAAATTGATGTTTATAGCTTACAAAAATGCTTTGCTTCTTTTAGTATTTCAAAAAGAAACATTACAATAAATTTCAGATACATCATCAAAAGTACAAGAAACCCAGGGCCTTCCCTGGTGGTGCAAAGGGTTAAAGCACCACACTATGAAGCTCTCCAAAGCCACTGCAACATGAGTTTGATCCCCGGCCAGGGAGCTGACCCACATGGTGCAGCAGACCTCTTCTGACACGCCCACTGCTCCCTTCAGCAGTGTATTTCAGTACATCTGCCTGTTCTGCTCCCCCTCTGTCTCTGGTGAATCCTTTCACCCCCTACACCCTGGCCTGTACCCTAGTTCTTGTATACATAAATAAATAAATCTTTTTTTAAAAAAAAAGTACAAGCAACCCCCCAAAAGACGAATAATAGGATTTCATAAAAATTCAAAACTCTTATAAGTCAAAGGGTATCATGAAGAAAGTGAAAAAACAGTGTACACAAATATTTCCAAATCACATGTTCAAAAGGGTATTCAGAATATATAAAAAACTCCTATAACTCAACAGCAAAAGATAAAACCCTCTTCAAAATGAACAAAGCCCTTGAATAGATATTTTCCCACAGAAGACATACAAATGGCCAGCAAGTATATGAAAATATGTTCAACATGATTAGTAATAAGGGAAATAAAAAACAGCACAAGGACATACTACTTCATAACTAGTTGGATGGCCATAAACGAAACACAGAAAATAGTAAGTGTTGACAATAATGTAGAAAAATTAGGACCCCTGTGTTGCTAGCAGGAATATAAAGTCGTATGGCCATTGTGGAAAACTGTTTGGCAGTTCCTGCAAACATTAAACACATTTGATCCAGGAATTCCATTCCAAGGTATAAATAGCCAGAAGAAATGAAAACAGTAACCTCAGATATTTGTATGCTAATTGTCATTCACTGTAGCATTCTTCAGGACACACAAAATGTGGAAAACAACACGTGTCCACTAACTGAATCAAAAAATAAACAAACTGATTATTAGGCAGCCATAAAATGATGAAGTTCTGATATATGCCATAATATAGACGGGCAAATATTTTCTGATGTCACGTACATAGGTTACCTAGTCTAGTCAAATTCACAGAGACAAAAATACATTAGAGGTTACAGAGTTTGGAAGGAAATGGAATGGGGAGTTATTGCTTAGTGGTGACAGAATTTCTATTCAAGATGACAAAGCTTAGAAATCTTTAGTGGTGAAAGATTGTAAAAGATTGTGATCGTAATTATTGTCACTGAATTAAACACTTAAGAATTATCAGAATGAATAACTTTATGTTTCATATTTTTTTTAGCCACAATTAAATTAAAACCTTTCAAAAAGTAATAGTAAAATTAAGGCACTGAAAAAAATCATAAATAAAAATGACACTGCCTCAGTACCTTTCCACACACTGTACTCGAGATAGTGGTGGCTGACATCTTCGGTTATAGGCTTCCCGGGCAGCGAGTCTAGCTTCTGACAACTGAAATGGAATAAAAAGTCCCACTTAATAGACTATCAATCTTGCGATCATTCTAGAAAAGACAACTGCTTTCTGGCATCAGAAGCCAGAAAGACATACAAATCAATGTGGTAAACAAACATTCATTTCACAGGAAAAGAAAACACATTAAAATGGGAAGATTCTAGAGCAGTTGGAAGCAACACCCATAATCATAAATAAAATACTCAGCGATAACTCACACATGGCCATCTTAAGGGGTCTGCACAAGAGTGATAGAGGGGCCTCCCAGGTGGTGCAAGGGGTTAAGATGCAGCACTATGAAGCTATCCGCAGCACAAGTTCAATCCTAGGCCAGGGAGGTGACCCACACGTCACAGCAGACCTCTCCTCTCTCCTGCTACTCTCCTCAGCAGTATATTTCAGTAGATCCACCATTCGACTCCCTATTCCGTCTCTGGTAAATCCTTTCTCTCACACACACACACCTCCCCATTCCCACCACTGGCATCTCTAGCCTACATCCCAACTCCTGTATGCATAAATAAATAATTTTTTTTTAAAAGTGGTAGAAAACTACTAATAAACATAATAAAGCTGAAAATTTTCAGAAGCTTTAACAGAAGTTCAAGAAGAAACAAAATTCATAATTCTGTCTCTAAGTGACTTCACTGCAAATGCCCAAAATGAGTTTTTCTAAAACATTCCCTGGAATGACCATGACCTAAATTCTTCAAGGCCAACTCTTATTTGCTAAGGAAAATCAGCCATCCAATGCTAGTACTTCAGAAACAGCTTAAATTGCACTAAGTCTTTGAGATAGTAGTTTAACACATCAGTAATCAAAGTGCCGACTAAGCATAAACTCCAGTTGCCTGAACAAAGAGTATCTTCATCTCTTAGGGGACTTACATACTGTTCAAACTGCATGTTTTTTATTCGTGTTGACAACTCAATAAAATTGTCACATCATCAAAAATAAACAGTGTATTTCCAAAAGGTTGATATACCTTTTCATCTTCCCATTGAAAGAAATTACAATCTTTTCTATCTCTACAGGCAGAGCAGGCATAAAATCTCCGTGTTTCTTCTTTCCCTTGGCTCACCTTTACAAAAAGAAGAGTGGGTCCTAGTTCAAGAGCAGGAAAAAAACATGTCAAACAATAGCTCATAATGTTCACTGTCCTTACATAAAACATGTTTTCATTTTATGTTTATTTGCCTTAATTAAGTCCACTATCTCCTCCACAAATATTTTTCTCCCCACTCTCCTCCCCCGGCCGTCCCTGTCACAACATTCCGGCACAGATTTCTTCAGAAATAATTTTGCAAAACTGGTCTCTTCAGAAAGAAAATACTATTGTCAGTATAGCTGTTATCTACAGGGTGTGAATGACCTGAATGCTGAGACAAAAACCAGGAGGGGGTTCAGAGAACTGAGAACGCTGTCGCCTCCCCGCTCCATTCAGTGAAATCTGAAACGGGGTTACTCGACCATCCTTCTCACTAACTTTTTCAATGAAAAGATGGCACTGTACGCCCCAGGTAATGGCACTGGGAATCAACGCAAACACATTTCTTTGTTTCTCTTCTTTAAAAAAGAAGAAAAAGCTGGA
This sequence comes from Condylura cristata, assembly GCF_000260355.1. Taxonomy (NCBI): domain Eukaryota; kingdom Metazoa; phylum Chordata; class Mammalia; order Eulipotyphla; family Talpidae; genus Condylura; species Condylura cristata. The sequence continues at coordinate 45,850,227 of NW_004567113.1, forward strand.
ACAGCTGAACGACCAAAACCACAACAGTGGGGGACTTTCTAGGACGGTTTCAGTAACATCGAAAAACAAAACGCCCGAGGAAGGGGCGTCTTCCCCAGAATCCTACAAGCTCACGGCAGCTTCAGGTTAACCCAAGTCCCTGGCGCCCGACAACCAGGCTGAGCCCCGACACGGACCCACCATGAGGGCACATTGGGGCTGGGGTAGCGAGATCGGAGGGAAGGACCACCTCCGCTGCCGAACTCCCCAGGCTACCGGAGCTGCCCTCTGCCTCCACGATTTCAAGCCGCTCCCTGGGGGCCGCCATCTTCCCGCCACCGTCCCGAAATCCTCAGTCAAAAAAAAAAAAAAAAACCACCACAAAGCTGCCGCCACGACCCAGATGAACTTACAGCGCCCCCACGCGTCTCGGAGGATCTGTGGCGCTGGGGCAAAAGCCACGTCCAGAAACAGTCGCCGCCCTGGAGGAACCTTGGAGCCAATAGTGGGGGTCTACTGGCTGGCTGGCAACTGCTGGATCTTTGCAGTAAGCTCCCCTATTTCCTCTCTCACCTTCAGCCCCCATAATTGCTCTTTATTGAGAGTGTAGGCAGATGAGGTAACTCTGTGGAGCAAAGACTTGATCCAGTTGTTAAGTCCAAAAGACAGAATAACCACCAACATCAACAATAGAAATTGATGCAGCAGCTACGCTGACTTTTTTTCAAAGTCAAAGTCACGATGGTGTCTGCTAGCTTTTCTACGATATGTATAGCTGCACGTTATAGTTGGTTATCAGCTGCCATATAGATAGGAAAGAGAAATCGGTCCCTCTCTGCATTTGACGTGATTGTCTACCTAGAAAATCCCAAAGGATCTATAAAAATAAACCAGTAGACAAGATTGCAGGATACCATGTAACCCTATGAAAAGATCAGTTATAGGTCTTTGAACTAGCAATCAGCACGTAAACACCAACATTAAAAACAGAATGCCACTTAGAACTGTTGAAATACATGAAATACTTTGATGCAAATATAGCAAACATACAGGACTTGTATGCCGAAAGCTAAAAAATGCTGATGAAAAAAATCAGAGATCTAACGTAGAGGTGTGTGTCTTTGGATTAAAAGATGCAACTTAGTAAAACTGTCAGTTATCCTCAAGTTCAATGCAGATACAGGTTTAACTCAGCTTCTATCCAAATTCTAGCCAGATTTTTGCAGACATAAATAATATTATTCCGAGACATATGTGGGAAGGCAAGGGAACTAAAATAGCTAAGACAATTTTGAAAAATAATACTGAGTGGAGGAGCCATCTATCCAGTTTTGAGATTTATACTGAAGTTGCAATACACTACATGGTGGTAGATTAGGCAAATGTTTCCTTACTGCATTTAAAGAATTGAAAATAAACATCCCTATTTAAATTCATATAATTAATATTTATGGTATACTAGTTTAGAAATACTGCTCTTTTCCACACACATTCATACACGCCTTCATGAGTCACCTGCAGGAATCCTGTAGTGTCTGGTTTTTGATGCAATGATACCTTTTTCAAGTTGTCAGACAAAAGTTTCTGAAGCTCATTGTATGCAGTTCTCCATCTTGCCTGTATGGAAATTTCTGGATCTATATATGATGGTACTTTTGGAAATATTTTTCAAGGTCTAACTATCCGTTCTCATGAACAGTGACATTTTTATTTTAAAATACTGTCTTACAAGTAGAGATGTGTGACCTTTTAAAGACTCATTTACAAAATTTGTACTTGAGCTCATAAAATCATACCACCAAAAGTAGTTACTGAATCTGCATTTTCATTTTCTCTTTTAAGAAATTCTGATTCTACGAGATGACAAATAAGCAGCTCTAACCAGTAGGTACTGACAGCTTTACAGGTAACCTTCCCCAAACAGCAAAAAAAAAACCAATGAAGTTTGACTCAAATAAGGTAAATAAGAATGCAAGAGACTTTGAAGCTTTTCAAATTAAGACAATTCTCTCTTGTCTAGGGGAAAAAGAGTCTTATATGCAGATCTTTATGGTAATTAATGTGTACTGAATATTTGCTGAAGGTATTATTCATATGAGCTATAAGTTATGAATGCTTAATTTTATTGTACAATAAATTTTTAGTTTGTACAAAAAAATCCTTGGGCAGAGAAAAGCTGAGAGTAGTAGAGTTCTCAATGGAAAGCAAAGACAAAGACAGAGCTGGAAATACACCTGCTGAGACTTGATCAAAAAGAGAAAGAGACACCTGTTGCATTTCCTACCCCACAGATAGTCTTTAATGTGGCTAAGACATGCTCCATTTCGGAGAATGCGGACACCCTAGTGAGTTTCCTAGAGGGATCAGGAAGTCTTATGCCTTAAGTTTACTACCAGGATAAAGGCCTTCCAATCCCCAATATCGTAACAAAGAACCTGGTTAGAGCCTCGGTTTTGGTAGAGGCGCAAAGGGCCAGTTTCAAGCAAACACATCTCAAGCCTTCTTTCACGCTTGTCTGCTATTATACCATTTGGCCAGAACAGGCCACCTGGGCAAGATCAAAACCAAGGGGTAGAAAAACAAGATTACAACTCTCCCATGGAGACAGAGGTACAGAGAGTAAATAGTAGTGAACAAAGAATCTGACCCACCTCAATGCTTCTAAATGAGTAGCATCATTGAATTCTGATTTCAAAATGTTATTTATAAAGAAAAAATTCCATTGTGCCTTGCTTCATTGTAAATTCAAGCGCACTCATTATCAGAAAGTGTCTGCATCTGACTACTTTGTTACAAATGTGGTCCTGCTGAATATTTACATATTAAATACATGTTTTGTTCTAACTGCCTTTTATTTTTAAATCCTTTATGAAAGTAGGCATTTAGAGGTGAAAAGTGGAGGGTCTTGTTGATGCCATGCATAAAACTCCGCCTCCCAGAGCACAAGAGCAAAAAGTGAAGAGTGGATCTGGAGAAGCAAATGGAAGATTCCAGCACAGACCAAAAAACACTCCTCCAAGTACACAGCAAAATGGGAACCTCATCAGTGCCGCACTGTGAAATCACGCACTTGCAAGCACACACACAGCTCAAATAACCTTTCCAAATCATGAGCAGAGGTTCCCAAGAGCCCAGGGGGTCTGGTAGGAGGGGTTTGTCCTCTTCCTATCTTGGAAGCTCAACATGAGTCCTCTGAAGGCAGAAGAGCAGAGCAAAAGCAACTGTTTCTGAACTTGGCCATGGAGCATGTACTTGGGAGTCTTTAGAGATCCGTGGGGTTAGAAGTTGGGCTTCTAGGACATTTTAGCAAAGAAAAATAAATTTCTAGAGACATGATAAGACAAAAGAAAAAGACTGGGTGTTACTAGCAGAAGGCAATGGATGGGGAAATGAATGACAGACGAGGATCAGCGTCGGGCGAGTCCCTTATGTAGATGCCGCTGGGTTGATGAGTAGGTAGAATTGTTTCCAGTGATTCACTTTCTTCCTTCCTGGTAGAGTGGGGAGGAGGGACACCTCCATAAATTGTGTCCTGCTTTTCAACAGACAGAGAAAAGGAGTGAGCAGAGAGCTTTTCTAAAATCTGCTTCTCAGATGCCATCAGTCCAGAATCATCCTCAGGCCAAAGTGGCACCTCTGGAGTGGCACGTTCGGCTACACTTTGATCACTTCATCCAGAAGCCAAGGTTTTTTTCTACTGAATTCCTCTATAGATTGTACCAAATTTCTGTATCCACCATGACAACTTGTCCTCTCTAAGTCACAGGCTTTCAAGGCTTATGATACAAGCAATACTCTTTGCCCTCAGAACTTATTAAGGGGAATAACATCCCAGTAAATGAGCAATATTTTTAGCTAGAAATTCGGGGGATTCTGCACCTTCCGTGCCTCTGGACAGCGCCCCCAGCCGGCGCTTAGGCATTGGATTGCTTAGAAACTACCAGGACGGTGGTGAACTTGCTTTCAGCTAGTGCCCAGGTCTAAAAGCAGTTCCTGATTACCTTCCAGCACTGCAATTTAAAACAAACACTTGAAGGGTAGAAGAGCTCTCTGGATCCTTCCCTAAGCCACAGCAAGATAAAAGGCATTCTTAGGCGCCTGACAGCACAAACAGCTCAGAATCTGGTGAAACCAGTTCCTGCAGCCTTGGGATCAGCCCTGGATGTTTGTACAACTTTGTGACTCCTGTGGAAGGCAAGGCTCCTGGATTTTTCTAGTGTTTCTGCAGCCGTCCCTGGCAAGTGGGAATTGTGCAACCAGAACTAAGGAGCTGCCAGGGTTCCTCGTGAGAAGGAAAACCAAAACCTCTTTTTGCTTAAAGAGTAGATTAGCTGCTGCTCTTTGATATCTTATACTTTCAAAGTCCAGGTTTCAAGTAACCTAACCCACGAGGCAACGAGCAGGAGCAGTGACCACCGACCACCAGGACCACCAGGCTGGCATCTCGCCATTTCAGCAACATCCCATGATGCCAGGATTCTACACAACGCTGAGATTTTCAGGGAGATGCTAATCTCACACTATGACCAGGGGCCTCAGAGGCTTTTTCTTCTCAACCCAGGTCAACCTCACGTGTCACACAACAGAAAACTTTAAAATAGCCTTTGACTCCAAACCCGTCATCGTGCTCTAGGAAAGATGCAAGGCACTTCCGCACCTCCTCTGTGCTGGCCATAATGCAAAGCCACAAGCTTAGCTGTATGTCCCAAATCCAAACATGCCTTAACACCCCCGACAGCTACTCAGGTCACAGAACTTGCACTGCACTTTCCAAATCTACCTGATTTCATTCTCCTTACGAGCCTCTGAGGGAATCATTGACATGTATATTCTACTTGTGGCAAGAAAGCCAGTCTGGGAAGCTACAAGCCTGGCCCAAGAACCTAGGGTCAACAAGACACAGAAACAGGATTTAGAGCCATTTTCCTATTGCAACCTCAAACTCTTTGTTGAAGGAGAATCATGCCACACCTTTCACTTATGGAAGATAAGCAACATTAGAAGGCAGAGAATCCAGTATTTTGAAATGGCAAAATTTACTCTCTGTGATAGAAATGATAGAAGAAAAATTTTGGATCTTATGGATTTCCCATTTCAAGGAACTCTTCACATGGATTCAATCAAGCAAAAACTGACTGAATAAAATGATGCCAATTAACAATGCATTTGCTTAGATGGATGCATATGTATTATATACCTCTGCTCTTGAGTCGCTGGGTCCAGTTACCTTTAGGGGTCTTATGAGAAGAACAGGGCAAAAGCATAAAGGTCACAGCAAAGAATGTAAGTACAGTTGTGTAAAGTAAAACAAGACTTTGCTCCAAGTTATATGTTTTGTTCCCTTGAGATTTTTTGCTTAATCAGCACCATTTTTGACACTAATCTCTTGGTAATATGACAGATGAATACATTGGTTGATGAAAAACAATTCATGATCATCACTATCACTAAAAAAAAAAAAAAAAATAGAATTAAATTGACCAAGATGATGGCACAGAGTTAAGCTTTCAAAGAAATGAGGTGAGAAAAGATCTAACCAACAGTCTACACAGACAAGAATGCCTACTGCTGCTTTGGGGGCTGTTATGAATTGTGTCCTTCCCAAAATTCATTATGTCAAAGTCTTCAATTCCAGTATGGCGATACCTGGAGATAGGGCCTCTAACCAGGTGAAGTTAAACGCAGCCAATTGCATGGTCTCTGATGCACTGGGCTGCTGACCTTTTTAGAGGGGGAAAACCCAGCCCTCAGGGAAAAGGCCAGGGGAGGACACAGTGAGAAGGAAGCCATCTGTGAACTGAAGTGAGAGGCCTTGGGAGAAAATAACCATTCCAGGGCTTTGATCTTGGGTCCTAGTTTACAGAGTTGATGTATACCTAAGACCAGGAGTGTTTATGTGTACATATTGCTACATGTGGTTATAGTTTATTTTCACTACGCCTTAGGAGAGAATCTTTCATTACAGCAGGACACCACAATTTATCCAGTTTATTTATTTATTTATTTTTAGTGAGTGGATTTTTTTTTTTAAAGACTTATTTTTTATTTATTTTTGCACACAAGATCTAGGGTACAGGCCAGAGGTGGCGGAGGTGAGAGGATTCACCAGAGCCAGAGTAAGGGGCAGAAAGGCAGATCTACGGAAATATACTGCTACAGGGAGCAGCAGACAGGACAGGAGAGGTCTGCTGCCACATGTGGGTCAGCCCCCTGGCCGGGGATCGAACTTGAGCTGCAGTGGCTGCAGACAGCTTCACTGTGCTGCACTTTAACCTACTGCACCACCAGGGAGGGGCGCTTCTGATTTCTTCTGCAAGTTTCAGCTCATATTTAGGTCTACGTGTGGGGTGACGGTTCAGTTTCATTCTGTGTTTTGTGTGTTTGATTTTGAAGGTATCATTTGATAAAAGACTGTTTCCCATTGGAGTGTCTTGGCATTTTTGTGGAAGTTCACATAACTGACCTTCTGTGGTTTACTTCTGGATTCTCTGTTCTGGTTCACCTGAACCATTTGCCTACCTTTATACTAATGCTCACTCTCTGGATTACTGTCGCTTTATAGTAATAGGTTTTAAGATCAGGTAATGTGCATATACATGTTAGAATTACCTTACCAGGGAAAGCAAGCAGGATCGGTGAAAAAAAAATTAGCTTGTCAATTTTTGCAAAAATGTTGGATGCATTTTTGGATTGCATTCAGTCTGCGTACTGATACGATGTTTATACTGGCTGAAGGGGAAGGAAGCCCCACTGCCAGCCAGGTCTCTGTGAGGTCTCCCAGAAAGGGCAAGAAAATAGACTCCATGAAGCCTCAGAAAGGAGAGGGGGTCCAGCTGACACCCCATGGTGAGCCCCGCAAGACCAAATTAGACGCCTGAACACTGGAACTAGAAGATAATCAGTTTGAGCTGTTCTCAGCACTAAAATTTATGGTTCTTTCTGACAGCAGCAGCAGCAGCGTTAGCCTTCTGACGCCACATGTGCCGTGATGCTGCGGACATCTCGCCCGTGCTGGCTTTCAGCTTCTCCCCGAAACGTGTTTTGAAGACTAACGTTGCCTCCAACCACTGTCAGCGTTTTCCTTCCTCTTGCCGCTTGCCTCTCTCCCTCCTGACCCTTTCTCATTTTCATGTTTGTTCTTTCTTAGTTTTTGTCATTGTTTCAGGTGCTTCAGGATTTAAAAAAAAATGGTAATTATTGCTTTCCTCTGCTTTGCAAATGTTCTTGGAACATCCTCAGTTTGTCTCTTAAAACAGATGGCTGCCCTGTTTTCCTAGAACATATTTGAAGGCATGGTCATGCCTCAGTGAGGCGGTTTTTCCTATTCTGTGTTAGAGGATTCCGTGGTGGGAGGTGAGGCGGGCCGGGGCTTTTTCCTGCCTTGATGGCCTTCGGCTCCTTCCTGCCCACTCAGCATCGGGAACAAGCCGTGCACCCCACAGTATATCTCATTCGGTCATCGAGGTAGTGGACTTTCCTTTGCTGTCCTCCCCAGAGCCCTTACCTGGCCACTGTGTGCTGTTCTCACGAGCTTCTGAGTGCAGGCCTGCACCCCTCCCTGGCTACTCCTCAGCACCCCGAGGCTCAGGCAGCCCCCTAACCCTCTCCGCAGGGCCTTTCTGTCTGCCAAGGGCGTGCCAGACAGCCCTCCCCCAGCTTTGACTGTAGTTTTGGCTCCACGGATTAAATCGCACTTCAGGGGACTCCTTCCGGTGGCTGAGTCTATGTTGGCAAATTCTGGGCCCCTGCTTTCCCCTCTGCCTGCTCCTTCAAAGTTGTTCCCATGCGGTCTTGTAGCTGCCAGCGGTTTTAGCCCAAACAGTGGATTCTGGAGTTCACCTGAGTTTGGTAGAGATGGAGGCACTGTGTTTTTGTCTTTTGCTCTAGGGCAGCTCTGTGGGAGTTTGGGGAGATGTAAGGACTAGGTGCCATCCAGCCTCCCAGAATTGATTTTTTATTGTATAAGGATATAGTTTTCTCCTGACAGCATCAGGCCTAGGTCAGGAGGAGAAACCAAGCACGTGCTTCCTGTTCATGACAGTTCTGTGCCATCAGCAAGCCCTCCTGACAGCTTGCCGAGCAGCAGCACACTGCGCCACCCCTTTCTCCCCCCACATCTGCAAAGTGGCCAGAGGACAGTCAGGCACAGTCACTGACTGTGAATCCTACTGCCTGGACCGGAAGGATGTCCCCATGTCTTGCTGGCCGGGGCTCAGTCACATGGCACCAAACTAACGGACAGAGCCGCTTGGCAACGTGGCATGACCCCAGGGATCTCCGCCACCATTCCGTGCAGCTGCACGGGAAACTTGAGAGAGGGCCGTCTGTCACACGTAGGGCTCTGCCTGCCTCTTCATCTCTGTCCATGGATTGAGAAGTAATCTAGTCAAAGACCAGGTCAGCATCATTTTTCTTCACAAGTTTTAATTCCATTAGAATAGTATTTTCAATTGCAAAAAAAAATTTGTAAGTCAAATTGTTTTCAAGTCTGCGAACAACCCTGTTTCCGTGAGTTTCTACCGCGAATGAATTTGGGGGAAACAAGGCACAAGAAGGCAGCACACCAGTAACAGGTATCTAGTGAAAAAGTTCTAGTTAAATATCTTCTGGAGCTCTGAAGAACTAGACTTTACCATTAACATATGAAGTAAAAAAAACGGTGGTCTGGCATTTTATCAACATGAGCGGGCCCGCAAATACCACAAACTTAACAGACAAACCTGGAGACAGCCAGCCTTAAGACAATGATTTTTATTACCTTTATTCTACCATGTTTGATATTGTAAATATACCAATTGAAAAAACACAATATTTAAATAAGAATTAAGTTCAGGAAAATTTACAAAATAGAACCAATGTAATCTGAGAACTTGTAATCGTATCTTAAATATTTCAACTTTACTTTCTGGCCTGGTCAGACCATTCAAAAATATTTCCACACTATTTTAATCTTTGGATACAAAACAGTAACAATTTACTAAGGTTTCCATTATAAAAATTAACATAACAATTCTTAAAATACTGAGTAAACGTTTATGAAAGCAGTATCCACACCGCAGCAACTGATTTTCTTAAGAACAAATACATCTTCAAAAGGCACCCTGGATGCTAGTGTATGGCTAACGACTGCAGCTCGAGTCTTGAATTCCAGTCAACTTTCCACAATCCCCACGCTGAGATCAGGTGGGCGGGGAGCAGAGAACACAGGCTCCGGCCTCCGGGCCCCTGGGGCCCCTCTCACATCCGTGAGGACAAGAGGGGAAATGAAGGAGGGAGACTGTGGCTCTGGCTCCGGCCTCCTTTAACTTTCAGAAAGTAATTGTTTACAAAAAAATACTTCATTTTAAAAATTGTGAGACAAATCTTAATTTAAAAAAGGCCAAGGTCATAGACTGCCGAGTCTGAATGGTGATTTTTTTGTTAGGAACCTGAGGAAGAGGATGAAGCTTCTGTTTCTTTGGAATCATAGCTTCACATTGGGCTCATCTCAGTTTAAATCACTTGGTGGCTTAAAAGTGCGACAAATTCCCTGGAAGTTAGACTTAGTGATACTCAAAATAAACTATAAAGGATTTTATGGTATTACTGTCAAGCTCCCCTTTCATGAGAGCTGATACGCTGAACTGACTTTAACATCAAGTCACTTCGAGCGGCCTACAGTACTTCTGTTATGTTTAAGAGCTCATGTCTCAGGACCCAGGAGCATAACACAATCCAGTCAGCACATGGAGGTATGCTTTATACTTTTCACTGGAATTTATGAATCAAAGTACTCAAGTGAACAACATTAATATTCCAAAGTACTAATAGATTAAATAATTGTTCCCAGGCAAGAAACAAAGGGGAATTTAATGCAATTTTGGGATTTCGAGAGATTGGGGATCAACCTTAATTTCACAGTAGTCCCTTTAAGTCTCCACTGAGTTTCTCCATCTTCTTAAAAAGAGGGGATGTGTTTAGATTTTTTCTCCCTTACTATAACAAAAAATGTTGACCAAAATATTATGAAGTACAAGAGAGAATTTTCTGGTCCCTATTATTGGTCACTTTAGGAGCATTTATTCAAGTTCTAAAATAGCAGCTTTTTAAATTAAGGCAACATCAATGTGCATTGTCTGTTTTTCTGTTAATTACTCTTTAAAGTTCAAAAGAGCAATTTTACCCTTAAAGACCTTTTATGATATAAGAAGAGATAACATCAACATTCATCTCAATACTTAAAAATTACATTAAAAATTATTGTATTCAGAGTCAACAGATATCTATTTTTTCTGGTTGGAATTCTAAAGTAATTATAGTCATTTCAAAATGTGTAAACCATGAAATCAACTTTTAAACTAACATCAACAACATAAAAATACAGTTTTTTTTTTCTACAAAAATACAATATAGGAGATATATCACTTCTTCCCTGAAAGAGATATTTAATATTTGGCCAAAAAAAAAAACTGTAAACTTTTGGTCACATTTAAAATAGAACCTTTTAAAGACTTAAATTATTTAAGAGGCTTGGCAATTAGTGCACTGAACAAGTAATATCACTGTAATGTCTGAACAACGCAGTGATGCCAAGCAGTCACCACTACTACCAGAAAGAAAAAAACGGCTTCCTGCAGTGGAAAGTCTGGGTGAATGAATTGCTGAGGTGGACAACCCGACCCTGGCTTCCGCTCTGACTGCGCTCCACGATCACACAAGGCATCTGAACCAGCTGGAGAGGACTCTTCCCATCCCTTAGTGCCTGAGTAAGGTTTAAGATCTGTGGAAAGAAGAGATATTGCCACCAGTTCAACAAGGAAGAAAAAGCTTTGGTTCAACGGCAGTATTACAACCATTATTCAAAGCTGTTTTTATCTTATCCATTTACGCCCAAGACCTTGTGATGAGTAACTGCTACACGTATGTACTATACAGATGCATATAAGTTCACACACACATGAAGTTAGAATTAACTAACTTACCAGTAGGTAACTTTAAAATATCTGAGACTACACCCATGCCCAGGAGCAACGGAGTCAGACTGAATAAATGGATGGCTCTCCATCACCATTTGACATAACGGCTGGCCTAAATAGTCTGGCTGAATACCTGCCTGTCTACTCACTCACCAATAAATTTATTGCACATGATGTGCTCTAATCTACTTTTCCAGCCATTTCACTCACTGTTGGCAATTTACAGCTCTGGCAAAGCACTGCATCGTGCACAGAGCAGAGATGTGTGAGTGAACATCCACCCCTTTCCCTGACCCCTGGGCCTCTGACCCAGAGCTCCAGCATGGGGCAAGAGGCTTTGCTCATTACTTTACCTCAACGCCTAGAACACTGTCTGGTGATGGCGATTCAATAAGTATCTGGTGAGTGTGTATTTAGTGTGTCAAAGTTATGTAATGATCAGTGCAAACACTAGATTCACCTGTACCACAAGTACATGGTAAGGAGCTGACTTAAAGTAAATGTATATTCTAAGAAGAAAAAGGTGACTAGTCGGCTGCTAAAAGAAAGTTTACAGTGAAATTCATTTTCACTTCAATTCCATTAACAATGTTAGCAGAGGATGAGTCCTGGTGGGCAGCCCTGCCTGCTGGCCACGCCTGCACAGACACCTTGCAGCTCTGATTAAAGGAGGGAGGGAGGGTAAGAGGGCTGAGTCACGCGACCGGCTCTTCTGTGCCCCAGTCAGTGCGCAGCGTGGTGACATGGTTAGTTACTAACAGCTGGAGCAAAGCCAATGGAGACGACAAGGAAAGTAACCAACAGGCAGCAGAACAAGGATTGGAACATCCAAGCAAGTGGATCTGAGGAGGGAAAATGCAGGGACATGGAGGAAAATAGTTAATCAAAATGAGGACAAAACATTCACAACAGAGGGAAACTGGCCAAGCAACCAATATGTAACAAGGTCAAAAATATCCAGCTTATAAGGCAACAGAGGAAAAGCTACTATTAAAATCAATCCCATTTCAAATCATCGGACCTGTTTATGTTCAGTATAAAAGGCTGCATTGAGAGTGACATTGTTGGTTCACAAGGGAGAAAAATGTTGACTACTATTTCAGAGACGTTTTTTTCTTACTGAAGATGAGCACAAAAAGGCAACCTACCTGCCCCCTCATCACAGACATCTGACTTTCGAAAGTGGCTTTGTCAAATCCTTTGTCAGTCTGTCACAGAAAGGAAAATAACAAGTGTTGTAATTGCCCAAACCAAGATCTTTGCAACAGGTATTTGAAAAAAAATGAAGAACTCTTCAAGTCTGTGCATCAGGTTATTAGAAAGCTTTCCCAATTTCATAAAACATGTGGAGAGTGTTTTTACCTGCTTTATTTTCCTAGGTTTCTAGTGATACTATGGCTGTCCCAGAAAGAATTTAAAATTACTTTTCACCCAATAAGTGCAGTTTTTCTGGGAGAGCATTAAATGACCAGACATTTCTATAATTTATAGAGGAATGTTATTAAACATTGAACTTTCGAAGAAAACTAAGTCACAAGGTCTAAAGTGGTCTCACATCACAGCAAGTCTCATCTCTCAAATATAAGCTCCCATTGAGTAAAAGTGAAGATTCCATTCTGTTACCCCAGATCCGGCAGCAAGCCAGAAGGAGAAAATTGCAAACTCGCTCTACTGATAAAAATCTCTGCTATTTTAAGATTTATTTCACTTTCTGCAAGTTAAAACCAAAATTTTATTTACCTTAAAAAGTTCATAAAGATCTTCACATAAATCTTGCACAAAGTTCATGTCAGAGATAAGTGGTAGAATCAAGTTTTTTGTTTCTTCAGAAAAAGGAACTTTTGCTTGAGGAAGCCAAGCCCAGTGAAATGGATCTAACAGAAAAAAAAAAACATTCTTCTTATCAGTCAGGGGAAATGGCTTATTTAGAACCACATTTATCCTAGTTTTTCCCACAATTCCTTGGTTCTCAGAAAAGTAACAGTAATAATAAGTAAAAAAGAACAAGAAAAAGAAGTTATCAGAGAACAATTATCCTTTAAGTATTAAATTACTCAGATTCCAAGTCTCACTGAGTAATTCAGATGGTAAAGCTCAGTAAGGTATTACTTTCTACTTTTAAATAATAAAGAGTAAAAGTTTTGATAATGAATCTATCTCAGAAAGCCCTATATATATACACAAAAATATATAACAATATATATCCAAATCTGTTTTCTCAGTTTGGAAACAAAGGGTTACCTTTAACTTTTTCACAGTCCAGAGTCAAATGCTGTGGCTGAGATCCCTGCCTCCCAGTCATAAACCATCAGGAACTGACTATTTGCGCACACGCATGTGAGAGAGTATGTGTGTCTGTGTGTGCTCATGTGAGCGCGCAAGTCAGAGGGAGAGAGACAGCAAAAGAGAAGGAGACTCCAAACTTTTAAATCATTGGTATGTCAATAGGTGAGTGGCTTTCAGGAATAAAAGATCCACCCCTTTGTGCGATTCTAGTTCTCTTCCAGGTACACCACTAATCTACAGCATGCCTATACTAGAACGATTTGTAAAGCAGTAGAATCCTCTAGAGAGGGTGCATATTCAGATTCTTGCAAAAGAGAAAGGCCCAGTACAGCAAGGTCCCCCAAGCACCACCGTGGGCACACCCAGTGGAACTCCTGCGTTTATCATTCTGATGAAGATAGCATCATTCCTAACATCTCTCTTCTGTCCATTCCCAACCGTGTCAAGTCCACAGTCCATTATTCCAAAGACACCTTTACTGGCCTACCACTTCTCCGAGCTGTGTTCAAGTTCCTTTTCTCCTTTTCCTGGCCGATTACCCAGTGTCTGAGCTGCTGACCGCATGGGCTTCTGCAGGGTCCATCTCAGTCCTCACACCACATGACTGTGGAGTGAGCAGCTCTACTTTCTGGCTTCTCTCTCAGACTCTAGGTCTTCTCCCTCCCTGACTCCACTAGTGGAGCATTGACTAGAGCTGTGAGTAGGAGCTGTCCTGGTGCTGACACTTCCTATTCCCCGTGACTCCTGGGGGCCAGCAAGTGCCCCAGGGCTCCTACTACCAAGGGGCCCTTGAACAACTGTTTCCTCGAGAGCCCCTTTTGGGTTCCAGAAGCTAAGTCCCCAATGGCGTGTTGGTAAGATGTCTGGATGTACTATAGGCACCTGCCCCTCAGTACTGTCAAAGTACCATCTGCAGACTGCAGCCACCAGGGGGGCAGAAGAAACAGAACAAAGTCATCGCAAGTCAGTTCCACCGAGCCAGGAGAGGAGAGAAAGGGAGCCCACGGTAAACAGGAAAAACCTGAGATGACAGGAAAAGCTCAAACACGTCAGTATTTGGGGATACAGAGTTAAGTGTACTTATTAAAAGAATCTTATTTTGGGTTAAAAAAAATCAAGCTAAATGCTGTTTATAAAGCTATACACTTCAAACAGGATGATGGAATTTAAGAAACCAAGGTAGAGGAAACAGCCTAAGTGCCCCTGAGAGCGAAGAGGGCTGGGGCAGAAGAGGAGGTGTCTGTCCACACAGTGAAATACGAGTCGGTCAGCAGAAGGATGAAATGGCACCACTTCTGGCACAATGAAAGAAGTTTGGGGGAATTATGTGTATAAAACAAGTTAGAATGATAAACGCTAGATGTTTACAGAGGAGGCAATTTGAGAAAACAAATACTTCTAAAAACTATACGTCTAAAAACTTATACTACTAAACAGTGAGAGGTTTCTGAGGTTAATAGGGAAGGGGGGAGAGTTGAAGGGCTTTAGAGATTGTGGTGAGAGAAAAAAACAGAAATACACAGACTAATTTCAGGTAAATGCTAATAACAAAACATGAGGTGTAGGGTTCAGGATTGTTACACCAGATTAAATTTTAAAAAATTGAAAGAGATACAGCAGGATATGTTTCAGATAGATAAAAGAACAAGTTGCCAGCAAAATTCAGTGTTCTACTGGATGCTTGCAAAACACGAAGCCAAAAATGTAGAAACACAAGAGAAGCGGCTGACAAAATCACAGTGAACTTTAACTTCCTTTCAAAAATGAACATGTCAATCAAGTGGTCAAAAACTAAGTAAAAAGTATGCTTTGACTAACGGATAAGCTTTCATGAGTACACAGAACTTGGGACTCAAACAGAATCCTCTCCAACACAGGCCTCCAAGTTGTCCCCATGGAGTTTACATGGGAATTACTATCAGAGGTCAGAGCGGAATTCACACTGCTACAACGCACGCAGATCCCATAAACTGGGAAGAGCAGGGGCCGGTTTTCTAAAACAGAGAATTCAACTGACCTAGAAATTTTCAATCAAACAAAATACTTCTAAATTACTCCTGTCAGAAAGCAAGCCTGGCCCTTCTCAGGAAGATGGCGGCGAAAGCCCTGCACTTCCCAAAGCTGAAGCACAGCACAAGCTCTCAAGGCCAAGCAAGCTGTGCTGAAAGGCTGCCGCAGCCACAAGAAAAAGAAGATCCACACATCAGGCCTCGCCTGCGGGCCCCAGACACTGCAGCTCGGGAGGCACCCCAAACATCCCGGGAGAGCACCCCCAGCAGAGGCCAACTCGACCCCTCGGCCATCACCAATGCCGCCCTGACCAGCGCCGCCGTGAAGAGAAACCGCAACAACGCACTTCCGGCGCGGCGGGCACCAGAGGCGCAGCGGGCCTGCGGGCAGGAAGCTCCGCGACGCCGGCTGGCGGGGCGGCGGGCGTGGACAGACGCAACAGGCCTCGGTCTGGCCGGCCCCTGAGCACGATGCTTGCATCTTGCCCACAAACCTGGGCTCATCCAAACTGAATCCAGCTGGCTAATTGTAAATATATATTTTTTCACTATAAACAAAATCATGTAAGTATGAATATGTAAGGCAGAATAAGTAGAATGTGTGGTTTAGCAAAGAAGATACCTAAAGAAAGATTTGTAGGAAAGCAAATTAGGATGAACACAATGGAAGAAACAAGTAACAGTCAAAAGTAAATATTTTAATGAAAAAAAAAAAAGCAAATAAACTGAGAACCTGATGAAAAAAGGTCAATTATGTGAAAAAAAGCCAAAAGCTAGATAGAGAAATACAAAAAGCCAATGCTCTATGACAGACAAAGCTTTGGGAACCTGAATGATGACCAAGATGGCTAATAAGCAGTAGGAATGTGAAGAAAAGCGATACAGTCATTGACATGGGATCATTTTTAAGTTATTACACACATTTCAAACATAGCAAAAATAAAAAATCTAGTCCAATGAACTCACTCTGAATAGACTACACCAACTGTTCCCAAACTTTCACTGAATCGAAGTCATCCCCTTGTTCCTCCTTCCCTTACGTACTTTAAGGCAAATTCCAGGCATCAATATATTTTACCCTTAAATGCTTAATATGCACAAAGGAGTTCTTTTTTATTATAAGAGAATTCTATAAAAAAAAGTTAGACCCATAATATACACCTCAAGATATCATGAACAATCTTAAGCAAAATAAAAATATCTGAAACGGGCTCAAGAATAGATACAAAAATCCAGTCAGTAACTTTTGACCAGGAAGACAGTTAAAAGCACCAGTGGCGAACTACGGAGAGGGCACATGGGTGATTTGGTGATGGGAAACCCAGGGGCACTGCAACTGAGATGGAAAAATGCACAAAAATATGTAAAAATAAATTATTATAAAATTAAAAAATAAAATACTGACCCTGCCCAAAAAAAGTACCAGTGGCTGAAAAAGGGGAAATACTCTAAATTATTTTACAAGTGATACTAACTATAACATTAAAACGTCTACCAAAATATTACAGTAATCCCATTTTGAAAATTGGAGTCTATCAAATTTATTTTACAAGGTTAACACAAACCAGAAAAAAGCAAAAGTGGACACAGTCACCCAAAGCTGAGCGAAGAACACAAGGTAGACGGTGACACCCACCCACCTCTGCACCCGCAACAGAGCAGAGGAGAAGGCTAGGCCTGACTCTGTTGTTCCTCTGCTGTTTGGGCAGCCACACATTGGTTCCCTTCTTACTCTGGAAAAGTGGTGATTTAGAATCTACAGAAGGTTCTAAATACTCACATGCTCGCCACTCATCAGGATGCTTAAAAGGAAATGCCAGACCATTATCAATTGCAGCTACCTGAATAAGTGGCTCTTTATCATCAGTTGTTTTTTCCTAAAGGGAAGAAAAAATGCTCTGTGGTTTTAAAAAAATTAATGAATATTTATTTCTCAAGGAAAAATTCTTACTGCAACTACTGAGGTTTAGAGACATTTTATCTGAAGAAACTATAATAATTAAGAAGTTGCCAGAAAGTACCAATTCACCCTGGAATGGAAGAGACTTAAAAAGTAAAAATCAGTATGAATTTTTTAATCACTTTAAACAAGGATTTTGATAGTATAAATGCATATAGTAATGCTTTCGTCTTCTCCTTTGGGGAAGAGAGCTTAGAATTAAAAAAGTATTATCTGTACAAAGTAAGTTCCTCCCTTAACATTATGGAGAGAGGTTCTTGAAAACTGCAACTTCAATTAAATGAATAACAAGATTAACTCGCATCAGCTAGGCGATATAACAAACAAGGTACACTCCTAAGGCGTATTTCTGATCACAGACAAAAAAAAAAAAAATCACCAAACTTGGACATGAAGACTCAAATACTTATAAAATTAAAGGATATTTTGTATATTTTCACGTATTCATTTTCAACCTGCTTATTACAGCTCAGGGTCTCTTGTGGTCAGAGAGGAAACAAGAATCCCTAGAGAAAACCTACAGAGATTTGGGGAGAACGTGGGAATCCCACACAGGCAGTGGCCCTGGCAATTACAATGAAACACTGTAATTAAATGAGTTATTGGGGAGTGCTGGTTAAATGTGTATTTGTAAAACTGATACTGTTATGATAAAACTTAACAAAGTGATCTTATTAAAACTCTCTGCCAGGGACCCACAGAAATAACTGGTTCAAATATAAAGTCTTTCTAAATAAAACTTTCCAAAGTTCACAGTTAAACACTATATGGTCTACTAGAAGATACTCCTGATACAAAATGTGGGCCATTCCTAACTTCTAGTTTCTAGCAGAAACTTCTAGTCTTGGGGCTCCTGGCTGTTCCTTAAAGATGGGAAGTTAACATTAATAAGTGACCTAGATAAAATAAAAGGCAAAAAAGATACTTTTTAACTTAAAAGTATCAGTGTTCAGGGCCAAGTGATAAAGGTGGGTTTGTTTCTTGTAGGATCAAGGATCTTAATTAAATGGAAATGCATGAAACAATGCCCTCGTCAGTAAAATCTCATTGCTTAGTATAAACAGGAACATATATCAAGGAACCACTACAAATATTTATACTTACATGTGTATCTTAGACTCATTTCAACAATAACTGTCACTTCATTTTATTTCCATCGATTGCAATTTCCCGAAGTGTAACTGGCTCACGGGAAGCCCCTTGCAGTGAAGCGCAATCTGGTAAGCAGCGACAGAGGGGAAACCTTCACCCAAGTTCCCTGGGTCCCCTCTGCAGTCTATCCTTCCTCTACTCCAGCCCAGGCAACCAGAGCGTGCTTCTATCACTGGAGGTCAGCTTGCACTTTCTGTATTTCATTAGATGAAAGCTGACAGCACTCTCTTTGTGGATAGCTTCTTTCACTTGGCAAGATTCATTCATTTGAGATTCATTCACATTATTGATTGCATTATTCTTTTTTTATTGCCAAGTCCTATGAATAGGTAGTTTCAAATTTCTGCGATCAACACTAAAAATACCACTGTTTTTCAAGTGATGTTCCAGATGACAACACAAAGCTTTTAAGTACTGAAGAAAATATTTTTTCAATCAGTTAAAACTCTCTCATCTGGATAGGCTGTTTTAAACTAGTAAAACTACACTTAAATGTCACTTATATAAATACCTAATGTCTGAACTTGGGAAGTTAAAGTTGACAGAAATGGATCTAAAGTCTATCATACTAATAGTGTTAATGTCTACACAGTCTCTTATGTATGTTAAAACCAGTTGTAAAGATCACTGAGTATGATTTGCAGGTAAAAAACATGTTCCATTTTATTATGTAATGTTCTGTTATTTAAAACTGAGTCATACGACTCAGAAAGAAGTGAGCAAATATAACATGTTGACCAAAATACCAGAAGCACTCATTTCAAAAATTATAGTAAATCTGGTAGCTCTGCAACAGATTGCCCAGGCCCTAAAAAAGAATGGAATTGGTATCATATTTTTAGCTTAATACATCAAAAATATAGCAGTAGGGATTTTTAAAAAGTAGAAGTAAAAAATGTAATGTAAAATGTGAAAGAAAATAGAAAAGAAAAACAGCAAAGGGAGGCAAAAACTAAGGAACTAGGGAAGGAAATGAAGAAACAACAACAAATAACTTCAAGGCATTTTTTTCACAGTGTATACATATATGTGTACATATATATTATTTTAAAATTTCCTTACCTTATTTTTCTTTTCATGTTCCCGCTTTTCATATTTGATTAACCAATTATCATTCCCCCTGTCTTTCAAACCGAAACAAAACAAAGCTGTTACTTCACTTTTTCTAGCTACCATAATTTAAGGTCAAGGGGGAAAATCTAGTTACCTCTTGATTTTTGAAACTTCATGGGTTTTAAGTGGCATATGTTTACGTAGCAAAGACAACAGTTTAACACATATAAAACTAATAAATAGTTATAAATGTTGGCTCACCCTTACTGGGCATTTGTGCCACACATTGTTGTAAGTGCGTAACATGTATTAACTCATTAAATCCTAATAACAATTCTGTGAGGGGGATTCGCATTGTCAAGTACTATTAAAGGTTATCATGATCAAGGATAGTGTCCCTTTACCTTAGGGTACCTGGCAAATGTCTGGGTAGGCTCTCACCTCTCCAGAGAAGTACCCAGGATTCCACATTCATTTTAGCATTAACCTAATGCCATGTTAATGAAGAAGGTAAATCTAGAAAAGTATTATCTGTGAATACCAATGAGCAAACATTTTGAGCCAGTGGTCTTCAAGCCTTCCAGTGCATCAAACTAGCTGGAGGACTTGCCCAAACATGGCTAACTGCAGAGTTTCTGTGCCCGCAGGGCTGAGGTGGGCTCCAGGAGAAGCACCAGTACCTTGCCCGTACCTAATGCTGAGGTTCGCAGGTCAGGAACACCCGTGGACATACTATTTTGGATGTTCACTTCCTTGCTCCCTTCTGATACAGAAATGTATAATGTATTCATACTCTGTAACAATTATTTAACATCAAAGTAATAATTCACAGTTTCGGTTCTAACAACTCGGGTTATGCAGACAGCATTTCTAATCATTGGCTTTGTCCTGCAGCTAAGAAGAGTCAGGAGTTGCCAAGAAGAGGCCTCGAGATCTCTGGCTCAAAATGTTAGGTCTCTGGTTTGTATAATAGAAGTTGAAACAGCGTGAACAGTAACAAGACTTGCGTGAACACCTGAGAGCACTGGTACCTGTATTTCTGATGATGTAATCCAAAATAACCAATCTTTCAAACTGTGACTGAAATTGTTTTCTAATATTCTCAGGCAAGGGGTCAGCATCAAACTTCCTAAGCCAATATTCAGCCTCCTTATAGCCTTCAACGAATAACTGAAAGGAGCCAATCTACAATTTTAAGAACCACAGTTAGAAAAAAGGATTCATTTCTTAACTTCTGAGCAAAATCATAAAATGTTACACAAAAATAAAAAAAAAAGCAGTTAAGACTAATTTAGGGGCCCTCCCTGGTGCCAGCTGGCTGCAGCCACCTCAGTGCAAGTTTGATCCCAGCCCCGGAGCTGACCCACGTGGCTCAGCAGACCTCTCCTGTCTCTCCCGCTGCACCCCTCCACAGTGTACTTAGTCCATCTGCCTATTCTGCTCCCTGCTCTGTCTCTGGTGAGTGCTCTCACCACCCCTGCACCTCCGACCTGTACCCCAGTTCTGTATGCATAAACAAATAAATCTTTAAAAAAAACTAATAAGCCACATTTATCAAGAAAATGACATATACACTAATTTACAATAATTTACTAATTACAATAAAGAGTACAGAGCAAATAAAAAATGTTCAATTCTAGGCTTTCAAGGAGCATAGCATCTATTTTAGGGTAATTTGAAAAAGAAATATACAGTGCCCGCAAGGTGATATTCTCAACAAGGATGCTGTTTTCTGGAAAATGATTATTTAAAAGAATTTAATTACGAAGGCCAAATTTTACACTCCTGATTTATTTAATAATAACCATACTGAAGTAATACCCTGAGATTTATTTTCACAACAGAAAATAATTTTGTTTAAAAGAAAAAAAAAAAACAGTTTCTTTGTCCATGTAGATGACAGATGCTGTCATGAATTTTAAGGAAATAATCAGTTATCACTCCCATAGTAAGCCGTTCTATCACTCAAATGACTATTAACATTAAGCAACTTATTAAAGACAGAGAGACAAAACTGAGCAGTCATGACAGTGCCGGGGACCTACTCGCCCGGATGTATAATCACCACAAAGGAGTCTTTGTTATCCCGACACCTTGCGTGTTGCTGCTGTTGGTCCGAAATTTTAACAACCTCTTGTTTTCTCTTAGAGCACTTATAATTAAGAATGAATAATCAGAATTATGTAGATAATGTCCTTCTTTCCTTCTTACAGTCACACCCCTGTTAGCATAGGCAAGCACAATAGGCCTTAAATTGTTCAGCAACAAAACCACAGGGGTCCAAAAAAAAACTTGAGTTTTTTCTAGAATGCCCTCCCATTAAGCCTTCCCAGCTTTGTTTAGCTCTAAGCATGACTTAAGTTTATTTGAAAGTGACAAGAGAAAACAAAATCTAAAGTAGTGAGTGAACAGCAAACTTTACTGCAGGCCAGTTCCTGTTTCGGGTACTTAAGGCCAGCTGCTTTATGTTAGCCTCACGACAGCCCTATTTTATAGAAAACGGGAACAGGCCCAAAGTCTCAGAGGTGAAGGGGAGAGGCTGGAGCAAACCATGGGCCTGACTCTAGTCCTGTGCCTGCAGCCTTCACACTTTCCTCCTGGGCAAACCCCCGAGCCCTCCGCGCCTCTTCTCTCCTCCCTGAGTGTAATCCCCCAACACTTCATCACGCTGCATAGGGGCTACCTGTGTCCTCTGAGCTCCTTGAAGAGCATCAATTGCCTTCACTATTACGTCCGGGGCCCACAGCCAATGCGGAGCCACACTTGATGTGGCTCAAATGAGGCCAATCAGAGCAGCTTACCTTTGGAGGGAGTCCTATCCGGTGAAATTTTCTACCTACTTTTGGCACTTTCTGTAAAGCATATTTTTTGCCTCTTGATTTTGCTCGGTCAATTGCACTGTAGTTAAATGTCTCACTGACCAGCCAAACCACCTAGGAACAGTTGAGAAAAATGGTTATTACCAAGGGGGTTATGCTCTTTCTCTTGACATACACCACAAAACTGTAACGCTATAAATTAGCCAAATTAGCCACGTTGACTCTAGCCCATGTCACATGCCCCAGGGAATGGAAAGCGGAAAGGCTGAGGGATGCTGCCTGGCCAGAGAAATGCCATCTGTTTCTTTCTGAGAGGCAGTCTAAAGTTTATCAGAGAAAGAAATGATAGTCCTAAAATGCAGAAATGAGGAAGAACACCTTGAGGACATCTTCAAGCAAAAACTCAGAAAAGCCAAAAAGAAAACAATCGCAGCTGCCGAGCACGGAGTGAGGCCCCTCAGCATCTGCAGAGCCCCGGTCCTACTTTCTAAGAGTTTCTGCTCCCTTGGCCACTTTGTGGCTCTCCGCTGGACGGCTCACGACTGGTTACCAGAAAAAGGTGCTCAAGCCTCAGCAGTCATCAGAAACGTTACTCAAGTGCTAGAGAGGAGGAGTGCAGAGAGAAGCGCGGGACTGAAAAGCCTCCTTTACCCTTGTTTTTGGCACAATGCCCAGCTGAAGCTTCTCATCCACGAGGAAGGCACCGGCTTCGGAAAGGTACCCCTGGTTGGGAAGCAGGCAGCCCCTGCCAAAGCAGCACGGGCAGCAGACCTTGTGCACATACTTGGTCCACTTAGGGTTCAGTTGGCCGTAAGGCTCTTCCGATTTTGGCTTAAACACACCGATACTTTTCTACATAAAAAATAGAAATGTGATTAGACTTTTCATAACCCATAACACTCATCCTAATAAATCTGTCTCTACTTCCTCCCACCGGAGACTTGGACAAAACCCTCAAGTATTAAGAGGTTATGCTGCAATCACATTTTTACACTCATCTGCACTCAAATATCTAAAAACAGTAATTCTTTGGGCTCGTAGTTTTTGTACAGCCACTGGCCGGGCCAGGGGGAATAGCACAGGCTTCAAGACTCCTGCGGGGTCGAGATTCACGCTGAGCCACCGTCTTGCATTATGGGCTGTCCACTCATTTTGAAGTCTTTGAAAACCACTGTTTGGGCCAGTGTTATTATTTATGACCCATGAAACATAAAACTTACTGGTTTGTGTACATCGACCTCCCCCCTAGCGGGACCTTCTGAAAGCACCAGGACTTGGGTAGAGCTGCGACTCAGGCACCAGCGACTCAGGCACCAGCGCAGAACTGCAGCCTGCCCACAGCAGCGTTTGCAGGAGGCCTGATCAGCCAGGAGCAAAGTCTCTACACTCAAGGACACAGTGAGGTCTGTCTGGCTCCCCCTACCCTCACCTTTCTCCAGTGATTATTGTGCAAATTGACTTTAAATAAATGCTCTCCTCTCAAAGGCAAAATTGCTCATGGATGTCTAAAAGTCTATAATCTTTCATTACTAGCTTGATAAAATATACTCATTAAATTTAGAGGCTGAATTATCCCTAGATAAGAAATAAAAGTCTTATTATAATTTTTAAGTATATAATTACCTGACAGTGCAACAGTCTCAGTCACTAGTAAAAAGTTAACAAGAGCAAATTAAGACATCAAGTTCATAATAGATTGAGTTTGAGGTTACCTACATATATATTTAAACCTCAAAAAAGTATTTTAAAGGAGAACTTCAATTTTACAAAAAAAAGTGTTTTTGGATAAAATTATAATCTTTCTTCCTCTTCCTCTTAAAAAAGCACTGCTGGCTATATACAGCATTCAGAAAGCTTTCAGAAACATGAAGAAGAATTTCTGAGAAATTCTAGACTAGTCGGAATGAAGCCTCACGTGGACTTCTCTTTTCTGTCCCACAGTTACACTTTGGTTCACTCTGCTACATTTCAGTGCCTTCAAACACCAGACAGCCCAGGCTCCTTCTCCGGGAGAATGCTGGGAAAAATGACATTAAAGGGTTTTGAAAGTTTAAAAATCTATTCTGCTTGACTCATATGGGTATAGACATCTGTAAGGAAAGGACTTATGAATATAAAGTCAGCAACTTTAAATAAATGACTAAATATAAGTATTCACTAAAAGCTGGTGACCAAAATTAAAATAGAGAATTCTGATTTAAAGTGAATAGCTCCATTTCTAAATAGTAGAGTGCTTTAGTTAAAAAACAAACAAACAAAGAACACCCTAGCTTTTATTTCTAAAAAGAGGCCACAGTCAGATTAGGAAAATATTTTCAGAAACTCAATGATTTCACATTTAAATTAGTGTTTTTCAAATTTTCTGTTTTATATATAGATCTGTGAAATTCTCACCCTCTTGGGATCCTTCACAAAGTAACTTCCACTTGAACCTTGAGAGATTCTTTCTGGCAAAACTCCAAATTCTATTGCTTGCTCTGCTTTCAATATAAGCTCAGCAAATTCTGGATCATCTGAGAATGTATTCAACTCTGCAGAGCCAACTATTACAATTAGAAAAATCAATGTTAATATAGAACATGAAGAAATAAGGCCAGCTATAAGAATGCTTATGGTATGGACATGTGATTTTGGATGTGTAAGCAGCAGCATGGCATAAAGCACAGGAAAACGTAATCAAATATAGTATGGGCTCTCTGACCCCCCCACCCCACCCCTCACTTTAGCGTCAAGTAATGACACAAGGGAACAAGAGCCCCCTGTTGGTGAAAACAATAATGCTAAAGTCTATCGCTAGTGATTTTGTCCTCCATTCTACCTCAGTCTCCAACTGCAGTCATACCTCAGATCTGTCACTACCAATGCCTGTGCAACCTCTCCACCTTTTCAACCGCAGGCACTGCCAATCTCCAAAGCTCACTCTGGTTTCCTGAGCTGAGAGTCCTCCATCCCTCTAGGACCTCCAAAGCACAATCGATGATCGGCTACTGGCACTTGTCTTCACCCCTTCCTGTCCTGATCTCCCTCCTCGTTCAGGCTGAGAAACAGTCAATCATCGTATCATCACTGTCTTCTTCCCTCCTCTCATCACAATCACCTGGCAAAACCCCAATTCTGGTAAAACCCAACTGTCTGCTCTGAAGCACGTGCAGTCTCTCTGCTATGCACTGCATGTTTGTGTCGCCCAAAAGCTGAAGCGCCCATCTCCAGGGTGCCAATACGAGGAGGTGGGAGTCTGTGGGAGATAGTGAGGCTCAGTGAGGCCGTCCATGTGGGGTTAGTCTTAGCGCGCGGGCACACCTGCGAGCCCAGAAGAGCCCTCACCCAGACCCTGGCGGAGCTGGCCCTCTAATCCTGGCCTTCCGCCTCCAGAACTGTAGGCAGTCAGCCTGCAGTGTAAGCTACCCAGCCTGTGACCAGCAGCCTACGCAAAGACAACTCCCCACCTTGCCTCTCTTTCCTCAAATCTACAACCATTCTCTCTCTCAGCAATGACATCTCTCCTCAAATCTACAACCATTCTCTCTCTCAGCAATGACCTGGCTTCCAATTTCACATCAATCAGAGAAAACTGCCCTCAGTCCTCAGCACCATGCCTGAGCACATCCCCTGCCCTGACCTGTTACAACAGACCAAGTGGCCAAGTCTAATCCTTCCGGGATCCTCCAGGATCTGCGCCCGCCGTTCCCTGTGTCAACATTTCCCTCTCTACAGATCATTTTGATCGCCCTACAAAGCATGCTACAATTCTGTTCATGCTGTAATTCTGTTCATCCTGAAACAAATCTCTCTTAACCCCCAATAGCCCCAAGACTCAGCCATTTTATAGCAAAAATCTTTTAATTACAGTTATTTCAATTTACATGTCCAGTTTTTCTTCTCCAATTTCCTCCAGAACTCATTTCCACCTGGCTTTTGTCCCAAACACTCCATTGCAATAATTTTTGTCAGGGAACGCAGTGACCCCCACATTGCTCACTTCACCCTCAGAACTTATCTTTTGTGACCAACGGAAGACAAGTGACTCTGTGGGTGGCTCCCTCCTCCTTGAAACACTTTTTTCACTTGGCTCCCAGGAAGCCCCTGCTCCTCCAGATTCTTCTCCTATCTCACTGCTCTGTTTTTAATCTCTCTGCTGGTCATTTTCACCTATGATCCCCAGGTCTTGTTCAAGGTCCTCTCCTCTTTATCAGCACTGATGACAAAGCCTAATCTGCCCTGAAGCTCTTGCTATTGTATTCAACATCTCTATGTAGATGTTATTTAATAGACAATTCAAACTTGACTTTCCCCTAGTCAATTCCTTGCCTCTGTTACCACTCTCAAGTTTCAGTCCCGGTGTCCCCAAATTCAGTTGCTAGAAACTCCAAATATTCCAGTTGTTCACACCCAAAATCTTGAAGTCATCCATGATCCCACACTCTCACTGCCCATCAAATCAGCAAGTTTCACGGCTGCACGTTAATAGCCAGAATCCAACCACTCCCACCATCTCCGCTCCTTCTGTAAGGTGCAAATCACTGTCAGCTATTGCCTAAGTTATTATGAGTCTCCTAGTGGATCTCACTCTTTCTCCCTCTGTACCCTGAGAAGCTACAGTAATGCTTTAAAAATAATCCAGATCATGTAGCCCAGAGAGTTCCTCCAGCTCACTGAAAAAAAAAAAAACAAAAAAAACAAAAAACACCCACAAAACACAAATCACCACTACCAGATTCCTATACGTCTGTAAGTTTCACCCAACCCCTCCCCACTACCCCCACCAAGCTTCACTTAATTTTTCTGTTTAGCGCTTATCGCCTAATATACTATGTCATTTATTTGTGAGTTCCAAGAAGACAGGATTTCTTCCAGTGCTCTATTCTCAGAAATTCACAGTTACTGTCATATAACCAATACTCAATACTTGCAGAAAAAAGTTAACTAGTAATCATGTAAAGTGCTAGACAAACCAAAAATTATTTCCATTTTTTTACTGGAAGACATTTTAAGGCTATTATGTGCATTCAAACTCAGTAAGTTCAAAACTCAGACTTTCCTTAATTTAAAATTTGCCTAATTCAGACTGAAAACTGTTGTTACTAATTTTTACATGTCTGTGCTGAAAAAGACATGACAAAAAAGGGAGACGAGGCATATTTAACCTATTTGAAAGAATAAACAATTCAAATATTTTAGTTATGTCTACAAGTGATACACTGATTTCAATTCATTCTTATTTATCCCCTGATAAAGTACTTAAGACCAAAGGGAGGACCTTTGTCTTTCTCCCTGAGTACATCCCTA
>NW_004567113.1:45878525-45883384 GCF_000260355.1 Condylura cristata
GCCCGAAGAGAAATCCTGCCTTTTCTTCCTGAGCCTTTTTTGCTTGTTTGAAAATATATACACTTCTTTCTTTTCCTGAAATAAAACCTCTTCCAGTTTCACTCAATGTCCTAGACCGGCCATCTGGAGCAAAAGTCCTCTCTTCCCAGAGGTTGCCCTTCCAAAAAGCTGAAAATCATGTCCCATTTCCCTGTTTCCTTTAATCTCTACCTCCGTCCACATGGGGGTGTCTTCTGTACCCTCCTGCTTCACGCCTCAGTTTTCAATGTGCCTACTTAAAACATGGCCTCAGGCACTGGGCACCCACTGGAGAGAATGGAGACCAGACCTTCTGATACTCATCAAGAGACACTTTCATGGGCTGTCGCTGCCCTGCAGGTGTCCTGTCAGAGGCTAATTGATACAGAACCGGTTAGCCTCTTAGGCAACTCTTGGTAGCTCCCATTCTGTATTTGAACAGTTCTTTTAGAAACTGCCGGGACATTGACATTATTATTTTAAATGCTACCAAGTTGCTCAGTGGGCCAAGTTTTATGAGTTCATCCCCAAACCTGCTGATGTGGCTCTCTTGGAGCTTGCCATCACACTCTGGATACATTTTCGTATCAACCAAAATCAGGTCAATCTGAATCTTACCTATAAAATCAGTCAGTATATTCTCAGTCTTTCCTTTAATTTCTTTCTAACTGAGCAACTCGTTTGGATATATTAGGTAATTTCCTCACATGGAAAGTGGGTATTCTTCGAAAATATTCTGGATTTACTGTAACAGTCCAGAAAGGCACTTAAAAGACAACTGGTCTACTATCTAATGACAACCAGAAGGGGGGGGGGGGAAGGCTACATTAGCAACTATTCTAAAATCAAAGTAATTGTTTTTTAGTTGATAAATTTTAACAGACTCCTAACTCACAATTACATTCTTTAACTTTCTTCCCCAAAGTTAAGGGGGAAAATCTCCCCCAAGTTTTCACCTGTTTGAAGATTATTAGGGTTAGAAAGTTCATGTTATTATTTGGTGTACTTTTAACAGCGGAAGAGCTACATTTTGTTTAATTTTTTTTTCCAGTTAAAATTACTGCCATCCACTTTAAGGAACAAGCTACAAATAAACTACAGGGTTTTGGTTTGTCACTGTTATCAAAGAATATTCCCACTTCTGAGAACCTCTGTACTCAAGTTCCAGTACTATACAAGCACCTTACTTTTCACAGGACACCAGTCACCCTCTGAAGCTTTGCCCATGCTCGTCCATATATGTGCCAAGTCTCCTTCCTGTGCTAATTCTTTTGTGTCCTTCAACCCCATCTGTAATGGTATAACCAAGTGATCTCAACCCCAGAAGGGCATAGAGATCTTTGTTTTGTAATCTGTTATATCCCAAGTGGCACATGGTAGGCCGCAAGAGCCTGAGAATTATTAACAAACTACCCTGCTAACCACACTTACGGGTTATTACTGGTCCTCTGGTAAATAGAAATTGAAGATGAATTAAGAGACCCCATTCATTAAACTTTTATATTTAGTTGTATGTAAGTGTCCTTGAGAGAAATATCAAGTTTCAAATAAATACACCGAAATGCAATCTTCCTCACTGGAGGGATGGTACTACATGTCACCGACTGGCCAGAATGTTCTCTGAAAAGAAGAGTAGCTGACTTACAAGTTTGTTGTACCCGGGCAGGTGTCATTTCCTCTCTTGTTCTAAGTATCCCCTGACCTTGAAGCCCAAGGTGTGCCTCAATGGAACCCTCAGCCCTCTACGTGTAAGTTTATCATCCATTGGGAGCGTCTTGAAGCATGCTCATGTAATGTGTGCTTAGAAAGACATACTTCCTTTGAACCTTGGCAGTTCTTTAATTGTTTGGCTCTCCAACAAAACCAATAAAAAGTGCTCCTGATATGTATTAATGGGGACTTTGAAGTCACTTCACCTCTCTGTTTCCTTAACATGAAAAAAAAAGTACGTAAAATTTTAAAAAATCACTTCATAGGAAAGGTTATGAATCAACACATAGAACTATGCCCTGTATGAACTGCCATGTGGGTTTTAGCTATCATCATCTTTATTACTTTCCCATTCACTGATTAAAATGACAACCAAAACAAGGACTATTACTAATGCCACTTTGACACTGATCTAAAAACACTGTGGTTTATGCTGATTCTAGACTTCATCAAATGGCTTCTTAAAGATAACACCATGAGACATTTCCCACTGGCTAAAGTACACAAACTTTCAGTTTACATAAACAAAACAGTTAAGACATCATAAGTGATGCTAATATTAATCTAAAAGCCAGTGCTTTTTGTTGGCGAGAGATGGCTTCATAGAAACTGAATGGCAAAGAATAAAGGAAGTTAATGGATTCATTAAAATAAAAAAAAATACCCAAGAAATAAACTGAACCTAAAATCTAATTAAAATACTCAATTATAGGGCCCTCCCTGGTGGTGCAGTGGGTTAAAGCACAGCACTGAAAAGCTAAAGCCACTTCCGCATGAGTTCGATTCCCATCTGCCCCAGAGGTGACCACATGGCGTGGCAGACCTCTCCTGACCGCCCGCTGCTCCCCTCAGCAGTGTACTTCGTCCATCTGCCTGTTCTGCTCCCCACTCTGTGTCTGGTGAATCCTCTCACTACCCCATGCACCTCTCTGGCCTGTACCCCAGTTCTATATGCACAAATAAATAAATCTTTAAAAAAATACTCAATTATAAACTTCTTAGGAGACTGGTTTGCGATTTTTAAAATAATTTTTACAATGCAAACTTATTTTAAAATCCATTAAAAATAAAAATCTTTCCAATAAGAAACAAAAGGGAACAATTATTTGGTAATACTTAGGAATCTACAGCAAAATGGTGAAAGCACTAGATGAGAAGGACGGAACAGGCTCAGTTCCGGCTTTACCACTTCTGTGCAATGACTTCTAGAATTCTCTAAACAATGGTTATTACAGTTTTACTCATTTTCAATCCTCGTAACAATAACAACTGTGAATAATAACTAATTTGGCTTGCTATGGTAAGAATTAATGAAATATACTGCAAAAGAAGGAATTACCATCAAAGAAGGAATTTCTTTTCAGTACCCCATTTTATATCCTTTTACCTTTTTCAGCCTTCATATTATTTGTTCACAAAAGTTCACTTTCACAGAACAAGTGGACTTTCAAAGTTCTCCATTCTTGTAAAAACTCAAGGTAACTTGGGATAGAACCAGGCAAGCTAGTCCATAGATCTAGTCCATATTATACATACTGGATCTAAGCAATATATAACCAAATCAACAAGACGGCTGGGTAAGAACGGTGCATTCGTGACCTGGTCTCAATTTCAAGTTCTGTGAATTGTTGGACTGTCAACCCAACCATAGCTCACAAACTCATGACAGCCAACCTGTATGCCAGGTGGGTTGCTACAGCTTTGTCAACCTGCTAACGCTTGGATAGGAATGTCCACTTCCCATGGGCCTCCCTGGTTTATTTATTCTACAATAAGTTTGACTGTAAGTTCAACTTCAACTTGAAGAGCCTATTCTACCCAAAATGCTTCAGGATATAGAAGGTTATTTGTATACCAGTAGCAGGACATGTAATCTAACAAATACAGAAAAACCACTGGGGAAAGTGACACTTCCTGTAGTTTTCTAAAGTTCACACATACTGAGTGATTGGACACAGAACCCACATTATCTCACTGAAAACATCTCAGCTGCCAGCAAGTCAGTGCTCTCACCATTTTACAAACTCACCTGTCATGTTTCTATTTCACCACTAAATTAGCCTCATCTTACTCCATCAACAACACCCAGGCCTGAAGAAGTTATATGTTAATGTTACAGACTTCCAACTACTCCCCTTTCACGTGGGGCCAGGAGGCCCTTTAATAGTGAAAAAGGTGTTGCTTGCTTTTTTTTTTTTTTCAAACGTAAGACTAGACATGACTCAGAAATGAAAGCAAACTTTGCAAGAGAGATAGCAGGTACAGAAATTCAACCGCGTCAGCTGCCTCTGGCTAACGTCACAATAACAATATTTAGTAGAAAAAGTCTTTGAAAGTGTTTTTGCAGCAAGAGCTGAACATCACTGCTGTCAATCACCTTGCAAATTCCCAACTCGGGGAACTTTCCAGCTAGTTCAGTCTTTTTGAGTCAAAACTCAAGTCCATTCTCAGCAAACAACTCACATCATTCTACAGTAGTGAGTGTCCTTTAATGTCCGATCCCCCAAATTTAAAGCCACTTAAGGGAATACTTCAAGGCTCAGAGTTTAGCGACACCCGAAAACCTTAGGTGCGGCAGCTTACGGCCCCTAGAAGGTGCGAGCGAACAGGGGTGCGCAAAGGGGGCACGGCAAGGCACCCCGGGTCGGACGGGCGGCTGGCCCTGTGACCTCGACAGCGGACGGGGCGCCCGACGAGCCGCCTTTCCAAGCAAGTGCCAGCCGGACAGGGCTGGGGGCAACTGTCCGGGCGCCCTGGGAGGGGCGCTGGGAGAAAGGAAGGCCCGGGCGCACCTGAACCCGCGGGGAGGATCAGCCTGGGTGGGCTGCGGTGGGACCCGACGCCCCGGAGGTGGCTGCGGAACGCGCGCCCGCCCTTGGGCGGCAGTTCCTGGTCGCCCGCCTGGAGCGGGGAGGCCGCGCCCTCCGTCCCGGCAGCCCCCTCCAGCCTCACGGCGTTCCCCGGGGCGCCCTTCCGCGCCTGGGCCCAGGCGATCCGCGGCAGCAGCGGCTCCCGCTCGTCCCGCTCGTCCCGCGCGCCCAGCTCCTCGTCGTCGTCCGCCAGGGACAGCTGCGCGACCGGAGCCAAGCACTGGACTATGAACCTGGACCGCTAGGGATAGCCAAGGGCCG
>NW_004567113.1:45883684-45890578 GCF_000260355.1 Condylura cristata
GGCCAGGGGCCAGAGTTAACAAATAGGTGCAAACGTTGCTCTCCCTCCTGACAAGACCTTCTTCTGCAGTTCTCCCGGAACTGTCTCTACCTTTGCAGTTCTTTGTGTAATTGTGGAACACATACCTTACAATCAGGAGGGCAAGGATTTTTGTCTTTTGTTCAGACATTCCTGATAGTGGGCTTTTGTATTTGCTAAGCAATCTAGCTAGAACTTTATCAATTTTATACAAAATCTTTTCAAAGAGTCATCTTTTGGTTTCATTGACTGTTTTCCAGTATACTGGTTTTTGCTCTTTTTTAATTTCCTTCCCTTGCTGTATTGGAATTTGCTTTCCTCTTTCGAGTTGCTTAGAATAGAAGAGAAGATTGCATTATTGATTGTGGATCTATTTTAAAAATATAAGCACTTAAAGCCTGGCATATCCCACTAAACACTGCTTTATTTGCATTCCATGGTTTTTGCTAAGTTGTGCTTTCATATTCATTGGGTTCAAACTAGTTTCAAATTTTCCTTATGAATATATCTTTGACTCCTTTGAACTGTGTTGTTTAATTTTCAAATATTTAGTGGCACCCTAGAATTATTACTGATTTCCAACTTAATTCTGTTGTGGACAGAGAAGGTACACTAAAATTTCAAACTTTTGATATCTCTTGAAAAACTACTTCAGAAGCCAGCATATTACCTACTTTGGTGAACATTCCATGTGCCTTTAAAAAAGAATGTATTCTACAATTGAGTGATAATTATAAATTGTCACTATAAATATCAAGTCAGTGATGTGTTGATATTATCATCAGATCAACTATATACCTTTGGGTTTTTAATTTAGTTCTATCACTCACTCAGGGATATAGAATAATATAGCTATGGTTGTGGATTTGTCTATTCTCATTTTATTTAGGTGAATTTTTGCTTTATGTTTTTTGAAATTATGTTAATAGTTTCATACACCCGATGTTTATAGCTTCCTGATGATTTGGCTGTGTGTGTGTGTGTGTGTGTGTGTGTGTGTGTGTGTCTAAGAGAGAGAGAGAAACAGATGTTCCTCCTGTCTCTCCTAATACTTCTAGTTTGGAGCCTTTTGTCTGATATTAATATAAACACTTTCTTTCATAGGCCTATTGTTTGCCTTGTTAATCTTTTCCATTCTTTTTTGTCTACATGTGTCTTTAAATTTAACATACATGTATCTTTATAGCTAGCTTATCATTGATCTTGACTGTAAAAATAAATCTAGTTAGTAACTTTTCCCTTTTAATTAGAGTTTTTAGTCTAGTTACATTTAATGTATTATAAAATGTATTATTAGATCGATTATCTTGTCATTTGCTTTCAATTTATTTCATCATTTTATTGTTGCTTTTCTGTTCTTGCTTCTTCTTGGATTACTCAATATTTCATCTTGACTGACCTCTTGCTAAACCTCTTTATATTAATGTTTTCTCTAGCACTTATTGTGTGTTTCCTTAAGTTACCTCCGTGTAACATCTTATGTTGTAGTATTTGAAATAAACTACAATAACCTTGCAAAAGTGTAGTTCTATTTATCCCCCATCGTCTGTTATAGTTGTCATATATATTAGACCATATATGCTTAATATGTAAATAACTTTTGCCTTAAACAATTAGATATCTTTTAAGGAAATTAGGCAAACAGCAGATAGTTGTTTTGAATTTACCAGTAGTTTTACCATTTGTTGTGTCCTTCATTCCTTCCTATAACTCTAGTATCTGTCTAGTATCATTTCCCTTTCCTATGAAAAGTTTTTGAAAGCATTTTATTTAACTAAAATATTCTTCACCATCACTTTAAAAGAATGTTTTCTTTGATATAGCATTCTGGGTTAGTGTTGCTCTGCACACACTCCAAATTCAACTCTGAAAATGTTACCATGTTGTTCTCTCACCTTCATTGTTCCCGCATCTTTCTCTCCACCAACACACTCAATTTGTATTATGTTGTGTTCTCTAGTTTCTTTAAGAGTTTCTCTTCATCTTTAATGGTCTTGAATTTATTTATGTAGAATCTGTAAATGTTTGTATGTCACCAAACTTGGGAAAATCTTAGCTGTTATTTTTTCAGTTTTTCTTTTATCCTACTCTACTTCCTTTCTGGGATTCTAATTTATATATGTTAGACTCTTTGTTGTTATCCCAAAGTTCTGTTTATCTTCTTCAATAACTTTTCTGTTCATATTGGATAATTAATCTGTTTTTAAGGTTGTCAAGCTTTCATTTCCCCAGTTAGTTGCTTAGGCCACCCAGTGATTTATTTCTGCTTTACTTTTCAGTTCTAAAATTTCCATTTTGTTCTTTTTTTAGAATGTCTACATCTGCTAATTCATTATAACTCATATCTTTTAAGTCCTTGGAAATATGTATAAAAACTGTTTACTTTTTTTTTTTTTTTTTTTTTTTGCTAATTCTTATACCTGAGGCCTCTGGAAATCAGCTTCTACTAACTGATTTTTCTCTTGATTACTAATCAAATTTTCCTGTTCTTTTATATACCCACTCTTTAAATCTTACAGCCACTAAGACTATAGTGTCCTGATTGAACTCCATTTACCTTTCCTAAGATGAAAAACATGCAGAAACTTAAGTCACACATATTGTATTTCAGTTCTTTGAAGAGTGTCTTCAAGATGTCTACTTGCATCAGTTTACTTTCTAGTGTTGTCAAATAACTGTTTTTATATTTTCTCCAAAGTATATAAATCTTATCCACAAGAGTTAGTCTGATATAACCTCTTATGGCATATTTAATTGTATCTTTTAGTGAAATGAATGGTGCTGTATTTTGTCAGTAGTTCACAGGTTAAGGCTTAAGTTTTATACTCATGAACACGGATAAAATCTTTCAAATAAATAAGTGAGTATGGTTGGCATTTTGTAATAGCAATGTCACTCAATCTTTCATTTCCTTCCAAGATATATGCTAAAAATCATGTAATATCCTGTCACCAGAAATTATTTATGATTTATCATCAGGTATCTCATGTAGATGTCCTTTGTTTGAGTCACTCAGTTTCTGAGCTTCTGGGAAGTATACCTAAAAATCTTTGAAAAGACTTATCAATTTACTAATAATATACTTTAACTCCTTTATTGGCAAGGTACCCTATTTTTTTAGTCAGTAGAGGAAATAGAAATATTAATATTTCTATATTTCTTTTACCAGTGCAAAACTGTTTCTTAAAATGCTTTTATCGTGAGCTTTAAAGATATCTTTTGTTAAAACCTTAGAACTCCAGATTTGGATTTTTCAATGTATGTAAAATATCTAACTTAAAAGCTCATTGGCGGCCCTCCCTGGTGGCGCAGCAGGTTAAAGCACAGCACTAAGAAGCTAAAGCCACTTCCGCATGAGTTCGATTCCCGCCTGCCCCGGAGGTGACCACATGGCGTGGCAGATCTCTCCTGACCCGCCCGCTGCTCCCCTCAGCAGTGTACTTCGTGGATCTGCCTGTTCTGCTCCCCACTCTGTCTCTGGTGAATCCTCTCACCCTCGGCATCTCTGGCCTGTATCCCAGTTCTGTATGCACAAATAAATAAATCTTAAAAAAAAAAAAAAAGCTCATTGGCAAAGCATACTTCATTATCAAAACAATCATCCAAAGAAGTTTTTTTTAAATATATCATAGTTTATTTTTACATTTTGTGCATCTTTTCATCTCATTTGCAATCCCCTTTCGCTTCCCATCACCAAATCACCCATGTGCGATCACCGTAGTCCAGTGCATTTTCCTCACCCTGCTGTTCTTGACCCCATTCCCCACTCCATCCCCACAAAATGTCTCTGATATATGGCTGTTCATCATTATCATTATTTTCTCGCCTGCTCCATTATATCCCTGCTATGAGAGAAACCATCCGATAGTTTTCCTTTTCTTTCTGGCTTATTTCACCAAGCATGCTCTTTTCCAGTTCCATCCATGTTGCTGCAAAAGACATGTGTTTCTTCTTTTTTGGTTGCTGAGTAATATTCCATTGTGTACATGTACCACATCTTTTTAATCCAGTCATCCATTTTTGGGCATTTGGGCTGTTTCCATGTATGTCCAATTGTGAAAAAAGCAGCAATAAACATGGGGGTGCAGGTATCTTTTTGAATCATTGTTTTTGTGGTTTTTGGGTAGATACCTAGGAGTCTACCCTAGGCAGACTGTGTCGTAGGGAAGCTCCATGTTTAGCAGTTTGAGGAACCTCCAAACAGTTTTCCATAGTGGTTGTACTAGTTTGCATTCCCACAAGCAGTGCAGGAGAGTTCCCCAACAAAGTTTTTTTTTTTTCAACTCACCTAAACATGCTTAAATGTATCGTTGCATCAACATTACAGTTTTGTATACCAAGACTGCTACCTCTAATACTTCTCACAGATAGTTTTGTTACTTCATGCCCATTAAATATATTCCTTTCAGAGTACAGAGGAACACTTAATCTTTGTTTTTTTTTTTTTTTGCTCCACTTCAATATTTACATGTATATGCTGTGATATGGGTACAGATCTATTTAAGAAAAACCTTAATTCCCAGTTTCCTGTCATTCCCAGATTTTATCTTATACAAATACTAGATCTTGTTTTGAGCAGAATTTATCCCCCAAAACTTATGTGCAAATAAAATGACTAAAAAACAAATGTTGTTTTAATGCAGAAGCAAGGAGATCTGTTGAGAGCCAGGCACCATGCTTTGGTTTTATTAAAAGACAATAAATCCATAGAGGCAGATCTTACTAAACAGGGAGACACTGAGGCACATAAAGTTTCAATGATTTGTTCCAAATCATCCAGATACAAGTGGCAGTGTTAATACTGGGGTGCAGTGGTCTGGCCTCATCCTCTTAGCCATTCTATTCTACAGTCTCAACAAGGGCCGTGGTGACCTCTTTGGCAATGACTATACGACTGCCAAATGGAAAAGAAAAATGTTCAGAGGAAAGGATACATTTCAGGAAAGAGAGAGGGAGAGGGTTGTCTAGCCTCAAGCTCCAGAATGATCAAGAAACACAGAAGGCTAGTTATGCAGGCACCTACTTAGGAACCAACTCATAAGAGTTGTTGTTTTTAGCTTCCTCATGCCTAGTTTGTTGGCTTTACTCTCAGGATGTCACACTGTGGGTGAAAGATGACTGCAACTTCACACCCAGACATGGCCGGACCCAGAGGGAGCCAGGGATTGCTTCTTATTGCATTCCTAGGAGTGAGGATGCCTTTCCCAGAAGGCTCCCAGGGTAGACCTCATTGACTACAACAGTTCACATGTATTCGGTGGACCCAATCACTGCCAAAGAGAACATGATCATCATACTGCCTTGCATCGGCCAGAATTTTCCTTGGAGTTGGCAATATTAATCCCCTTTCCCGAGTCACCTTGAATGGATGAACATTAGACTAAATAACAATTCTGCCTGTAAGAAGTAAGGGGGGGAGGGAGAGTGAATAAGACACCAAAGGTGTCAACTAGAGACCATTCACCACCATTCTCTTCTGTAGAGCAGCCAGAGAAATCTTCCCAGTTTGCATTTCCAGTTATGTCCTCCTCTGCATCAAGTTTCAGTGACTCCCCATAATGTTTAGAATGTATTCCAGAGATAAGTAAATTTACAGTTACCCCAGGCTCTGGAAGCTGCCATCCTTGCTACCTGCCACCCACTCTTGTGGCTTCCTCTCCATCTATGGGCTTGTGATAGATGACCAGACAAGATCAAGGAAGTGTCAGTCAGGCTTCTCTAGAGGTACAGAACTGATAGGACTTATTTTGAGAGATTGGCTCATGAAATGGTGGGGACTGGCAAGTTCAAAACTTGTAGGACAGGCCAGCAGCTGAGGAATGGGACCTAGGTTCTCTCTTTGTTCCTCAGCATCAATGGCACCAATTCCCTGTCCTGCTGACAGGGCTCTGCCCCATCACTCCTGCTCTGTATTCCCGCCCACCGCCCAAGGAGGACTCCCTGTCTTTCTGGTACTTAACAGTAATATGGACCCACTCCTGCTCTTTGCAAATATTCAATCTATTCCTGACACCCAGCTGATGCTGACTCTTCATGTTTTCTAAATCGAACTTCTGCCTGAGGTATTCTGGCTGGCTGCTTTTGCTACCATCTTTCTTGCCTTGATAGAGCTTTTCGAGCTGGCCACAGGTTCACCCATGGAATGGCTGCTTTTAGGGACAACTAGCTATGAAAGGGAGGAAGGGAGAAGGAGATAGATCACATAGACTACAGCATGGTTTCTCTGAAGAAGTTTTCCTCTTTCTGGTAACTGAGTGATGAAGCTATCATCATTGATATGTCTGGTGATTTTGACATGTTAAAAAAAAATGACCAGAGCTCTGGTATAATAAAGTACTATTTCAAGGTAAGGAAAGTATTTTAAACTGCTTCCAACTCCCTCTTTATGGCATATGGTAGCTCTAGATTTTGCTTTTCGGGTTAACAGACTGGGGCAAAACACTTTGGGAGTAGTGTGGGGAAAATGTAGAAAGTGGAGAGAAGTAAAATAACCCAGAGATGACAACATTATTTTGTGACTTGGACAATAACAAGTGAATTTAAATGAAGCAACATCTCAAAGAGATTTCTATGAAAACAGACAACTAAGTTTTTTTTATTTTTCTCCCTTTTTAAAAAAATATTTTAATTTAATCTGGTAGAGTAGGAGAAAATAACTCAATGTTCTGAAAATAAATTTCCCGGAGGAGGCCATTAAGGCAGCCCTTTTGTTTCCTGTCATACTCTGAATCAGTTACAAGGACAAACTCTATTTGTTTGGGTACATTAATTTTGCTCAATGGCCTTTCTATAAAATGAGCATCAAATTGATGGGACTGGACTTCAGCAAAGAAGAAGTTCCAATTTTCTCTGGATGGATTGTTCTGGATGTGCAGT
>NW_004567113.1:45891158-45916136 GCF_000260355.1 Condylura cristata
TCCTTTTCCTGATTAAGGAGTTAGGCATACAATGTGCCAGAAGACCCAGCTACCCCTGCAGTCAGTGCGGCATATAGGGAGCAGCCAGAGTGCTCATTTCTCAAAAATGTAGATGCCTTTGGCTTTTGCATTCCATGTGCTAAACTCAATACAAAGTTCACGTCTCTCATTTCTTTCTCTCCTGTGCAAACAAAAGAAAATAGACATAGTCTCTTTTATTTATTGCAATAGGGAGGGAAGCAGCTGCAGAGACTCACAGGCAGGCAGGGACTCACAGCAGAAGAGGAGTGGAAAAGCTTGAGAGTGGAAAAGAAGGAAGGCTTCAGATATGGCCTGCTGGGAGGTCATTGGCATGGGGAGGCTGACGGCAGGCTAACTAGAAGCAGGGCATCTTTTACGATAGATTAGGGGTGTGCACTGGGATGTTTTAGATTGGTCCTGAATTCAATGTGGGGATAAACCTTAGGGAAAATCAGTTACTCAGATGGGGGCATGCTTTTTCTTTCTGTTTTTTTTTTTTTTTTGAAGATTTATTTATTCCTGATTTATTTTTATACAGAAATGGGGTGCAGGCCAGAAGTATAGGGGCCGTGAGAGGATTCATCAGAGACAGAGTGAGGAGCAGAACAGTCAGACTGATAAGGGACACTGCTGAGGGGGGGAGCGGACGGGTCAGTAGAGGTCGGCTGCACTCTGTGGATCACTTCCAGGACAGTGCAGTGTCCTAACCCATTGAGCCACTAGGGGGGCCAGGAGCACACTTTTTCTAATCTCTGATTTTATTTAAATAGGGTTCAGAATATTAATGTTCACCATATCTATTGATAGGCCTCAACTCTGCCACTTCATGGTATATTTCAAGAAATTTTAATTACAAAAGTAATGCATGTTCACTGACTGAAATGTTTTAAAATAGAGATAGCAAGATGAAAAATAGTTTAATAAATTCCCACCAACAAAGTCCTTGAGCACAATTTGCTGTATGTTTTTTTCTATGTCTGTCAATATACTTCCACAGCACTTTGTGTGTTCATAATTCTCCCATCAATAGTTACTCGTGTGGGTTTCTCCTGTTGGGGGTTTGCTGAGATGGAGAGTATAGTTTATTCAAGGCTCACATCCCAACCTTGCATAATGCAGTGACGACCATAGCATTTTCAGGAAGTATTGACTGAATATTTTTTATTGAACCACATGAAATTGCCTTTTTTGTCAGTAAAAAATGGTCAAACATGGCAATTTCATCTGGTTAAACCTAGCAGGGAGATTAAGTAGATGGACAGGTGCATAGGCAGACAGTGAAAGGATGGATTGTAATGCCTTTTATGGTTTTCAGTTCTATTTCACATTACTAATGATTTAAACATCAGGATTGTGGATGAATGTGTTGTGCTCTCCAGATGAGGGTGGAAAGTTTTTTCAACTTAGTTATTTCTTCCATTTGTTTATGACCATTATTGAGCCAAGTACCAAATGCAATGTCAACCCTTCTCAACTATATGTGAATTCAACCTTTTTTCATAAGACTGCAATCTTCCTGTCACAAATAGATGGATCATTTTCATTTTTCAATTATTTGAGCTTCGGTTTAGGAGTCTGGTTAATGGTTTTGCAAGACATTGATTAGAGATCTTTTTCTTTCCTGATTAAAAGCATATATGACATCTCCTCTCCAACTCTCTTTTATTTGTGTCTAGTAATTGTGGGTCTAAATAGATGACTGGGGAGATTTGTCACATACTAGAGTATGAGAATTTCTCAGGAAGCAAAATATTTTTTTTAATCATTTCAGAAGGTTGTCATTAGTCAGGCTAAGGATTTTAGAAGTAAATCTTAAGTAAAATGAATTGTTTTCAATAAAACTCTCTAATAGCATATCACTGCTGCCAACTCCTATTCAATACACTTCCTATTATAATATCTGTATATAATATCTAGAGAGGAGTTGCCACATAAATTATCTCTAAGGCTGTTGTCCTTAGGACTTGGTCTTTAATAACCAGAATTTGATAGCTTGTATGGTGGGTTCAAGGTTGGTGTCCTGAATTCTTGTTTTTTCCAGTTCTGTTTCTTGCACCTTCTGTTATTTTGGGCATGTGACCTTCTCTTTTGGAATCTCAGTTTCCCTTTCTGTAAAAGGGAGCTATAGGTAGAGAGTGCCCCCCTTCATATGTTAAATACCAAACACCAAAGGGCTGGTCCTAGGTCCTAGTAAGGCTCTTCATATGTGATTAGGACATGAACATAGTGTCTTCAGGAATAGGACTGTACCCTTAAGGAGACCCATAGAGTTTTCTCAGTCATCTTACATCAGCCCGCTGTCTGGGCAGGCAGAGCGCTCTCACCAGACACCTAACCGGCCAGTGCTGGTTGGGCTTCTTAGCCTCCAGAAAGTGAATAATAAATGCTTGTTGTTGATAAGCCACCCAGTCTATGATATTCTGTTAGAGCATATTGTGAATTGTGAGCATATTGTGAAGGTTTGGGGATCTCCCGCACCACCCCTGGGGTCTAGCAGACAAGAGAACAAAACCGCCTGCACAGGCTTCACCTGAGAAGAGGGTCTACTCTGCTCTGGGAGGTGACCGTGTAGGAACCTGCTGCCCGCTTGGAAACCAACATTTTCAACCCCTGCTGCTGAGGAAGGAGCCAAGAATTAAACAAAAGCTACCTAGTCTTTGCAGCTCCATGGTGCATTCTTTAAAAAACAGAAATGTGGGCTCTCCCGGGTGGCACAACGGGTTAAAGCACCACATTATGGAGCTCTCCAAAGCCACTGCAGCATGAGTTCGATCCCCAGCCAGGGAGCTGACCACATGGCGTGGCAGACCTCTCCTGACCAGCCCACTGCTCCCCTTAGCAGTGTATTTCAATATATTTCTGCTCCCCACTCTGTCCCTGGTGAATCTTCTCACCCATCACACCTCTGGCCTGTCCCCCAGTTCTGTAAGCATAAGTAAGTCAATCTTTTTAAAAAATGACTTTTAAAAATTCAGAAATGTGATTAAACTGATTCAGCTCCAGCATTCTTCCTCCTCTGTCCTATACAGCATCCACTTTTCTTTAGATCAGATAACATAGGAAATCGAATGGTCTAAATCTATAGATGAAAATCAGGTTTCTGTCAGTTATCACACTTTGATGTCTGTGACTCTCTGTGTCCTTTCCCTTTGACTCTGTAACAAGTATATAAACTGGATCCAAAAGTTTCTACACAGTAGAATCTGCCGGGCTGTTGCCCATGTTCAAATCTTCCCTTTGATGTCTAAGCACTGAGACTTTCATTTCAGGCCACAGGGTGGAATAAGACAATTGTGGGTCAGGTCATCTGGGAGGACCTTGCCTTCTGTCCTTTCCGTTGGTATTCGTTTACTTCTGTGCCCAGGCTGTGCTGCTAGTGGGCACAGTGCCACTGGTGCATTTGCTCTGTATTTAAGATTGTGGTGATGAAGTGGAAAAGGAGGCAGGCATAGCTTTTCACTTTACCTGGTGTGATATCACTGACAACTCAAAAATTCAAGCCAGTTCTTGAAACCAAGGAATTGTAGTTGGAGAGTCTTTGGATTCAAGTTTTCCTTTATTTGATCTTGAGAAACTTCTGAATTCTTTCCTCTGAGTCCTTCTGGGTAAAATGTAAATGTTGGTTTCTGCCTCCCTTGCTTCTCAGGCATGTCTAGCAGTCACACCTGGTGGAGCAGTTTGCATACGTTCTCTTAATTCAACGAGATCATCAAATGTGATGATTTGCCTGAGTGCCCTTTGTAAACTGTCAATATAGAAGAAGCCATATTAAACATTCTCACTTTAAGAACTGGTTACTCGGGAGCCCTCCCTGGTGGCACAGCGGGTTAGGCTGCAGCACTGCAAGCCAGCTGCAGCCTCCTGCAGCACTGCAAGCCAGCTGCAGCCTCTTTGTGAGTTTGACCTGACACAAGCTATGCAACGTTTATCGTCTGACAGATTCCGGGTAGATCGGGAAAAGCTCTGAAAAATCGGACTTTCCACTGCTAGCTTATGTTATGACCTCCCTTTTTTGTATAACCGTGATATCAAAATATTCTGAGCAACTTTCAGCTTACAATTGGACTGCCTAGGGCGCACAAGGCCTGCCTGCCCTGACAAGCAAGCACTGCACCAGGGTGAAAAATTCCCCTGAAGTCAAGTGACTTGACTACTGACTGATAAATAAACGCAAAAGGGCTGTTTTTGCAAAGTCTCTCTCACTGCCAGATGGAGGAAAACCCAAATCTTATCATTCTATCATCTCACCTAGCCTTCTATTCAGCCTTTTAAAGAATTACTCAAACTTCCTATTGTTTGGCCTTTAGATGTGGAAATTCATCCAGGTTGCCTGTTTTTAAACTGATCAAGTTTTCCATCTGCTACACCTTAAAGGTATCCACAAAAGTCTTCTAGCTAGTTTTTCAGGATTCCACTATATAGTCTTTAGATAAGAAAATTCACCTATGTCTCCTATTCAGAGATTTGATTAGCAAGGAATTTCCTCTTCTGTCTCCCAGGATGATTCAGGCAGAAAAACAAAAACCCATTAAGTAGTAGATAAGGTTTAAGGGACTTCTATCTTAGTTGATCTCCA
This sequence comes from Condylura cristata, assembly GCF_000260355.1. Taxonomy (NCBI): domain Eukaryota; kingdom Metazoa; phylum Chordata; class Mammalia; order Eulipotyphla; family Talpidae; genus Condylura; species Condylura cristata. The sequence continues at coordinate 45,895,756 of NW_004567113.1, forward strand.
CTATAGTAATATTAGTCATAAACTTTGTGCACCTATGTACCTGTTTTTAACCTTGATTGATTTTGGAATGTTATATCTCAGCTAAAGGGCAATACGACCCTAAACTGTTCTTAGAAAAAAAGATGATTGTAATCTCTCCGCCCAGTTCGTGTGCTGATGTCATCCCATTGCTTGCTCCTAATATATAAACTAAACCTCTGCTGAAGGCAGAGCAGGAAGACTTGCACCCAACTCCAAATCCTGTGTCTTCCTCGCCCCCCTTTCCTCTTTTTTCTCCGTTCCCCCCTTTTTTTAGGAATCTCCACTCGCTGACGCCTTCCCACCTTAGGGTCCTGCCTGTCTTGCCTCCAGACACCTCAATAGTGGAGCTGGTCTCCAACATCGACCCCCACTCCAGAGGTGACCACATGGCGTGGCAGACCTCTCCTGACCCGCCCGCTGCTCCCCTCAGCAGTGTACTTCATCAGTCGGCCTGTTGCTCCCCTCTCTGTCTCTGGTGAATCCTCTCACTGCGCCTGTACCTCTGGCCTCCACCCCAGATCTACATGCATAAACAAATCTTTTTTTTTTTTTAAAAAACCCTTAAAAAAAAAAAGAATTGGTTACTCAGTTGGTTTGATGAAAGTAACCATTTTTCTCTGTTTGGCTGGAGAGACTTTCCCTGAGTTTTGGAATTCTTCCCTGTGCTTGGCACAGGATTTCACATGCATCACCTGATGGCGTCACTCTCGACTTTACTTATTCATTGGGAAACATTTTTAAAATCCCCACACCTGGGTCTCACCCCAGCCAATTCATTGATCATGTCTGGGGTTGAGCACTAAACTAAACTCCCCTAGGTGTTTCTGATGTGCTGCTAGGCTGAGAGGCACCGGCCCAAGATAGAGTTTTCTAACGTAATGCCTGTGGTTTTGTCTGGAAGACTCCGAAGCATGACCGTTGATTGGGGCCCACATTCCCGCCCTCTTTCTGGAAGGCGGCAGTTACAGCAAGAGGGGAGGGCTGGCCTGGAGAGAGCATGCGCCCCTGAGCTGGCACTGCCAGGCGCTCATAGGTCTCACAGCCACAGGACACTTTGTAATTGAGGGACCTTGGGATCAGCGTGGCTTGCAGTGCCTCTTTTGACTTCCTGAAAGGGGGGGTTAGGTGGCTTTGGGGACCAAGCAGCAGCACAGGGCTGCCTGGTAAACTTTAAAAGACAGAAAGTGCAGTGGAAACTGTGGTGGCCAGGGTGGTGGTGGCCATGGTGGTGACAGTCGTGGCGGTGAGTGGGGGGGCTCTTGCCTGGATCCCTCTTGGTACTCCAGGCTCCTGCTTCTGCTTGAGCCAAGCCTCAGCTCAGAGGACATTACCTGGGGTAAGACGTACAGCACCTGGCCACGTGCTGGACCAGAAATTTTCTCTTGCTCCTCTCTCTGCCCATTCTCTTATCCTCACCCCCTGTGTGTATTAACAGTTTCATTTCCACTTTTGGGTCATGTTGTAATATTATTAATTTCATAGGCGAGGACGCACCAACCCAGTCATTCCTGGTGTCCACGTTCTGTTCAGTCATCTCTTTTATACAGTACTTTCAAATGTATCTCCATTTCCTTGAAATTGAGGGGACCCCCCCACATATTTAAAGAAACATATTTTTCATAGGAATCTTAGGGTACAGAAAAGTGAAAGATGACATTAAAATCAAACCTTCCACATGCCATTATCCTAAGGCAATCATTCATATTTTATAAATATCTTTCCAGTTGTTTTTAATAAGTTACAATTGTATCTTAAAGTTATGCATATTCATTATAAAAACAAAATTAAATTCAGAACTTATAAAGCAAAAGTGAAAGTTCCTGTCCTCTCCTAACCCTCCGTCCACCTGACCCCTGTGTGGCCGGGCTAAGCTTTGTACTAGTGATTGGTCTTTTCAAGCAAACACTTAAAGGCTCTTTCAACAGGCATACATTTAAAAAAATTGATTTTCCTGGTTCTATTCTTAGAATATGAAATTTCTATTCCATTTTATCCCATTCAATGTGCTATCATAAGCTTTCTTGAACATAATTTTTAAGGACTGCAGAACATTCTATTGAATATATGGATTATAATTTACTTAATTATATGATGTTGAATTGTTAGATTGTTTCCAGCTATTCATAAATTTAGCAAAAACTATCTATGTACATAAAGTCTTTTCTATTCTACTTAGGCAATTTCTATAGAAAAATCCATACTGTAAGGGAGCATTCCTGGGTTACAATGGTGATTCTATCACCCCAGGAAACTGGTTATGTAAAACCTGCTGGTTTTACAGCAACACAGAAAAAGGATCATGAGCTCTGGAGATAGATAAACTTGTATCCAAATCCCAGCTTTGCCATTGATTAGCTGTGTGACCTTCAAGACTGACTTAATCTCTCTGAATCTCCTGTTTGCATTTGGGGACTAGACATGGCAACATCTACTCAGCGGCATCAGGAAGTTTATTTTGTAAGGAACTTAAGGCAAAAGCATCCCTGAACAAACATAGAGTTACATATATTTCCTATACCTTATACTATTTTGGCCTTAAAAAATGAGTGTAACATATACTGTAAGGCACATGTTTGGTGCACACGAGTGTGACTTTTATGTACATAAAGACCCTGGTATGAGATGCAGAACATGTACATCACCCAGGAGATTCCCTCACCCCCTTTCCCTGCAGCAGCCAGCCCCTTCCAGGGTAACCACTGACTTCTGTCACCATGGATTAGTTCTTCCATGGACTTTAGTTAGTGGAATTATTTACCTCAAATAAGCAACTGGTTATTTCACCAGAAAAATGGGGTTACTTGGACACAACAACAAAAAACATGAAGTGTGATCTCAAGGTGAAATTCATGCACAAGTTCCCAGAACAAAAGAAGAAATGCTCATGAAGGTTCTGGGGGGGGGGGTGGCAGAAAGAGGGGCTGTTGAGAAGGAAGAGTTCCCTGGAGGAAACTGGAAGGAAGAAGAGGAGTGGTTTTTCTCTTTCTGGTTTGAAGTGTCCCCTCACTGGATGAAACACTAATGGGCAAGAAGGAGCCTCTTCTGTGGGGATGAAGGCGTGTCTTTCCGGGAAGAATTCTGTTGTGTGTGCCAGAGTGTTCTAGACTCCTGACCTCACTGACTTAGGTTTCTGTCTATCAATGTCCAGAGGATCAAACAGTGTGTATTCTTGTGGTGTGGAGTTGTTGCTTCATAGCGTGTCTGAGATTCTTCATTGTTACTGAAGATATTAATAATTTGTTCTTTTATTTATTTTTTAAAAGATTTATTTATGCATACAAGAACTGGGGTACAGGCCAGAGGCTCAGGGGCGGTGAGAGGATTCACCAGAGACAGAGTAGGGAGCAGAACAGGCAGATCAACGAAGTACACTCCTGAGGGGAGCAGCGGGCAGGTCATGAGAGGTCTGCTGCGCCATGTGGGTCAGCTCCTTGGCCCAGGATCAAATTCATGCTGCAGAGGCTGTGACCAGCTTCATAGTGCTGCACTTTAACCCATTGTGCCACCAGGGAGGGCCAATAATTTGTTCTTTTATATTGTTGAAGAAAATTCCAATGTAAGAATATTTTAACATTTATTTTCCACTTTGCTGTTGATGGCATTTGAGTTGTGAAAAATAAATGTTTACAGTTTGATGCTATGATGAGAACTTTTCTCCATGTAAATGGTGGATGTGTTGCAATCATTTAGCTTTTATATACTCTTAGGAATAGAATTGCTGGGTCATAGAGTAGATGAAGGTTTAGCACTGGTGGCTATATCTGTTATCTTCTATGAAGACAAGTTTTGAAAAGTTAAATTCTATCATCTATTTACTCAACAGATGTTTGTTAAGTGCTTGGTATGTATCAGGCACTGTTCTCAGCTCTATGATCCAGAGATTTTCATTAAATCAGGCTCAGTAATGTTATTAAAACCCACATTTCTGGGCCCTTCTTGATGTCACAACGTGTTAGGACACAGCACTTCAAGCTAGCCATAGCCGCTTCAGTGCGTGTTCGATCCCCAGCCTTCAGTGCAGGTTCAATGCCTGCCCCAGAGGTGACCACATGGCGAAGCAGACCTCTCTTGACCCGCCCGCTGCTCCCCCCAGCAGTGTACTTCACTGATCTGCCTGTTCTGCTCCCTGCTCTGTCTCTGGTGAAGCCTCTCACTGCCCCTGCACCACCTTTGGCTTGTACCCCAGTTCTGTAGGAATAAATAAATAAATCTTAAAAAAAAAAACCCACACATTTCTTTCAATTTTTAAAAAATATTGTGATTTTTTAAAAATTGAGTTAAGTGGTTAACAAAGTTGCATATGATTTGAGGTTATAAATCCACAACTCTTCAGAAGCATGTTATAACAATAGATCTACCACTAAAACTCCCAGAATTCTCCACCAGTCCATGGTACTGCCTTCCTCATGCTACATTATCTTTGCAGTGTTTTAGAGTTTCAGTTTCACCCTCAGATGTTTGTATCCTCATAATCTTCAAAAGATTTCTTCAGTTTCAAGTGTCACATCATTAGAACACTTCACGTAAAAGCAAAAAGTAGGGTATTTTGTACACACATGTACATTTTATTTTAATTTTTAATCAGAGGGAAAACTTTCCCCAATCCTCAGTGGGCTACCACTTAGTAACAGTTGACTAGGGTGGGTCATGGATGAAGTGTACTCAACATTTTCAACTTCTTTATGTTAAACATGTTCAACCAGGAAAAATAGGAATATTAGCAGAACAAAACCAGCAGCACCCATCACAGTTACTTTACAGTTGCCTAAGCCTGGGTAAAGAACTTCCCCTTTTTGAGGCCTCCCTATCAGAAAGATGGGGCAGTAATACCTGCTTTCAAGGTTAGGGTAGGTATTAAGGGAAATAAAACAAGCTACGATGTGATGAGTACTTGATAGATGCCAAATAAATGCTAGTACTCTCCCTTTATACTTTTCTTATATCCCTGCTGCTTGATGTTTGTGAAGATTTCATTAAGAATTGTAAAAATAAAAGAGCGGAAGGGCAAAGAGAATAATATATCTCACGTTGTGATACAAGTATATGTCATTTATAAATTATATGGCTAGAGAAATAGTAACTTATCATTTTAGGATGAAAAAGAGAATATAGAAATCTGTATCGGTTACAAGGAAATGCACTACAGTTAACCAAATTTTGTTGCTTCACAAATACATGAAAAATATGATCGTGTGAAGGATATTGGAAACCAAATGGGCTTTATTTTTAACTGTTTGTTTTAATAGCTCATGAAAATATGTTGGTGCTTTTTATGGCTGTAATGAATTTTAGAGATATGAGACTTCACTAGGGCTTGCAAGTACTAAATCCTCTCAGTGGAAAAATAAGATACATGGTATGCTGGTATCTCTCCATGCATCTGCTGCCAATTCCTCCTTTTGTTGTATTCATGCTTTTTTAAAAATTGCTGGCTGCGAGTATGGGTAGAAGGGGTGGTAATTTCAGGAGTTGGTGCCTAGTAAATTAGCATGGTCACTCATGAGATTCATTTGACTTGTTCCGGTTTTATTTCACTTCTTCAGTGTAAACTTTTCACTCTTGTGATGGCTTCTTTGGCACTGGAACTTTAAAAAGGGGAAGAACGCATAATGAATTATGACTGTTTGGTTTCAAAAGTTCTTATCTGTAGGAGAATGGATTGGCTCATAGAAGGTCACATTGCCTTCAGGCATGGCTGTATCCAGGCACTCCATTGTTACCAAAGAATTGGCTTGCATATTTCTTGTCTTACCTGCTTGCCTCTACAGTGGTTCCAGTCTCCGATTAGTATTTACTTTTCACTTCAAAGGATACTATTGAGAAAGTGAAAAGACAACCCATGGAATGGAAGAATGTACTTTCAAGTCTTACCTGATAAGGAGTAAGTATCCAGAATAATGGGCAACTCATAACTCAATATTTAAAAGGTCAGTTACACACTTGAAATGTGGGCACAGGATTTTGATGGAAATTTCCTAAGATAAGATATACAGTAAGCACATGAGGAGACCCAGCCTTAGGCATCAGCAAACTGCAAAGCAAACCACAGTGAAAGAACAGGTCTCACCCAATAGTATGGCTGTAATCAAGAGACAAGAAAAATGTGGACGAGGAGTGGGAAACTTGGGACCCTCACACATTTCTGACGGGATACAAAATGGTACAGCTGCTTTGGAAAACTAGTTGGCAGTCACTGTAAAACTTAAACAGAAGTTCACTAAATGACCCTTCACTTTCACTCTTCAGTTTACACCCAAGATGACTGACAGGATACAAATTGTTGTAACATTTCTAGAGAGAAGATGAGAAATAAACATCAAAAGGGACATACAACACATCATTCTATCTCCAAGAATATAGTCTAAATAAATATGTAAGGCAAGATACAAAATATATCAAAGAGGTTCACAGATGTACTATTGAGTAAATTTGGAAATCACCTATCTGTCAATAGGAGAAAAGTTATAACCCAATTTCCATTGGGCAATTGAATACTGAGTACCTCTTTAAAGGGATATTGTACAACTGGACTGATGATTCTCTTAACATGTAAATCTGGTCCTTCTGTGGAGATAGAATGACCAGACCAGCCTAAATACCTATTTTTCTTAAATATCTCTGGACCCAATTCAAGAAGGTGCATTGCAAGTTTTATGCAAAGAAGGAGAACATGAGATGTTCACAGATTCCTTCTGATAGCTCCTCCTTGCTGGAAGTTACACTGAGTTACTTTTTAATGTGTGTATTTAAGAATGGAGGGAAGAGGGCCCTCCCTGGTGGCACAAGTGGTTAAAGCGTAGCACTGTGAAGCAATCTGCAGCCAGTGCAGCATGTGTTTGATCCCTGGCCAGGGAGCTGACCCACATGGCACAACAGACCTCTTCTGTCTCACCTGCTGCTTCCCTCCTCAGTGTATTTCAATCAGTCTGCCTATTCTGCTCCCCACTCAGTTTCTGGTGGATCCTCTTACCCCCCAAAACCTTTGGCCTGTACCCCAGTTCTTGAATGTATAAATAAATCTTAAAAAAAAAAAGAATGGAGAGTAGAAAATTATGGTTGAGAGTAAGGTTCACAATTTCAAACCGGAGCACAGTTAACAAAAGAGATAAAAGTAGCTCCCCCTGGAAACACAGGTATTCATCCACCCACGGTCCAGCTAGCCCTAGAGTGTGGGACAAAGAGCAGCTCATCTACGCCAACCACTGATATAGCCTCCCTGACCTGAGCCCAGTCTCACTTGGCAGTCTGTGAGCTGACTGTTTGGCAGAAGGCTGGAACAGTCATGGGTTAATGTCTCTGTTCACATCAAGTGGCCTTAGCTTCTTTCGGCCCTGAAACATCCACCTCCTTGCAATGAATGTAACTGAGGGGTAGAGGGAAAGGGGAGGGAGGGTTGACCCGTGTGAATCTTAATATGCCTTAAGATCCCTATTTATTAGAAGGGAGATGCTTATCATACATTAAATAGAAAGTCATTATATTATATCATGTTACAAAGTATTAAATATTCATACAGAGAAAACATCCTGATGGACATACACTGCTACCACCGCCTATCATCACGTGGTATGATTTTGTTAGTGATCTCTAATTTCTTCCCTACACTTCACCACACTCTGATCTTTTTTAAAACATGCCAATGTGAGCAGACCAAATAACTGTGACCTGTCAAAACAGTTGGACTTTGGAGCCCAGCAGATCTCTATTACACGCGGAAAAGCGCATGTCACCGGGGTGATTACAGATGTAAGGCAGAGAACATTCACTTTCTGATCTGCTCTATACCCTTCACTAAATGTTTGTGGTCCTGTCTCATCACAGGCAACGTGGACGTGAACTGGGAGTCTGAAACTGGCCTGCTAGATGGAGCCCTCTTAGGTGGTGACCTGTATTTCCCCAGATCCACAAGCTGAAATCCTAACTCACAGCATCTTAGAATGTAGCTGTCTTTGGAGAAAGGATCTGCAAAGAGGTGACTCAATTAAGAGAGGGCTTAGGGTGGACCCCAATCCAATGTGATTGTGAATTTGTCAGAAGAACACACAGAAGGATACCAGGAGGGCATGCACAGAGGGAACACGGGGTTGGGGATGGGGGTGGGCTTTCTGCAAGCCAAGGGGCAGGACTCTGAAAACACCAAGCCTGTAAGCACCATGATCTTCTGGCTTCCAGACCTTGAGAAAATTAATTTCTGTTGTTTAAGTCTCCAACTCTGTGATGTTCTGTTATGATAGTCCTAGCAAATTAATACAATGGTATTCATAATTTTAAGTTTTTGCCCATTGAGAAGTATAAGTATTTTATCCCAAATATTTTCACAGTTGTCTTTTTCACCTTCATTCAAAGTAACTGCAACAAATATTTCATAAGAAAAACTTCATAAATGAGTTGTCTCTATTTATGATTCTGCATAATTACAGGTCTCTTAAATTTCAATTCATTCCTTTAAAACATAAATTTATCCAATTAAAAATAGGTGCTTCAGCAAATGACTCATCCTACAAACAGATCCCAAAATGCAATTACATAATTTCAAAATTAATATTATATACCATTTGAGAGCACATTGTTTAATTTGTTCTCTACCTCTCCTGCTTATGAAAGGCTAAATTTCAAGTCCCCTGTTTCACATTATGTTTCCAATGGCTGAATTTTGGCACCTCATTTGATATTTTGATTTAAATATTTCAAAAACACATGAAAATACGTTCAACTCTCTTGATTATCAAAGATATCTCAATTAAAATTGCAATGAAATACTGCTCTACACTAATATGGATAAAGTAAAACAAGACCGACACTCCCAAGTGTCTGCACAGCTGGGTGGGAATACAGTCACTTTGGCAAACAATATGGCTTTACCTTATAAAGATAAAGATTTATCATCATATAGCTCAGAAATCCTATTCTGGGAATTTACCTAAGTTAGTGTAAATGTGACCTGATTAACTGAAAAAGAGGGAAAATTTTCAGCTAACTTTGGTCTATACACAACCCACATTTAGAGGTCTTCTTTCCAAAGAAGTCCAGTATATTGATTAGAGCTCTTATGCACTTGTGCCCCTTTACAGATTAGAAATTTCAAGGTTTATGTATTTTTAGTATCGGATTGAAGATATTCCACCAGTTTTTTGAAGAAATCCAATCTTTACTTTTAAGATGATAAAGCAGGCTGAGAAAATATGAATCTCTTGCCCAAGGAAACAGTTAAGTGGCGAGGTTGAGCTTCAAGTGAGACCCGAATTCAGAGCTCACATCACACCCACTGCACCCCACTGCACCCCTTTGATTCCTAGTCAAACTACACAAGTAGTGTTTAATGTAGTCTCTGGGGGTCCTTTGCAGGTTGTGAATTGCAATTAATAAGTGTATTGCAATTAATAATTAACTCCATTGTAGTCTGTTTTAAAGGTTGCTTCTTAGTCATTCCTCCACCACAATCAGAGGTTCTACCAGGGGCTGGAGAACGGGGCCGTGTGCCCCTCCTCCATAAAGGGTCTGCACTTCAACCACCCTTCACAGTCTTTGCTGTCCATCAGGGGCCACCTTTGGGCAGTGCAGTCCTCCAGGGGGCATTTGGAAATGTGTGTATTTAGGGGAGCATTTTGGAAACACTGGTACTTAGTAGGTAGGGGTCAAGGTGCCAGGGTGAGTCATTACCTAGCCCCAAACACACTAGCACTCACCCCAAAACAGGCTAAACCCTAACCTCCTTTAGAGACCCAACTCAATGCTTATCTGGAAGGTGGTCTCCACGCAACCCAGCCCACCTCCCCACTTCCTTCTTCTGCAGAATGACTCCCTGCCGTTGCTGCCTCCTGAACAGGTTCTGGTTCTACCTTCTGGGTTTTTTTTTTTCTTCCTCCTCCTTCTGGGTGTGCAAGCAGATGGGAGGCTCTCTGGCTTCAGGAAGTCAGACTGCTTTTCAGCTTGATCCAGCACTTCAGGGGCACAGAGCTTCACTGGCTCAGTCAGTCACAGAATAGTGTAAAGAGGCTTCAGTTGGCAGTGCAGTAGGAATTCTTTAGAGAGTCTAGCTAGAGAGGTATGAATAAGAAGCATGAGTATAAAAGTGTCTGCAACATATGTTTGGCAGAGACGTGGGGACAGATGGGTGGGGGTTTCAACCATGGCTGACCTTTGCCTGGGGCTCCAGGTGGCACAGGAGATGGTCTCCCAAAACCTCCTGTTAGTGTTTAATTCTGCATGGGCAGTCACTATGATTCAAGTAGCAGGCCATTAATCCAGCACAAAACCGCTAAATGGGCAGACCAACAAAAACAGGAGGCCCTTCTGAGGGCTGTAAATTACTTCTCATAACTGCTGCAATACTTGAAAGTGAAGGGTATTTAGGAGACTGTGGAAAGAATCTGGTACCTCATTTACTAACAGAAACTTAGTGGTTTGATGCAACCACTACCAAATGGAAGATTCTGGTACAAATGGCTGGGCTGTCACAGAGATGGAAAATAGATAGTTCTTAATCACCCAAGAGTTCAAATAATACAGGGAGTAATTCTGGAAGACTGCTTCCCTTCCCCATCCCTACTCTAGTTCTCAGAACCAGCTCCTTGGAAACTTCTGGACTTTCTTCTCTTCACATCCCTCCCTCTGCCCCACCCCACCTCCTCCTCCCCTCCACTGTTGCCAAAGTTTTCCCAAGCATGCTTGAATGAATGCAACAACCTCTTCATCCAGTTTCCCTGCTGACTCCTGCCCTATTCTGCCTCAGCCTCCACACCCCAGCAGATGAACATTTCCAAAAAAAGCACAATGACGATAAGTAGTAATTCTAAATGTATAAGTTGGGAGGCATGACATTCTAGGAGGTTATATGATTACTTTACCTTCATTGTAGAAAACTATTTCGAGATGTTCCAGAGGGGTATTTTCTCAAGTTGGAAGGAGATGCAATTGGGTAAGCACTTGGTATTAATATTAATGTCAAGAGATGCCAGCTGCTGTGTTAAGATCCACAACTAGTAGAGCTCGAAGGTAATAACAGGAATGTTGGATAACTTGTGGTGGCACAGATTAATAAACCTAATTTTGTGATACCTGTTAGCACATTTGAGAATGTAAAGTGGCTTTTCAAAAAGATTGAATATGTTGAGTTCAGTAAGGACACTTGGCAATGCAGTTTTCTCTTGGGTTTTGAAACCATGAGCTTGAAAGGATAGGCTTTTTTCCCTGAGATCTGACATTTCATGTTCATTAAGGATGGAGACAGGAGAGGCATACTAACTCTTGCAATTCTTGAGTATCAATGTGAGAATCTGCAAAAGAATAGGGAAAATAGTGAGAGAATAGTAGTATAGTGCTTTGAAACCAACCAGGCCTTTCCGGGCCAGGGGCAGCTGACTATGATTTCAGGCCAAATCTAACCCACTACCTGTTTTGCAGTGAAAGTTTTATTGGAACATAGCCACGCTATGTATATTTACATATTCTTCATTCGCTTACATATGTATGGTTGAGTGTGCATGACACTGGAGAGATGCATAGTTAGTTAGAGACAGCATAGCTCTCACTATCAAAAGTATCTCTAACCTGACCCTTGTTGGCTTTAATAAATTGAAGCAAGCAAAAATTAAGTGAGTTTATTCCTGAGTCAAGACTCAGGACCCAGGAACAGCTTCCAAATAGCTCTGGGAAAGTTGCCCAACTTTCATAGTCTGCAAGGAAAACACTTCACATTTTCAAGGATTTTTACAGAGAAAGTCTGGGCAGGGTCCAGTGAATGTATCTGTTTGATGCTGTCTATGTATGGGCGAAAACCAGGAGGGTTTTTAAATGTACCCTCTCTATTTAGAGTTGTATCTTCTAGGAACTGGGGGTTTTAACAATACCCATGTAAGTCTGTCTTCCTTTGAAGTCACTGATTTGCCCAGAGTCAATGTTTTTGTTGTTGCAGCTTCTTCACAGGACCGATCCAGCCGTGTCTTGGCCTTCTTTTGGCTTGAACCCCTTAGTTGAGATCAGGGAGAGATGTACCCCTTTAACAGTTAAAGGGGTACCTCTCTTTTTCTGTAAACTAAAATCATTTTAGTTTACAGATTTTAGTTTACAGAAAAAGAGAGGTACCCCTTTAACTGTTGATTTTAGTTTATAGAAAAAGCTTGATTCTACTGAATCAAGAAGAACCAGTAGTTCTGAACATATAGAATGTGCTAGATGCCATGTTCTATGTAATTTTATTTTATTCTCAAAGCTACCCTGTAAAATGATTATTCTGAATGGCATTTTATAGATAAGGAAACTGAGATTTTTTTTAAAGATTTATTTATTTATTCATATAGAACTGGAGTACAGGCCAGAGATGCGGAGGGTGAGAGGACTCACCCGAGACAGAGTGGGGAGCAGAACAGGCAGATCAACGAAGTACACAGCTGAGAGGAGCGGTGTGTGGGTCAGGAGAGGTCTGCGGCGCCATGTGGATCTCCTCCAGGGCAGGCGGGGATCTAACTCAACCCGCTGCGCCACCATGGAGGGCCCAGGCAACTGAGATTTAGAGGAACAAGTCACTTGCCCTTAAATGAGTGCTCAGAATAGCATTTGGTAAATTAACAAATTCAAGAGCAACACAGTGTCACATGGGCGTAGAATTTTCCTCGCTATCTTAAGCATCTGCTAACCAGCTTTCTGCCTTCATTTATATTCGCTTTCATTTCAACTGGACATCTCCTAACATCCTGAGAAGCAAACACTTCTAAGCTATAAAGGACTTGGGATGTGTTTTTCAAAAGTATCTGTTTTTCAGCATTCAAGGAATTTTAAGAAATGGACCGTTTGCCTAAGGGCAGATGATTTAAAAGTTCTCTCTTGTGATGGCTTCAAATAAGTTGAGATTGGAAAGCGGATGCATGAATATAAGGCATTACTATTCTACACTGATACTTCCAGAGGAGGAAACTAGTTAAGGGAATATTTTCCTCCCTAACATTTTATCCCTGCTGAAAAAAGTCGAAAGACCTAATGTTCTTTGTATTCAAAGGTGACGTTGCTACCAGCAGGACTGTCAGCTGCTGTCAGTCCCGGGCTTTGGGAAGCAATGTCACGGTGCTGTAACTTGCTTTTCAGTTTGCTCGGCAGGTCTTTGAAGCTTTGCCTCTACTCCTCTCTTGCGCAGCTCACTCTTTCAGCAAACGCCACTAAATATTTAAAAGCTGGTGTGCCAGACTCTTCCTGGTGGAGGATGAAAGCCAGCGCGTCTCAAAGAGCGAATCTCAGGCGGTGTCCACCGGTCTGGGGCTTGCCCCACGTGTGTTCCTGGGTCTTGGTTCCAGACCAGCGCTTTCGGGAACTCTGGGGATGGGAAGCCGGGCAGGCTGCATTTTAAACAGCAGCTCCCCGCGATTCCGAAGCACTGGTGCCTGAGCCGTCCAGGTGGAAGGTTGTCACAGTCGCCAGCTCTGTGTCGGTTCTGCCCCTAATGCTCCTTTATGCCCAGGAACATCAGCAAACTGCAGAAATGGCCCCACACAACACAAAGAGCAGACTCTTCACAGCACGCATAACTCCCCAGGAAATCCCGACCCTTCAGTCTGTGGTGGCTCGTGTTCGGGTAACCTCCCGCTTGGAATCCGTACATCTTTGTGAGTGGCTAGTGGGAGCCTGAAGAAAAACACAAGCACATCAAATAGAAAACATTAACATGCTTTGAGAGATGAGGAGCTGGGCTAGTGGAAACAGTAACCTTTCACAGGAAGGGCAAGCCCTTGGCTGCGACACAGTCAAGAACTCTTTCAGGCGTTTGTTAAGAAAACAAGAATAAGAGCAGCCGCTGGGGATTCCTTCCCAGACGCCTCTGTCCCCCGCCCTGCTCAGGACAGACAGCGTTTGGCCCTCTGGCGCCTAGACACAGGGCGTAGGACCCCGACTCAGTTCCATCTGCTTTTTTACTAAAACCACACACCTCCTTTGTGGCCATTTTGTAAGAACTCTTGACTTGAAACTGATTATAAATTTGTAGAAAAACAACAACAACAACAACAACAATGCACCAGGGGATTCCATATAACCCAGTGCCCAGTTTCTCAGTAGTCATTTTTTTTAGTTATTATTTTTTTAAGATTTATTTATTTATGCATACAGAACTGGGGTACAGGCCAAAGGTGCAGGGGCAGTGAGAGTCTTCACCAGAGACAGAGTGGGGAGCAGAACAGGCCTACTGAGGAAGTACACTGCTGAGGGGAGCAGTGGGGAGACAGGAGGGGTCTGCCAGCCATGTGGGTCTCCTCCCTGGCGGGGGATAGAACTTGTGTTAAAGTGGCTGCAAATAACTTCATAGTGCTTCACTTTAACCTGTTGCATCACCAGAGAGGGCCCTGGTAAATCTATTTTTAATATTTTGAGAAATCTTCATACCGTTCACCCCAGGGTAGGACCAGTCCACATCCCACCAACAGTGAACAAGGCTCCTTTTGTGCCACACCCGCACCAACAAGCCTTGTGGCTTGTCTTTTTTACACGCTTTCAGGAATATTAGGGCCATTCTCATGGCTGTGAGAGGTGCTCTTGTTGTGGTTGGGATTTGCGTTTCTCTGAGTGCATGACATGAGCCTGTATTCATGTGCTTCTTGTCCTCTGTATGTCTTCTGTAAAGAAAGTGTCTGTTCAGATGTTCTGCCCCCAGTGGTGACATCTTGCACAGCTGTAGTACAATATCAAAGCCAGAAAACTGGCATGGATCACTGGTACAATCCATATAGTGTATTCAGATTTCTCCAGTTTTTTTTTTTTAAAGATTTATTTATTTATGCATTCAGAACTGGGGTACAGGCCAGAGGTATAGGGGTGGTGAGAAGATTCACCAGAGACAGCGTGGGGAGCAGAACAGGCTGACTGATGAAATACACTGCTGAGGGGAGCAGCGGGCGGGTCAGGAGAGGTCATGTGGTAACCTCTGGGGCGGGACTCGAACTCATGCTGAAGTGGCTTTAGCTTCTTAGTGCTGTGCTTTAACCCGCTGCGCCACCAGGGAGGGGCCCTTCTCCAGTGTTTTACGCAGTGTGTGAGCGTGAGTGTGTGCGCATGCGCAGTTCCATGCAATTTTATCACGAGTTGATTAGTGCAGCCATGATCACACTAAGCTACAGAACTGTTTCATGAGCTGAGGCTCCACTGTGCTATCCTCCACAGCCAGGTCCAACCCCAGCCCCTTCCACTGCCTGCCCTAGTCCCTAGCAAAGGCTAATCTGTTCTCTGTCTCTATAATTTCCCACAATTATTTTTTAATAGCATTTTAATAGCCTTGAGGCAATTTCTAACCGCGCTGAGCTTCCTGCCTGAATGGTCCAAGTTGTCTCTCAAGGTACCAATTACTGTTTTTGTTACTGTTCTAGTTACAAAGTTACATAAATTTTTAGTGGTTTGACTATATAATCTTAATATTCCTGAAAGCATTATTTTGAATGTACAATTTTGCTAAATGAGTGGTTTCTCAGCAATGTCTATTCTGTGTTATAGCTGAAATATCTGTATAATGGCTCAAACATAATAGTTTATTCTCCATCCACAGGAGAGTCCAAGGAAGATGTTCTGCCTGGCAAGCATTTCTCCTGACTGGCTGTCATGTTACCTGGCCTTCTTTCATGTTGTGATTCTGCCACTTGGAGGGCTAATTTTGGTATCAACTGGGCTGGACTGCAGTGTGTCTCTGAGAATGTTCCCTGATGAGATTAATATCTTGAACAGTAGACAGAGGACAGCAGATTGCTGCCCTCAACGTGGACCTCATCCAGTCCCTTGAAAGCCTGAACAGAGCAAAAGGCTGAATAAGAATTTGTTGTCTGCCTGAGTGACTTGGAGCTGGACCGTCAGTCTTCTGTCACTGAACTTGGACTTACATCATTGGCTCTTCTGGTTCTTAGACATTTGGACTCAACTCAGATCTACACTCCTGGGTCTCCAGCTTGCCAATTGCAAATTTCAGACTTTATAGCTTGCATAATCATGTGAGCCAATTCCCGGTAACAAATACTTTCTCTACACGCTATTAGTTCTGTTTCTCTGGAGAACCTACTCTAACGCAGCCACCCTCTAGGGTCATGGTATGCTGTTGCTGCATCTCTCTAGTGGAAGGGGATGGGGAGATTGGGAGAAGCAAAAATGCTTCTTCAAGCTTTGATTAAGAAATAGCATGCGTCACTTTCATTTATGTTCCATTGGAGAGAATTCAGGCCCATTACCATATCTGCCTACAACAGTGGCTGAGGCAAGTTGTTAAATCAAAGGAAATTTCTTTTCTACCATCTAAAATTGGAGGTAAAAAAGGGTAGGGGAGGGGGGAGGAGTCTGGTTTTGGAGCAAAAATAAAAAGTGTCTGGCATAAAGATGAGTACAAAAATGAAGCTACAAAAATTTTATTGGGTGCTACAACTTATTGAATGTAATTTCCTTGTATATCTTTCATTCCATACAAAAAAAAATGCCGGTTTTTTTTTAAAGATTTGTTTATTTCTGCATATGAGAACTGGGGTACAGGCCAGAGGTGTGGGGTAAGAGGCTTTACCAGAGACAGGGTGGGGACCAGAATAGGCAGATTGCAACACATTGCTGAGGGGAGCAGCAGGCGAGAAAAGAGAGGTCTGCTGCGCCATGTGGGTCAGCTCCCTGGCCGGAGATCGAACTCAGTGCTGCAGTGGCTATGGACAGCTTCATAGTGCTGTGCTTTATCCCCTTGCACCACGAGGGAGGGCCCCAAAGTAAATATTTTTAAAAATAATATGATAGTTTATTTTTACAACATTTTGTGCCTTTTTCCATCTAAGTTGTCAAAGTAGCTTACTGGCTCCTTTGTACAGATTAGGAAAGTGAACTGTCCAAGATCACAGAGCCAGGAAGCCACAGAGTCAGGATCTGATGTTCTAACTCTTGAACTCAAGATCCTGGATTTTTCAACCTGTCTCCTGATTAAAATGCACATCAGTGGTTTTGAATCGGCTACCTACAAATAATTAAGAATTGGCCAAGGGGTCTGGTCATCCATTTGGGAATACAGGGCAGGCTTGGGGCAGAAGAAGGTTTTGGTGGTTAACATGCCTCTCGGTGAAGGGCTACAATTTTGACTCAGGTTTATGGTTCACATGCTGCTTTCAGTTCCCTTAGAATAGTTGTCGGGCTCTGTAGAACTGAGTCATTGATAACATGATTTCAGACTCACAAAAGGTTGGAAAAAAAAGTCTAGAATGCTAACTTAGTAGCATCTTGGGAGCTAGAGAAATGATAACCACAGCAGTATAGCTACCAGACCATCAGCATGATCTTTTATCAAGAGGGGAGCTAAGTTAAGATGAGAAGGTGGCAGAATATGTTTATTTTTTCTGACTCCTTCCAAATAGGGTAGGAGTCTATTGCGGAAGGTGACTATTTTTGAAGATTTCATTATTTCTGCATACAGAACTGGGGTATAGGCCAGAGGTTGCAGGGGGTGAGAGGATTCACCAGAGACAGAGTGGGGAGCAGAACAGGCAGATATACTGAAACATATTGCTGAGGGGAGCAGCGGGCAGGCCAGAAGAGGTCTGCCACACCATGTGGGTCACCCCCTTGGCCGGAAATTGAACTTGTGCTGCGGTGGCTGTGATAGCTTCATAGTGCTTTGCTTTAACCCATTGTGCCACCAGAGAGGGCCTGAGGGCTCTGTGGGGCAATACTGGAGAAGTTCCTTTCTCTCAACCTCTCCATTTCAATAACCCACAAGAACACCAGTATTGATGGAGCTTCCGTTTTTTTGGCTTGAGAGTTTGAAATCTGCTCTATTCTGGTTCTTCCCATTCTGGTTATTCTCTTTCCAGCAATCTGGGTAATAGTCACCAGCTTTAGGCTTGTTTTATAAAGATGGGGTGACTGGGCAGGCTTTCTGCAGCTGTGAAAAATGCGGGGAAAGTGACATTGCCAGGTGAGTGCTGTCTTAGATATTTTTTAGCCACTTGTAAAAAGTGTGGTGAATCATTGAGATGGTGATGAGAACTGCCAGCATCAGGCATGGCAGGCCTGCATGGCTGCAGGGAGCAGAGTGACTCTCGGGGGACGTAATGGGGAATAAGCTATTGATGCTATCGCTGAGAGGAATTCCAGAACTAGGGGCTTTCAGAAATGACCCCCAGAACACTGCAGAACTGATCCTCTGAGGAAGCTACCACCTCTGAGGCCACTGGTAGGTTACTTGGGGAAGAATCCACTGGAGAGACTGTGCCATGATGCCAGGAAGCTGCACTGCCACTGTACATTCACGAGCTTGGAGAATGAATGCCAAAGGCAACAATCCCTTCATGTCTCCACTGCCTCATTACTGATGATGTGTAGCAAAAAGAAGCGGGAATAGCCTCCATCCTCTTGGTCTCAGGAGAATACATCCAACTGGCCAGACTTAATTTGCTTCTAGAGTGTTCGTTGAGAGAGAGTGTGGAGAATGCAGTTTGTAGTTATTTAGATTCTGGTGAGGCCCAAGAGCGGGAGGCTGAGTGAGCCAACCTACACTCTCCATACCCAGGCAAGTGACTTACTCCCATGACTGACTGACAACCAGGATCTTGAGTAGCTGCAACAGCAGATTATGGTCTCTGCTGAGTGTTTGCTCTGGTCATGTGCTGGGTTGAGGCCTTCACATCCAAAATTGTCTTCCTCTAAGCTATCATGTCCCTTTCACAGAGGAGAAGCTGGGGCTGAGAGAGTCTAGATTTCATGAAAGTGCACTGGAGGACGGGAAGGAGGCAGGCTCTGAATTCTACCTGCCTGATTCCAGAGGCCACTCTCCCCACCACCCCAACCTTGCTGCAACAGAGCCCATGCTAAGTCAAAGGCCTGCAGAGCCCTTCCTCGCTTGCTCAAGTGTCAGCCAGACCCTGCTCTTGGCCTGTTCACACACTCCTGTAACTCTGCAGCTTTTCTCTTGCTCCCCCACCTTCTTCTTCTTCTTCTTCTTTTTTTTTTTTTTTTACAGGGAATGTAACGATCTCTGCACTTTCCATGTTTGGAGGGCACTTTATCTACCTCGGCCTCTGGAGAGAATTTCTTCACTCATCCCAGGAAAGGTCTCCAATGACCCTCTGCTACATCCATCCATATTTACCTTTACTTTTACTTTTGTCCCTTCCCATTAGAAGTAGATGAATGCAACATCATGCTCACTGAATTCTGAATCTCTGCAAAGTGTAATTACTACATCTTTTCTTTTTCTAATCACAGGAGACTTCTCTGAGCAACACAGTTACTGATTCTACTACTCTCTCACTTCCTTCTTCCAACTGCTCTTTGAAGCTTGGCACTGGTGTTATTTTGCCTCAGATTGCTTAAGAGGCCTCATTCATGAGGCTGACAGCAGCCAGATCTGTGATGCCTCTTCAGAGACTGTCATTTCCTCTACCCCGAAGATTTTAGAACCCTTGTGAGTGGAATGGCAAAGTGTCCTGTTCATTATTCATCTATTTGCACCTGCCATTGGAAACTCTCTCCTCGATTTAAAATACCCTCATTACATGGGTGTCCCCGAGTCATCCCTGGCCCCTGCTCTCGTTCCTCTCTTCACATCTGTGTTTATTCAACCACCACCAAATGACAAGCCATCTCTGGAACTTATTTATTCATTAAAAAATGCTTGTAAATGTTGATCACGTTGCAGGCCCTGTGCTAAGTGCTAGGAAATGGAGTAGGTAAATACATAGTATTCCTGTCTTCCAGAAGCCTCCAATCCAGACATTACATGAGCAATTAACTCATAAAAATTTATATATAAACATAGAATTTAACATATAATTTAATTTATTTACTTCAAATTCAGTTTCTGGTTGAATAAGGAAATTAAGGAGAACTTCTCACATTTACACTGCAGGAAAAGTAGAAGCCAGACATACAAGACAAGAAGGGAGGAGATCATGCAAGCAGCAAGTACCACATGCGATTGCCTTTGATTTGTGGTGCCGTCTCATCTGACTTCTCTGAGGCTTAGCTTCTTCAGCTGTAAATGGGTTTCTGGAAGGACAGGATGATCTCTGGCAGGTAAAGGTGTCTGACACAGACTCATAAACAGTCCCAACCCCATAATGGATAAACCCAAAGTAAACTCTATCTCCTAGTGGACTGATAAGAGGAAGCTGTTTTTTTTTTTTTTTTAGTAATAGTTAATTTTTACATCATTTTGTGCCTTTTTCGATCTCGGTTGTAATCCCCATGGGCTTCCATCATCAAATCACACATGTATCATCACCACAGTCCAGTGCATTTCACCCCCAACCCCCTGTTTTTGATCCCATTCCCCACACCACCCCCGTAAATGTCTCTGGTATAAAATTGTTCATTATTATTATTTTTTCCCTTTGGTCCTTTATGCTCCTGCTATGAGTGAAACTATCTGATAT
>NW_004567113.1:45919451-45953850 GCF_000260355.1 Condylura cristata
CTATAACCTGGGTACAGTTCCTGACGCCTAGGGGAGACAAAGATCAAGGCCTGTCTTTAGGGAATCTGCATTCACGTGTGTGTGTGACAAATTGTCACTTCAGGTAGTGGGTGATAACGTGTGCGACTAAAAATTCCGTTGTGATAAAGAGAAAACGAGCGGGACATTGCTGTTTCATAGGGGTTTGTCGGGCAGGTTAATGTTGACATGGTTGAAGATAAAGATAAGAGGTTCTAGAATCTGAGAAACACGGACAAAAGGCTGAGGAACAGAGCGCGTTTCACCATGCAACAGGACTGGACCACGGAGTAAGTCAAAAACTTTTCTTTGCGAAAAGCTCACCTACTTGCCTTCTGTTTCTCATAGCACCTGTGCCCAGGTGCAGTGTTTCTTTTCAGTCAGTTCCAGCCATTCTCCGACGGTTTAGACCAATCAGATGAAGGGAGGCGTGGCCAACCTACCTGAAGCGAGAGCGCTGACCTTTTGCGCATGCTCAAGATCTCCAGCGGCGAGCGCGCCCAGGGGCCGTTTTGCGCATGTGCGAGTGCGAGAGGAAGAATTTTGTCCCAAGCCTCTGCCGTACCGTCCAGGCGGCGAGTTGCGTCCTGGCTCTGTCGTGTGGCCGGCGTGCAGGGTTGTGTGCCCGCTTACTGCCGCTGCCGCCGTCATGAACCGCGAGAATTTCGCGGCGGGCGAGCGGCTGGTGTCGCCGGCTTACGTGCGCCAGGGCTGCGAGGCTCGCCGCTCGCACGAGCACCTCATCCGGCTGCTCCTGGAGAAGGTACGGAGCTGTCGGCCCTCCCCGGTCGCCGCGCCCCCAGGGGCTGGCTCCGCCCAGCGGCCCCCCCCAGAGTCTGTGGCTGCTTGGCTTGTGCTCTCCTGACTTGCTGCTCTCAACTCCCTTATAGCCTCGCGGAACTAGCAAAAGCCAGAGTGTTTTTAGGGGGTCGGGAGTTTGATTTCCACTCCCCCCCTCAACTTCTTAGAGATATAAATTGGGGAAGCCCCAAGACAGTTTACTTTTTTGCGGGAAGGGCAAAGTTCGCTCGTTCCACCTTTTCACTGCTACTAGGATTTAGGCTAGACATTTTGTTACTCAGTAAATACGAACTCGAACCAAGCGCAGCCTCGTAGAGACACCTCCTTCACCCCCCCTCCCCCTCACAGGTCTCCCTACTGCCAGCATTCGTGAATTTTAATTTCATTGAAGTTTGACCCTAGTTCGAAAACCGTGATTTGCCAAATCTTCCTTGAAGATAAGGTTTACTGGTTTTTCAGCCGCTTTAACTTACTGCAGCTTGCAGATCTGGGTCAACTTCTTTGTAAGCGTGTCTGCAAGCTGGAGATTATTGTAGCGAAGTGTAACGTAAATGTTTTGCCCAGTCTAAGTTTGCACATAGTGCTGAATTTTTCTCTGTAAAGTTTTGAAAGTAAAGAACATGGCAAAATATACGTGAAGACGTTTCATTCCTTGAAGTAAGGCTCTAGGGGACAGTTTTTAAAAATATATATATAATCAGTATAAACTTTTTTTTTTTTTAAAGGGGAAGTGTCCGGAAGATGGTTGGGATGAAAATACACTTGAGCTCTTTCTGCATGAGCTTGCAATCATGGATAGCAACAATTTCCTGGGCAATTGTGGTGTGGGAGAAAGGGAAGGGAGAGTGGCATCTGCTTTAGTTGCCCGTCGTCATTACAGGTATGTTTTTAAGGAGCTTGCAAAAATATTTCTTTTTTCCTTTTTTGTTTGAGACAAAGGTGGTGGTGCTCATCATGTTCAACTCTAAGATGTCCTTTGGTCACCCATTTCTTTCTTATTCAAAAGGCTCAGGAACAGACTGAGCAGGCGCCTTTCAAGACATTGGGTAAAAGTTCTCGGATAAGATGGTTAACTGTAAAATCTCCTGTTTTACGGGATTTTAAAGGATGAACACTGACTTTTCCTTGGGATAGTAGAACTTTATTTTAGTCAAAATAATTCCAGTCAGAACAAATGATAATGAATGAATATCTTGGATGAAAAATTCATGTTCAGCAATGGGCTGATGATGTGGTTGATAATATATGTAAAAAGATGCTTTGCACATAAGGTTCAGTGGTGACAGTGCAACGCAAGTGATCTGTGATAATCCCATGTACAGACTTCCCTATCTAGCTATGATGCACAGATTTTTTATTTGGAAGAGTATCCAGCGATATCTTTAGATACTGTATGGCATCATCTAATTTAAGATGAATTGACTTATGTACCAATTTTCAAAAAGCATGTAGTTCTTAAAAAAATTAAGGCAATGTTTGAATCAGCAGCTCATTCCCATTAAAACTTAACTGCACTGCCTAAAGAAAAGAAAGAAGCTAATTTAATTCCTATATATTTTGTTTCCCTCTGGCCTGACAAATCACCCTGAAATTTAGTGGCTTAAAGTAGTCATTTATTATAACCTGTAGGTTAAGTAGGTTGAGCAGGACTCAGATTATGGTTTGGGGGCTTTCATACGGTTACGGTAGGATGTTGCTTTCATACGGTTACAGTAGGATGTTGGCTGAGAGTTTAGTTGTCTGCAGGTTCAACTGGATCATTTATCCAGGGTGATTCACTTAGAGGACTGGGAGTTTAGATGGTTTCTCCGTGTGACGTAAGCTTCTCCCAGCCTGGCAGGTGGATTGCAAGAGGGAGATCCTCAAAACAAAGCCATTCAGGGAGCCAGTGTAAACTTCACGACCTCTTAGGACCTAACTCAGATGTTCTGCCCATAACCTCCACTAGATTTCTCTACTCAAGTAAGTCACTAAGTCCGGCCCAGGTTTAAGTGGAGAGGAATTGGTCTCCAGCTCTTGGTGGTATAGCAGTAGCTCTTGGGCATGAGGAGAAAAATGGAGTACACGGTAGCCACCTTTGGAAGCTAGCTACCACAGCATAATTGATACTTGTTTCAGGTCAGTGTTTTCATATTATTAATTTTATAAGCTATGTCTGCATAGTCAAATATTGCTGCTGCCATTACCTTGGCCTTTTCCATAATACAGTGGATTTCTTAGAACACTGAATATTTGTGTCCAGTTGTTGGCCCTTTTCCACTTAGGTTCATTCATGGAATTGGACGATCAGGTGATATTTCTGCTGTGCAACCAAAAGCTGCAGGTTCTAGCCTTTTGAACAAAATTACCAATTCTTTGGTATTGGACATCATAAAGTTGGCTGGTAAGTACTGTGGTCATCATAACACTTCTGCCTGGTTTCTTTGATGAATGCCTCCTTCCATAAAAGATATGAGTGGCTTTTGAAAAGATAAGTACATAAAAAACATTTGGAATAAGGTAGGAAATCAAAGCTAAAGTGCAATTTGTCTGTGAACCTCCTGAGAGTGTGTGTAGAAGAAACGTTGAGGTGACAACTGTTGCAATTTGATAGAAAAATTGTATAATATCTTGAAGAAGGATGCAAGTTTTTCAATGGAATAACTAATTTCTGCTGTACTTCTTATTCCTAGGTGTTCATACAGTGACCAACTGCTTTGTAGTTCCTATGGCAACTGGTATGAGTTTGACCCTGTGTTTCTTAACTTTACGACACAAAAGACCAGAGGCAAAGTATATTATATGGCCGCGAATAGACCAGAAGTCCTGCTTTAAATCTATGATCACTGCAGGTAACAGGACAGAAATTGCATATATAGTATCTTTGTTGTTACAGAAAATTTAAGTTCTTTAGTATAGAGATAGATAAATGTAATGGAAACTGGGGCTTACTCTTTTTTCATTGTAGGATATGCATCACAAAAATTTATCATGTTAGCCATTTTCAAGTGTATAATTTTGTGGCATTAAGCATATTCCCATTATACAACTATCACCAATATCATTTCCAAAACTTTTCATCTTCTCAAGTTGAAACTATGTCCATTAAACAATAATCTCCCCCTTCTCACTGCCTCCAGTTCCTGGTAATCATTATTCTACTTTCTGTCTCTATGAGTTTGACTATAAAGGACTGGGCCCTTCACAGGAGTGGAGCCATAGGGTGTTTGTATTTGTGATGGACTGTTCATGTAGCTGCCATGAATTTTTAAGTTCATCCATGTTAGAGCATGTGTCAGAATTTCCTTTCTTTTTAAAGACCAAATACTATCTTCTTATATATACTCCACATTCGGTCGTTCATTCACTCATTCACTGATGGACACTTGGTTTGCTTTCACCTTTTGCCTTTTGGTGAATAAACATGAATGCGGATGTACAAATACCTGTTTGAGTTCCTGCTTTAAATTCTTTTAGGTATATACTCAAAAATGGACGTGCTAGATTTTATGTCCCTGCTCTTTAATAGGACATGATTACTTGCCTCACAGGATTGTTTTGAAGAGTAAGTGGGATGTTCTGAAAGTGCCCAGCAGTAATCCCTAGAGCACAAAAGGTGCTTCAGGAATGTTTATTGTTATGAGTATAGTGCATATAAATTTATTACCATAAGTCAGAGTGCAGGAGCACACACATCATGAAGTATAGATGAGACAAAAATCTTCATCTGGTGTTTTCATATTTGACTTAAGTCAGCCAAGTAGATTTGGTAAGCTTAGATAGTCTTGAATGTCTTTAGTCTGTTACATGAGGTGAGGAGTATTGAGCTCTAATTAAACTGCATAAATAATTCATAAACTTTAAAGGGCTTCGTAAGGGGACACATAACAGAAACTGATAGAGATTTACAAAGTATCCAGATTTATTTTAGGTGGCATAAATTGTGAAGTCATAATTCATGTCCTGTTAACCAAAGAACTGATAACTAAACATACAGAAAAGATTGCCATCTTGAAAACCTTTTTTCAAAATAAAATGATGTTGTGGTTGAAACAACAATCTAGAGTCTTTAAAAAAATTTTTTTAAAGCGTAGTCTGCACTCTTAGGAGACAAGATAGTTGCACTCCTTAAAAAAAAATTGCATTTTGTTGTTTGAAAAGTAGAAATAGTGTTGGAGATGGAGGATTTGAGAAAATTAGCAGTCCTTAAGAATTTAAGTTTTGTGTTTGTTTTGATAGCTACATAAGTATAGACATACAACCTGGGCATCTCTGATTGAGTATATTTTAATTGATGATTTTATAGTGGCTGAAGTTTTATATTTCTGTAGCTAGAGTACAGAGAACTTGACGTGGAGTCTAAAACACAAAAGAAAACTACTTGCTCATAACTTGGCTTTAACTTGCTGTGTGACCTTGGGGAAGCCACTTAATCTTCCTGAACTTTAGCTTCCTTATCTTTGAAATGAGGGAGTTGAGCTAATGGTTTCTAAATCCCTTCAGCTTTTAAGCCCATGAATCTAGCCTGCTGCTAGATTTGGTATTTGGAAGATTGAAGATGTGACTACATAATAATGGTATGTGCACAATTTCCCAATTTTATTTTTATCCAATTTCTAAAGCTTAAATACTTAGATTTTACTTTTACCTCTGAGTATTTACTAGTAACTCAAAGTACTTCTGTATGTGCTTTGTATGTTTAGTATATATATTGTGTATACAATATTTTGTTTATGGATATCTAAGTATTTAGCATAGGCTACGTAATTTTATGTGAGTGGAACATTGATCACATGGTAATTATGTGCACTAATTCAGTAGTTAATTTGAATAGTTTTACCTTTGAATTATAGAAGGTTATGAAATGAGGCTGTGCTCCTTAGGCTACTGAAATGCATTCTCTTTTTCTTTACGGTAAAACATTAAAGTGATGTTTTGTGATTTGCTTAAATAATTGAACTACATTATTTTTATTTCTCTCACAAATAGAAATAAGACTCAAAAGTTGCCAGACCAACATTGACTTTTCTGTGGATTGAAATTTATCTTGACTAAGTAATCTACTTGTCAGCAATGCCTGTGTTACTACTTTAAAGTATTATCTATTTAACTTTTATTTTCCTTTACATAATTATTCTTTGTTGTCATAGAAAAGTGTTTAAATAGCTTTGTGATCCTAATTGTGGCCTAGTTGTCCACACTGTTTTGAGCTGCCTTTGACTTAAACCAGTGTTTAGCTTGGTGTTTCCTTGTAGGGGGTGGGGGGAAAATTCATACATTGAACAAAATAAATATTTACAGTTTTTCTGTTGTATAGATTAACTTTCTAGTTTTCCAGCAGTCTTTATTTTAAAAGTTTCCACTAACAGCTTGATTTCTGGTTGTTTTGGCTAGGTTTTAAGCCCGTGGTGATAGAGAATGTTTTAGAAGGTGATGAACTGCGCACAGACTTGAAAGCAGTGGAGGCCAAAATCCAGGAACTTGGGCCGGATTCCATCCTGTGTGTTCATTCGACTACCTCCTGTTTTGCTCCAAGAGTGCCTGATAGGTACATGATTTGTGAATAGTGTCATTAGAATGTACATCTGTTAATCTCAGATATGCTTAAGTAACATTAGGTGAGTAGGCTGTTTAAGAAAATAGATGGACCTCGTGCAGAAACAGCACAAATGACTTGGGAAAATAAAAATTTTATGTAGATGGAAAAGCAGCTAATCTGAGGGGAAGTCCCTTCATATGGTGTAGGGAGACACCAAGCATCTCAGTTTTCTTGCTTTTTTTTTGTTTCTGATCTCTTAGCATTTTCCCCTCATTATTTAAGCAGTTTCTTTTTTACAGTAAATGTTAGATTTACCTGTTTTCACTCCTATCTCAGCATCTTTGATTTTATACTTTTAATTGTTATGGACTATCATTAGTAACAGATTCTTCAAAAGAAAATCTAAGCATTATTTCTCGTCCATTGGATTGTTTTTAATTGGAAGAGAAACCCAGATGTGTACTTATGTGTATACCAATGGATGACCTTGCATTTTGAGAAAAATGCAATTATTTAAGAAAATGAAGGGTAAAAAGCAAATGCTTGCTTACTTTTTCAAAGGATGGTTACAGATTCTTAGAATAGTAATGTAATAGACTTATATCTAGTAATACAGATTTCTACCTTTGATAGCAACACTGTGTTGTTTTTAACATTTTGAACAGAAATGCTAGCAATTTGTATGACTACTGACTGTTTTTCTTTTTCTTTTTTTGGTAGTGTCGAGTTATACTTTGGTCTTAATTCATGAAATCATGTTATTAGACAGATTTAAAAAAAAAGGTTTATTTATTTATGCATCCAGAACTGGGGTACAGGTCAGTGGTGCAGGGGCAGTAAGAGGACTCACCAGCGACAGAGTGGGGAGCAGAACAGACTGACTGACAAAGTACTCTCCTGAGGGGAGCAGCGGGCAGGTCAGGAGAGGTCTGCCGCGCCATGTGGGTCACCTCCGGGGTGGGTATTGAACTCATGCTGAAGTGGCTTTGGCTCCTTAATGCTGTGCTTTAATGCACTGTGCCGCTAGGAAAGGCCCTTGTAGACAGATTTTAAGAGACAGTTTTAAAATGCTCTTGAAAATTTATCTAGATTTCTTGGTGAGTTTGTGAATTCTATTTTAAAACTTTATATGCTTTCAGTGTTTTCCATTATTAATCAGATTTTAAATTTGTTTTGAAATATTAAATAAGTGTCTTTATTTTTTTTCTTCATTTATTATTATGATCTCTAGAAAATTTTTAACGTGGGAGCAGTGGATCACATTTTCAAAAACAGCATATGGATATTTGTTAGTTACATTATTCTTGAGGATAGTTATGCTTTTGTTTCATTTTGACACTTTATGAATATTTACATTATGGTGCAGTTTTTAGTATTTGACATGTATTAGTCCCTTTGAGAAAAACCAAAATTTCTGTCAGCCAGTCAAGCCCTCCTTTGCTACTTGTTAGTGGTGTTGTGTGACAGAAGTTTCTGGTGAGGGTGAGCTTCAGGCAAGCTGGGGTGCGCAGTGAATAGAGACGTGTCTGCATTTTTTAGTTTATTAAATTTAAAAATACATTTTTATTTCTTTACATTAAGCTTAATTCCTGTGTAGTCTTCACTTGAATGGGTATCTATTTTGTCTTTATTAATTAAAGGAGAGAGGGTATTGTGGAGCAGAATCAAAAGAAATTTTAAAATCCGGGGGTCGCACCGTTGACACCTGAATTGGCTCAAAGTGGGACTGAGTTTGCCCCTCAGGGAGGTGATTTTTCTTTGGGCTCTTTCCTTGGGCTCTGCCTTTGAATACTTTGTACATTCTGAGTGTCAGCAGACTTGATTGATTCAGAATATTTTAAACTGCTCATAGTGATTTTTTCCTTTGATTATATTATTTTGTAAATTATGGTGACTCACTCTCAAGAAAGTAAGTTTGTTGTTCAGACTTCCTCCTGATGCTTTCATTAGAACAGACACATGAAAGTATCTTTTATATTATAAAGAAAAGAAGGGTGCATACCTCGAGGTCTTTCTTGTTAAAAGCAACAGATTAAGTTACAGGGTTTTCTGTGTCAATTTGTGAGCTTTATGAAAATGAATGAAAAAAATGAGTTTTAAGTTCATAAAACTTTAAGGAAGCACATTGAACACTTGTGATAGAAAAATAGAATAATGTTATATATTAATATACATCTACTAGGAAAAGATGTATTATGCATAGATATTAAAACTATATAGTTTATATTTGAAAAAGTCTTAGTAGAAAACAACTTCTATTGTGTCAAAAGTGCTTGACTTCCAAATTCTTTACATGGTAGAAAGAAAATTTTAAGAAAATTTATTTTATTAAGCTGTAAATTTAGTTTTGGCTTCATAGTGTAAAGACTTCTAGTAGAGATGACCTCAGTCATAAGTACTATTTGGTTTTTGAGGGAACATCTATTTATTACACTCTAATTAAAATTTATCATCCTAATTTGCATAAAGTTAGACTCTCAAATTGTCTTAATATAAGTGTCAAATGAAAAAGTAAGAGTGAATTTAAAACCAGCAGCTATTTAAAAGATTCTTTACTATCTAAGTTGTTGGAAAATGTTATTTTGGCACAGAAACATTTTAATGTTCTGTATTTTTTAATACATTAAAGTCAATTTGAAAGTGTATTTTTTTACTTTATGAAATATTTAATGTGAGATTCTTAAGATTTGAAGATATACTAGTTATTTTGTAGACATTAGCTTTAGTATGATAAACAACCAGAAGCATTTAAACATCAGCATACACACTGCCTCTAAGGAGTCATCATAAATAATCTGTTTCTTGCTTTTTATACTGGAAAATTTAAAGCAACCATCTATATAGATTTTTATAGATATACATTTTCTCATTTATTGGTAGTATTAATTTAAAAGCCTTTTTAAGTTTGTTCTAAAGTGCCTGCTATGTATTTCCAAATTGCTGCATTATATTCTAAAACACCAGTACAGAAATCTCACTTTAAGTCACTTTTTTCCCTCATGTATGTTAAGGATAACTGGATGTTTCTTTAAAAATTTCACACTGTAATTTATAAAGCACAGTTTCAATGTCTTTCTATTGAATATTTATGTTTACAGACTAGAAGAACTGGCTGTGATGTGTGCCCACTATGGCATTCCACACATTGTCAACAATGCTTATGGAGTGCAGTCTTCAAAATGTATGCACCTCATCCAGCAGGTAAGAGAGTTAAAAAGTTATGTCAAAAAAAAAAATGCATCTTAACATATTACAGGATTAATCCTTTGGTTTGTTCTTACAAACAAACATGTCAAAAACAGTTACCTAACATGCTCTACTTTGAGGAGCATTAGAAATTTGTATCCACATTCTGTCAGTAAAAGTCCTTGTTCTGTGATAGTGTGATGGTAACAGGACTAATAGCTTCTGTCAGAATCATCATAGGAAAGTCTTCAGTTGCTTAGGATTCTCATTTTTCTCATAGTGGTAGCATATTTTAAATTACAGTACGTACTCACTGGACATGAGATTCTTGGAATCAGCAAATTATGAGTTGCAGGGTTTTTAAAAGTCTGCTGTTTCTGTAAGCATCAAGAAAACTACCAACTCCATAGTTGCCTACCAGGATGTTTATAAATTAAGCCATTTTCAGCCTAGAATAAAGGTAAAATGATTCCTTAAATATTAAATATAGAACAAAGTCTTCACACACAGCGGCTGCTCGGACTGCGTGGTTTCACATGCTGTCTTCTTCCTTCCCACCGAGTATCCTCCGGCGTGGGGCACAAGCCCAGTGTACCATCCTGAGATGCGCCCATCCTGTTTTCTTGCCAGCAAATATATGCCCTTTGAGTGTTTCCTGTGATTTCATGACAAAGGATTCCCACAAATTGTGGGAAATAGTTATGAGAACAATATTGTTCTCTTATTTATGCATGCTTCAAATTTGGGTTTATGTTTCTCTCAAGTAGCCTTGGACAGCACTTAAATGCCAATAAAAGGCAGTTCTGTTTCTTTTTATGTGCTACTGCTTTGCATGTTTTTCAGTTATTAGTCTTAGGTCTTTCTGTTTCTGTTTGATATGGTAATTTTTTTTCTTTTGATCTAAGTTTATAAAGACATAACAAGAGTAACAGGGTAAGGCTTCGATTTAAACAATCACAAACTAGTCTCCTGAGCAGTGTGTGCTTTTTCCTGCTCTTGCTCTTCCACCTGTTGCCTCTTAGATTAAACCAGTTATCTGCTCCTTCTATGCTCTGAGATAGGACTGTGGAGAGAGTGTGGCGATGAAGGTCAAATGCAGTTTTAATATTAATAGGAGTGTAGATTGTGAATACAGATTGAAAATCTGTGGCTAGAGATAAAGGGAAAAAACGATCTTAGTTGAAATTTAGATAGTATCTATTTTTAAGTGGAGAAAATTGAAGCCCAGTAGACAGAGGTCATCGACTGTGTCGGAGGGGGACTAGAACTTAGTTTTACATTTCTTGTAAGTATGCAACTTTTTGCCAGAATATTAGATTTTCACTTGCGCTCATTTGTAATAGAAGATCATCTATGATTGTAACATAAGGATATATGAGTTATGTAGAAACACTGCCAAAGGTATGTAAAAAAATTTCTGTTAGTTGATATTAAAAAATAAGAACGCTCTATTTGTTATTCAGTTAGTGGTAGGAACAGAATTTGCTGAGTAAAGTGCTTGTGCAGGTAGTGGCTGCTTCCGGCAGCGAGATGAGACAGTCACCTCTGTGTATAACCAGTTGACGGGCAGCATAGTCCTGCAGTCCACCAGGTAATGGGGGCACTGTTGCACTCACAGAGGGCATTGAGACTCACTCACCAGTTTCAGGAACCACTGGTGACATTTATTTTCAAGGCATGACATGAGAGAGGCATGGGAGGAAACCTCTTACCCAATTTTAAAGTGAAAAAGTGTTTCCATCTCATTCCCACCTGAACTGATCCTGAAACCCTGTGATCCTCTTTAGTTTCCCCACCTCCAGGTCAGTCTTTAGGAAAGTAATTGTTGTGAGGATTGATTCATGTGTGAAAGCAGGTTGCAGGTTATAAAGTGCTACTCCACATGTCAGGGACAACATTTAAAAACTCAGTTTACTACCTAAACATGTTTTACTGGCACTATTACAAATAAAATGAAATGTTTGATTAGTATGAATCCTTTTTATGGTATTTATTTGTTAATATCAGTTGCTGTTTATTCTTTTTAAAAGTAGTGTGTAATACCATACTTTATTTCATTCTAGGGGGCCCGTGTGGGTAGAATAGATGCTTTTGTGCAGAGCTTGGACAAAAATTTTATGGTTCCAGTAGGTGGCGCTATAATTGCTGGCTTTAATGATTCCTTCATCCAGGAAATTAGTAAGATGTATCCAGGTAGGTAAATGAGCAGTTTTGGTTTTTTTTTTGGTAAATCAGTAGTTTTTTTTTTTTTTTAAAGTAACTTGCAAACAAAAATACATTTGTACATAGACTACTGTAATAAGTCTTAATTTCTCAAACATTTTTTTACCTCCTGAATATAACTTTTCATCCTTATTTTAGGAAGAGCTTCAGCTTCTCCTTCTTTAGATGTGCTTATTACTTTATTATCACTTGGGTCAAATGGCTATAAAAAGCTATTAAAAGAAAGAAAGGTAAGCCTTCCCTTTTGGTGTAAAATAATGCTGTTGACTTGGATAGTACTCTGAATCATTGGTGGTCTTGTTTTACCACTCTGGGAGGGTTGGTACCTAATATGGCCCCACATGATTTACTTTGATCTGAAACCATCGTAGGTGGTTTTCAGCTAATCATTGTCATCTTGTCTATCCACATTCTTTAGGAATCTTGAATAGGCACTTTTGCTTTTGTATTTTTGAGAAATGCCTACATCAGGGATTTGTAAAATTCAGTGCATTTTTCACTTAGTGACGGAGGTTTTTGAAAGACAGATGAAATTTTCATTTCAGTTTTTGGAAGCATGAAGTCTTGTTTAGGTGTGAGATATTAGTTCTAGGGGAGAACCAAAGCAAAAGCTGTCCAGATTCTCATTCTGAAAGGAGAAGGAATTTTAAGCCTTGCTATTATTGGAATGCTGAACTCATTGGCTGTGTTGGCTGTAGAAAGGAAAATAAAAACTGGACTTGGTCTCCAACTTGAAAATAATTTTGGACAACTTTGAAAGTACAGACACAACAATGATAGAAGCTGACTCAGAGAGGATGTTTCATTGTTCTCTAGCTGAGAGAGCTAGAGGTGCCTGGGGCAGTGTTAACTTTCTGAGCTTAGTAGCAATCAAAGTTCCTTAGATTTTTGGTGATACTTTACATAGCATTAAAAAATTGGCAATGTATTATCTGGTAGATGCTCTCAACAGCCTCTAAATATATAACAGAAGTTTAAGCTTTTTTGGTACCCTATTTACATTGGCTTACCTCACTTCTACTTTAATCTATAGGAAAAGAATTGTTTATTTTTTATTAAAGACATTTTTTTTGAAGATTTGTTTATTTATGCATACAGAACTGGGGTATAGACCAGAGGCTCAGGGGCGGTGAGAGGCTTCAAATGCTGAGGGGAGCTGCGGGAAGGTCAGGAGAGGTCTGCCACACCATCTGGTCACCTCTGGGGTGGGGATCGAACTCCTGTTGAAGTGGGGATCGAACTCGTGTTGAAGTGGTGTTAGCTTCTTAATGCCATGCTTTAACCTACTGTGCCACCAGGGAGGGCTCCTGTAAAGGACAGTTTTTAAGAGTAATAGGATGTAGGAAAAAGTGCATTAGGGAAATGCAAGTTAAGTAATTTTCAAGTAATAGTAGTTTCACCATGAAAAAGGTAGTTCAGGTTGCAGGTTTTATTTTCTGCATTTATGAAGAAACAACTGGTATCTGAAGCCACTTCTAGTCCTAAAAGACTAGAATATTTAATTAAATAGAATGTCTACTTCCTGGACCTTAGGTATGATAATCATGGAAATTAGCCTGTAGTCTAGTACAGATGTTATATTGGTAATTATAAATCAGGTCTCTCATATATTTGAAATTTTAAGACAGATGGTCTCTTCAATTTCATGGTTCCTCATACCCACTTCTAATTCTGTCATGCTCCTGTTCTACCCCTCCCCATATGAACCGTAGCAAGGTCCCCTTAAGAGCATGATCTAAAGTGTGGATGGACCTGTGTTCCTGTGTAATTCAGTGTAGGTATAACTGAGTGTGGGATAAATTTTTGTTCGTAAACATTACTGAGCATATATGATGTGTCAGCTGCATAGCTTATCAATAAAATAGACAAAGGTGTCTGTTCTTGTGGAATTTATATTGCATATGGAGAAAACTAACAATACACAAGCAGTAGAATACATAGATTATAAATGTCAAAAGTCCAGTGGAAGAAGGAAAGAGTAAAACAAAGGAAGAGATGATGAGGAGTGGAGAGAGGAAAGGAGATGGTGGGAAATGATGGTTAAACGCAGTGGTATGGGCAAACCCTTTGAGAGGTGACACTTGAGCTGGCTTGGTCTGAGGGAGTGCGCGCATGAGGAGGCAGTGTGGCAGCGGGAGCCAGTCCAGGCAGCTAGGGCGGACGTGTGTGTGAGGGAGTGGTGTGCTGGCGCACAGTGAGCAGGAGTGTTGGGGAAGCTGCCGGCAGGGCAGTAATGGTGCACACGGTCACGTAGGGCCTCAAGGCCTGTGTGACCTCTTTGCCTCGTATTCTGAGTGAAGTAGGAGCCATGGTCTCGCGTTTGGTCAGAAAAGGCTCATGTACAGTTATTCCTGACGTCGTCTTTCAGTGCCGTGTTTGAGCTGCTTATATGAGTGCCGTCTAGTGTGGGTCCCCTGCTGTCTATGTGGAATAGAAACACCTCGGGCTGCGTGGCAGCCCCTTCCCTACATGGACTTCCCTGGCGTAGGGAAGACCTGGCTCCTCCCGTGAGCCCCTGTGAGCTGTCTGTTCATTTTCATAGAAGTGGGGGGCAGAGAAGTAGCTGTATGTAGTAAGTTGTCGGCAGTTGTGCTTCTGATCTTCTAGCTTAACTTCTAAAGTCCACCACTTTCTTCTTACATAGATGACTAATCTGGCTTGGTAGTAGCTATGTAGCTATAAATCTTAAGACTTAAGTCTACTAATCCTAAAGAGGCAAAAACAATGAATACATGTAGGTGCCCTGGGTCAGAAAACGAAGCCGTTTCAGAAAGCGCGCGTGCTGTGAGATTGTGCAGTCACTGTTGCTGGGGAAATGCCCCTCTCCACGCCTGGCACTCCTGTGAGACCCGTCCTCCTTTTCTACTGGGTTCCTGTGATCTGGCTAGCCTGGTTCTTTGGGTGTGTGTGGATAGAGTCCTTCGAAGCAGATTTCATAGGTCCTTTGGAGACA
The DNA here is from genome assembly GCF_000260355.1 of Condylura cristata. NCBI lineage: Eukaryota > Metazoa > Chordata > Mammalia > Eulipotyphla > Talpidae > Condylura > Condylura cristata. The sequence continues at coordinate 45,934,151 of NW_004567113.1, forward strand.
AAGAGTCAGGTGTTTTGCAGATTGTAAACTAAAGAGAATCTTACGACTTGCAGGGCTGTTTCTGGCCATGCCAGGAAAGCATCCTCAAGATGAGAGAGAATGTAAGAAAGAAACAGCTAAGAGACATTGAGTCTCTGGATCCAGCTTACCCATTTGTAGACTTGACTGTTAGAAGACCAAATAAAGCCCTTTTTTAACTTACACTAGGTTTCTAACACTGATAGTTTCCTCTTATGTCCGAAGCCCTTGGTAATGTTCCCACATTTCTCTCCATTTCCACAGTCACACTCCCTGATCAAGCCCTTACCCTGTATCACCTTCGGTGCTTCCGGTTACTTGCTGACTCACCTGCTGGTCTCCAGCCTTGGTCTGCTCTAAGCTGTCACATTGTAGAGCAGTGCTCACATGAGTATTTAAAAGAACAGCCTTCTTCTAGTTATTCCTCATTGGGTTCTTACTGTTGACAAGACAAAGTCCAAACTCCTCAGACTGCCACACTGATTCTTTATAGTCAGGTCCCACCTGACCTTAGCAGTGTTGGTCCCTGCTCCTTGCTTTATTCAGGCAAAGAAGTGTTTATGCGTAGGCCCTGAGGTTAAATTCACAAGGAGACTGACAGCTTTTACCCTCATAGAAACGATAGCCAGGGGAAATCTAGATATTAATAAATAATTACAAATCTGACAAGAGTTGTGTAAGCATAGCACAGTGTATGTGAACATGCCCCCCAGCTCTGGCAGGCTGGGAAGGCCTCTTCTGCCAAGGTGCAGCTCTTGCGTTTATTTACTGACCCTGTGGTATAATCATAAGCTAGAATCAGTGGCTAGTGTAACTGTAGGACTGTGAGGGGGCACTTTAGACCGAGTCCAGAAGCTAAGTAGTATGCAGAGAGTGCAGTGTCTGTATTAGATCTCTTCATAAAACTAGCTGTCCTTCAGTGTATGTAGATTCTGCAGGTCAGGAGTCAGGTTCCCCGTGTAGCTGATGCACTCTTAGACCCCACGCCCCTTTGTTTTGGAGCAGCACAGACTTGGGCATAACATCAGAGCATTACTTACACACAAGTAGGTAAAATGGGGTTGAGATGGACTGCGTAAATACCGCAGACAGCAAAGCAGAGCTGTGACTTGTGAGTTGTCTGTATTAACTTCTGGTCTTTTTAGTTATCATAGCTAACAGGTTTTTCTTTTTTTTTTTTTTTCTATAATGTACTGCCTTTTATCACATTAATCTCTGCAGATTTGGCTATAATTAATTTTTAAACTAAATTATTGCATATAGTGATGAGGTCTGACAATAAGACCATTATGTAAAATTTTAAGTTAGGCATTGGAAAAGTATCCTTTCTTACATATATAAAAACTTTTTTTTTAAGATTTATTTTTTATGTATATATACAGAAATGGGATACAAGCCAGAGGTGCAGGGGCAGTGAGAGGCTTCACCAGAGACAGAGTGGGGAGCAGAACAGGCAGATTGATGAAGTACATTGCTGAGGAGAGCAGCGGGCGGTCAGAAGTCTGCTGAGCCATATAATCACCTCTGGGGCCAGGGATCGAACTTGCACAGAGATTGAGCTCACACAGAAGCGGCTATGGCGAGCTTGCAGTGCTGCGTCCTTACCCATTGTGCCACCAAGGAGGGCCCTACACATGGAAACTTTAAAGATTTTTATCTGCGGTTAGATTGCCATATAAGCATACTACTCAGTATTTCTTGCTTTTGTTCTTGAATTGAAACCACAAAAAATAATTAATAATGTTAAATAATTGCCATAATAAACTGGTTTGTTTTGAGTGATTTTGTAGTTGAATTTAATTAGCAGATTAAGTTGATTATTCAAGTGAATGCCTTTTCTATGACATTCAGTAGAAGGGTGTGCAACTAACATTTTTATGAGCACTGTATACTATACTTCGCTGGGGTCGTTATGTGCACCTTTATGAAGGAGCATTAACCCCACTTTACAGATCAAAATAAGGCTCAAACAATACTTACCCAAGGACCAGATGTAAGTACCAGAACTGCCAGTAGGAACCCAGTTCTGTGTGACATGAGCGCCTCTGTGCTTTCCCTGGCCACTCTCCTCTCAGCGCTGGCCGCCACTCATTAGGGAGTGGTTACCAGCTCTGCACTGTGCTTTTGCTATAAAAATCTTGTGGTCCTGTGCTCTTATCTAGAGGAGGTATGTAAAACCCCAAAGCTCTAAGATATTAACTGGTTTCATTGTAACTTTTTTTGTGTTGAATTTACTTAGGACAGGGATTATCTATAAGTGGTAATCATTGTCAGTGTATGAAAATGCCCAGTTGAGAATTCTGTTATAAAAATGAATACACTTTTGCTCTTTAACGACTTCATTCAAGAGGCAAGTTTTTTGGTTGAAAAATGTGGATATCCCCCTTAACCATAATCGCATATTTGTAGCATAAATATTGTTTTTTTATTGGATTTTTTGCAGAAGTAAGAGCCTCTTATTTAAATGGACTTGCTTTGGTACTGTGAAAATTCGATCGTGATAATTTATTGGTTCAGCTCTGGAGAAGCTAAGGCAAAGCTATTTTTCTCCAGCCAAAGCTATTTATATATCATCACTGAAAACTCCTTTTTATATTATTGGTGTTATTGCGTACTAAAAAAGGAGCGTTAAAGAAAACTTAGGATTTTTTTATCCTGTGCTCTTATTCACTAAATGATATTTTTAGAGGTTATTTCATCTAGCTGTATCTCTTCAGCAAAGCTTTATCTTTTTCACAGTAGAGGCAGACAAGAACTCAGCTTGAAGCCATTCCTTCTCAAACCTTCTTTTTTGAAGGGTGAAAAGATCAGAGAGAGTGGAACTGTGTGAGTGAATTGAACTTCTTTGCCCTTAGCCCCTTTCTGATCAGCACATCTGCTTCATTGAGGGGCCAAATGACCACGGTTTAACTGAAAGAGGCTTTTAAGAAAAGGGGTAAGATTTAAGAGGCTCTTTCTTTGAGTTTCCTGTGCAGAAAGAAAGATCAGTCTTAGGCGTTTATTCTCACGTCTGCTTTGCTTCTGGAGGAGACTGTCCTCTGCATCCCTCTCCATCAGACAGTGCTTTGCTGAGCAGGGCAGGCACACGCAGTGCTGCAGATACCTGCAAGTGCAGAATGAGGAGCGACAGCAGAGTGACTGCTTCAGTAGCTGTGGTTAGTGAGCTGACGCTTAGAGGACAAACTAAGTTCTAAAAAGAACATCAGGCATAATTTCAGGAGCTAAGTTTGGAAACATTAGATTTGTAGCCCTGAAAGTGGAGTAGTTGAATCTCAACAAAAGCATCCTACTTCAGCCCTGGAATGGGGACCTCAGCAGGGACATGTGGAGGCGGCAGTGCTCCGTGTGGGAGGCGAGGACAGCCCAGTGTGCCTGCCCCCTTTCCTGCCGGCCGCCGTCAGTCGCCAGCCTGCCCTCACACTGGATGTTAGCACGCTGTTATCTTCAAACATAAATATCGTGTGCATGGATCTCTGCCTCAGCCTATTGCTCTTTCACCCTTTCAGGTTATCGTTGAAATACTAGACTATTGGTTATGGTTCCCTCTTGATTTATTACCCATCTTGAGAGACAGATTTTAATAGTATGTAAAGTCCTGTTTTCATCTTATCCTGTAGTGTGAAACAGTATGCTTCAAAGCCATAATGCATTCGATCTTTTTCTTTAAGATTTAGTGAATTATGCACACCTCTGGGCTATGGGAAAGGATAGGCTAGATGCTGGGTATCACGACTGCAAATCAATTTGCAAAAGACTATAGGAAAGATAGTGTGCAGTATAATTCAACTGCTTCTCCATTCACATCTTGAACTATGCTGTAAAGTTTTGTATTTGTATTCTAGAAATATAGCTGACATTAGCATTCAAATATATAGTTCAGTTTATCTCTAGTGAAAAGTCTTTTAAAATTAAGTTAAATATAGCACAAAAGACATAGAAAATCAATAATATTTCATTTCCTTTAAGAAGGTCTTTCTATATACATTTGCTTGGGGTGCTTATAAATTTCTTCCTCCACAGAAGTATTTTATAATAAATGTCAGTTATAGATTTAGCTGTAGCAAAAAAATAGTGCAGGTTCTGAAGTATCTTTAATATATTAGGTAAAAAACTGCTTAGCTAAGTATTAGAGTCGGAAATAGTGATGAAATCTCCCAAACAGTATTTTTGAGATGGGTGAGTATATTAAGACCTTGATGACCTTGATGTGTGGAATATTATAGTATTCAGTGTATTGTGCTTTACATTTTAAATTATGCTTATTGGGTCACCTGTCATAAACTTTTACATAGCGATAACTATAAATATTTGCAGATGGATGTGAACTTGACTCAAAAGTTTTTTTTTTATTTGTTTAATTGCTCCCATACTGGTAATATGTGAGATTTAGTTACCTTATTATTATGTTTATAGCCTAAAGATTTTTACCCTAATGTTAGCTACAGTTAAAACCAAATTCTAGTGGCATTAAGCAAGTGATTGATAGAACTGGTAAAACTAATTTATTAAAGTATTAGAAATTGAACATTAGGAAAATCTTGGTTTTTAATAGCGCGCATGCATCAGTAAGCTTAAAAGTACTCTCTAGAGGTATTGCGAAGGAAACATTTCTTCTTTTTTTTTTTAAATTTTCAGACATAGTGAAGTCAATTAAGTACAAATTAACTACTCATCAGTTTTCTATTACTTTAAGGGTGTAACCACATTGGTGATTACTGTGGCAGCCAGGCTGGATAGATTATGTATTAAATTGGTCCTCACCATTGAATTAGACTTGGTGTTTTTTACTGTTAGGAGGTAAGTGGAGCAGGTATAAAAGGCACTTCGTGGCTGTCATACTTGTCTGCAGGGTAGTTTGATGACATCAGAGCAAGAGAAATCAGACAGATGCAGGTTATCACTTTGATGTGTGATATAGATAGAAAAAAATAAGTAATTAATACCTAATTAAAACGTAACTGCTGCCTTTTCCTTTTTTTAAACAACACAGATCGTTTAAATTAGTGACCTAATTACTGTATAGTAGAAGAAAATGTATAGTCATTTTAAAGTTGTTCTTAAATTTTTATGATATTTTAGTGTTTTACTCTTCATTAACACTAGTGTGCTAATACAGGATTATGAATGGTTTCATTTGCTAGATAAACTCATTTTACCATCTCAAGTGAATTTCAGAATATTAGCTTAAAGAGGGGACAGGAAATGTGTGTCTGGAAAAGATGTCTATAATAACTTTCCCTCTCATTTCTGCAAATGGTGATATATTTGCCTCCTTAACTGTTTTTCTACACTTTTTTTAAATGACAAAAAAGGAAGGCTTATTACATTCAGTAGTAATACTTCCTCACAACTCCCTTAGGTATAACCACTAGGTATGTTAACTTTTTTAATACAAAAAGAATCCATTTATTTTAGTGATCCAAGACTTTATAATTCTGGCATTAAGAATTGATTTCATAAAATATCATAAAAATTTAAGAATGGCTTTAAAATTTGTTTAGGTCAGAGTCTAAAAGGTACTAGGTTGACATGGGTAAAATATTTATGGTCTTAAATGCTCCTTAATAATTTATAAGCCTGGTGGGAATTTTCCTGCCTACCAAACAAAGATGGAGTTAGTCATCGCCTGTATTAGAGGTAAAAACGCTACTTTCTGGGACCCTGGGTGGGATCAAACTATACCCCTCACCTTCAAAAACATGAAAGCAGCTTAATGTGGCCTTTGAAGCTGGAGAGGCATCATGTCTGTTGAGTCCACTTGTGTATTCTGTTAATCTCTGGCCCAGCTGTGTTTTAGAGTTGATATGTTTTAGCTATGACTGAAGAGTGGGTCATGCCATCCACTCTTTTTGCTTTGATACTATTTTGCTTACTAGGAGAACAAAGTATGATTTTAGGTCAGTAGTTACCAATATTTAATATTTATTTGTAACTTTGTAAACTACTTACATACAGGTTTGCACATGAAGTTTTACACTCATAAGCTATCTTTTCTGTTAGGGAGACATTATTTCTCAAAGTAGGATCAGTAATGCAATTTTAGTTTTTAGTTGCTTTATCCTTTTAATTGAGTTAAGGAAATTGTTAGTTTTAAATTTGCATGGTTAAGGAAATACATTTTTGAACTACCTTCCTGAGTTACATATCGACACATTTACATGCAAAGTCTGACACATTTTTCTTGGTGAGGAAGAAATAGTCTCTGCTTGCAAGGATTTTTTTCATGCTAGTAAGTAGTGGTAGGCTGTATTCATGTAAGCCAGTGATAAATCAGATTGTGATAAATATAATGAAGGAACCAAAATAGGTAATGGTGTTGCAGGAGAGGCTGGGAGTTGGGGTGGCGGAGTTGCAGAGAAGTAAAGAGCAGTCTCTTAGAGAGAGGCCACAGATGGAGAAGAGCTTCCAGGCCAGCGCAAGCAGCACCAGGCTCTAACACTAGAAGGAGTTCGGGACGGTGGGTGGCTGGAGAGGACCGAGGTCGCTGCGAGTGGTGAGCCTGTGCAGGTGGTGACGGTTGCTGAGTTTTGGTGCGTTGGCTGGGCCAGATCACGAGGGGCATTGCCATGGAAGCAGCTCAGTGTTTTCATACTTGGATGAGGAAGTGATGCGGAATGGTCATGAGGACTGATTTATCCTTGTAGAAGACCACTCTGACCTCTGTGTGTTGAACATATGGTAGAGAGATGGGGAGGAAGGATGAGAAATTATTTAGTATCAAAAGAGTTGATGTCTGTGTGGGCTGGCACTTGTAGACAGGCTGGATTTGCGATGCGCACTTCATAATCCCAGAAGAGAGGAATGCACTGGTTCTCAGCCTTCTTTACCTGAATCCTGTGGTTTCTGATAACTTTGAATCTTCCTATGTTGTAGCAAAGGAAAAAACTGCCCCTGTGGCACCTGCGTGGGGGAATTTACAGTCTAGACTTCATGCTAGTCAGGTTTTTATTTATTTATTTTTTGTCTTGTTAAATATGGCCTGTTACAATATTTGACTCTTTAAATATTAATATTTTGTTACAGGAAATGTTTTCATATTTGTCCAGTCAACTAAAGAAGCTGTCAGAAGCCTACAACGAAAGACTGTTACATACACCTCACAATCCCATATCTTTAGGTGATTATAACTACCTCTTAACTGTCTAGCAGGAAATCGGTATTTCTAGAAAGAGAGTGAGTTCTTTCTGGTTAGACATTATTTCTAATTGTATCACAGTATTAATCTGTAAATTGAAAATTTTAGTCTTAAGAATGTTTCAGTGTATTTCTAAGATAAAACACGTATGCTGAAAGAGTCCAAACCAGTTACTGAGTTTTATAATTAATACCCCCTTTTATTCTGTGAGTACATATAGTATAATTTACTTCTCTCTCTCTCTTTTTTAAAAGATTTATTTACTTATGCATACATACAGAACTGGGGTACAGGCAAGAGGTGCAGGGGTGATGAGATAATTCACCAGAGACAGTGAGGAGCGGAACAGGCAGATGGATGAAGTACACTGCTGAGGGGGAAGTGGGCTGTGCTATGTGGGTCACCTCTGGGGCGGGGATCGAACTTTCACTGAAGTGGCTGTGGCTAGCTTGCTGTGCTGCGCTTTAACCCGTTGCGCCACAGGGAGGGCCAGTATAATTTACTTCTTAGTTCATGTATATATGAAGAAAGTAAGGAAAGAAAGAAAATGCTCTTCCACGGGGAACCGTTTGGCCTTCAGTATATAGTAAAAACTACCTCCAACGGTTCTTAGCTGGTTTCTCGTCTATTCAGATGTAGAAGTGATACGGCTCAAATCCCAGTTCTGGCAATACTAGCCTCTGACCTCCTTTTCCCTCCCTGTAAAATGGAGATAATGATTCTGCACGTGTGGACACTGGCTGAGATTATCTTTGTAAAGGATCTAGAGTGAGTGCTATGTCAGTCAATAACTGGTAGCTAGTAGTGTTGGTTTAGCTAGAATATAACTTATCAATGTAACCTAAGAAAAATAATTTCCATGTGTGCTGAGCAATATTCCACCTTCTCATTTTACAGGTTCTCAAAACTTGATTGATTTGGAGTAAATTGCTCAATCATGTCATTGCTCTGTTTAATTGGAAAGTTTACCCATTGGAATGGTGATAGGAAAATTCTGTTCCTTGTCTGACTCTGTTCCTTTATATTAACATATGTTTTTGTCTGATATGAAAAACAAATCTTTAAGTTCATTAAAGTGAAATTTTGCCACTTGAATAAATGTCTGTATTTCTGAAATAGGTCAGTTACAAAAGGACAGATACTGTATGATTCTGCTTAAATGAAGTGTTCAGAGTCATTAAAATCAGAGCGACAGAAGGCACACAGGAGCCTGGCGCGGCTGCCGGGAGACGTGAGTGCCCTGTCGTTTAATAGACGGAGTTCAGTTTTACACAGTGAGGAGAGCTGCAGGCTGGTGGTGTCGCCCACCAGCAGGGGTCTGCACATTCCCTGCCCGGTACAGCTGAGGTTTTATGTTACATGGACTTTACCACAGTAAAAGAAAGCCACGCTGCCATCACGAATGTTTTTTGAGTGATTTTTGTGCTGGTCAACCAAGGCACCACGGGACATTTGCGTTTTGTTTTCTTTTTTTCCAGCTATGACACTTGCAACTCTCGATGAGCACCAGGACAAAGCTGTCACTCAGCTCGGCTCAATGCTATTCACCAGGCAGGTTTCTGGAGCCAGGTGAGTACTTTAAAGAGGTTTGGGTTTATTTGGCCTCTCACGGATGATGCTAGGAAAGAGCCTCTCCCGACCAATATTCCCGGCCCAGCACCGAGCTCCGTCATGGAGTAAGAGGGAGGTGCACCTGGAGGCTGTGGTCCTGCTGCTGCAGATGGCGTTTGGAGTAGTCACGGGAAGACACGCACCTTCTTTGTTCACACACACACAGTCTCATCACCTCTCTCTCTAATTTTTTATCTTGATTTTTCTTTGTTAGATAATCTTCAGTGATAGTACCTTGTAATGTGAGAAATGTGTCATCTTTGAAAATGGTTTTAAGGAAAAGTCTGTTTCCTAAAGTAATAAGATTATGCAATTCTTGTCTAAGTATTACCTCTGAAAGATTTACTTTTTGCTTTTACATGTACATGGTAATTTTTCATCTTATATTTGATGAAGGCAAAGAAAAACACCTTGAGAATGTCTTGCTCTAAGTACTCCTCTTTGCAGGCCTCTCCTGAGAAAGTTCTCTCTACTAGAGGTCAGGATTTCACACTGGAGGACGACTTTTTAAAATAAAAATCTTACATTAACCCAGCTGTTTCCCTGATGAGCTAGGTCTGCATACAGCGTGGTTTGCTGTCACATCTTATGCGGTTTTCTTTATGCCTCAGTATCATCGTGTTTGTCTTTATATCTGGGACGGGCTCACTTGACTTATTAAAAAGAAAACCAAGGTATCATTAGAAATCTGCTTTTATCAAGTATGCCAATGAAATCAAGCTTTAAAAACACATGTGACATGCTAAATGTTACCAATTGCTGACTACCTCTCACTGTAAACAGTTCCACAGTTTCTTCTGGATCCTTCCTATTAAATTCTCCATGGGTAGTGTTGATAAGATACATGGAGTTACGGTATATAGACTATTTATTGTGACACATGGCAACTAATCAGTGATTGACTTACAGATTTCCATTGAAGTATGTGTATGTGAAGTGTGAGATTTCATATTTAGTGCAAAACATGATGATGTTTCGTACCTCTTCGTAGAAGATATACAGGTGTTTGCAGTTCCCTGAGCTTGTAACTCTAATGGGAGTGTGGAGGGTGGGGCAAATGAGTCAAGGGAGACAAGGTGCATAAACTATAAGTCATAAAGTGGGTATGTAACGCACGTGATACCTACAGCCAGCAGCACTGTAGAGCACTCTGGGAAGTTGTCAAGAGACTGAATCCTAGAAAGTTTAACTTTGGTGACAGATGGTAACTATACTTATGTGGGGATCATTTCACTGTGTATACAGATGTGGAATTGTGTTATACAACTGAGACTAACATGATGTGTTAATTTTACCTCAGATCAAAATGAGTAGAACAAAGATAAATGGTGATCACCAGGCAGCACATTCCTGTATAAAGTAGCTGTGTGTCATATAATTTTAATCTAAGGTCGACAGTCAGTTTTCATAGGCCATCATGTACAGCCGTTTATGAATTTATTGGTGAAGACTTAGTAACACAGATAGCTTTTGCTTGTAGGTGATACTCTTTTCATATCACCAGACATACTAAGTTGGCATACCTTTCTCCCTCTCAGAGTCGTGCCACTCGGCTCCGTCCAAACCGTGAGTGGCTATGCCTTCACAGGCTTCATGTCACACACAGACCAGTACCCTTGTGCATACCTCAACGCTGCGTCAGCCATTGGGATGAAGACACAAGATGTGGACTTGTTCATCAAGAGGCTTGGCAAATGTTTAAAGACAGTCAAGAGAGAACAAAATAAAGAGAGCGGCGTGTCCAGAACTGATGATTATGACGAAACCAGAGGCGTAGATATGAATGAAATGGCTTTACAACTAGATAATGTGCTTCTTGATACTTAACAGGGTTCTTCTTGACAGGTGAAGGGTTTCTTCTTGAAAATTTGAAAGAAATGATGAGGCCGCAGTGTAAGAAAGTAGACACAACTTGAGATTTTCATGGACATTATTTGATCAAGGAATAGAATATGATCTGAGCTTACCTTTAATGATTATCCCATCTTCTACTTTTACACTGCCTCGATCCTTGTGGTCCATAATGGATATATGCAGTTAACATTTTTCTAATGGTTAAAGTATTTGTCAAGCATGATTCAGATAATTCTTGCTAAGATGATGACAGTAAAATTATTTCTGATTTTGCTTTGAAATGTGCAGACTGCTTCCTCCTAGCCCTTCTCTGCCATTTGCAAGTTACCTATGTTTCTGCTCGTGCAGAGTTTGGGAAGGTCTTTGATGCTGCTAGTCGCTAGGTGTTTGTTGATGCATGTAAGTCACGGTATATGTATGGGCGTTCACCAGGGGAGCAGGGTCAAGGTGTAAGCTCTAATTTTCATTCAACAGAAACAGTTCTCAACTGGGAATAATCTTATATTTGAGCAACATCTGGGAACATTGTTGTCACAAATGGTGGGTGCTGTCGACCTCCAGTACTTGAGGCTGGTGGTGCTGTTCATCGTCCTACAGTGGACACAACACCTTGCCCAAACAAAATCATCCGGCCCCAAATGCAGCAGTGCTGAGGTGGCATCATAGAGAGCTCTAAAGTAAGTGAACACAAGTAGACAAGTTCCCTATAGCAACTTTAGTTATTCAGTTGGACTTCAGAGAAGCTTCTTTTTAATGTTACTGAACTTTACACAATACAGACTTGTGATAACCAGGGTCACCAGTTCCGAACATGGAGTTATTAGTTTTCTATGGCGCTTGTGCCCGTGGAAACTGTTGCACTGTTTTTGCTCTCCACAGTCTCTGTGGATGGTAGTTTGTTCAGGTGCTTTGTACAACCATCATCAAAAGTGGCTCACATGAATATTTTTGACCATATTTTTGATATGGAGGTGAGAATGTTGTACTATGAAAACAGGCATATTCCCTGTCTCCCTGTGCATACGCCTACTTTCTGAGTGGAATTCCAGATACTTTGGTTACAAGAATGATTTTTGTTATTGAAATTAGCTGAGAAAGCTTGAGTTAGTAAAGCTTCTGAATGCACCAAAATGCCTAACCCATGTTTCTAAAGTCCCCTGCAGAATGTCCAGCCTAAGAGACCGGTTCCACGGTCAGACTTGGGACTTTACAGCTTGCCTACTGGTATTTAAAGGCTCTGAGGAGTTCTTTGAAACCAGTTCGGAGGTACCCTTAGCAAAAATAGAACCTGCTTTTAAAATTAGTAAATTACTTGTTGGCTTCCCGATGTACTTACTTTTGAAGACACCGCAATAGACAAATCGGTTTCTGGGCTGTTGGCTTGTGTTTCAGGAGCGTGAACTCGTTTACCGTGAGCTTGAGTACCATTGTCTGTGTACAGCGACATTTTTCAGACATTAGCTGACAAAATTTGGAGATCAAGATTGTGTGGGGATAAAGTTGTTAATTATAAATATACAAATTATTTGAAAATAGTATCTTTGGAGTTAAAATGTTTTAAACATCTGATTTTTGAAAACAGCTCTTCACTCATTCTAAAGGAGTCAGTCCTGGAATGAAAAGTTGTGTGATGTTTTTCTGTGAATCTGGGGTTCCATTGTAGAATGAACAAAGCAAAGGAACCCCTCAGCTTACCAGAGGAAATGAAGTGATGTTGCAAATGTAAACGCTGGCAGAGCAGCTTGCTCCACACATTGGCCAAAATTGCTTGATGGAACAAGTGATCTGTATTGTGTGATCATCATTTAGCTTTAAGAAAGGCCAGAGCAGAGAGACGAGCAAATGTTTTCTCATCTGCAGGGTATCAGCAGTTCTTTGGCTTCAGCTGCTGAATAGATAATAATTCTAATTGAAGATAAATTGCATGAATCCACATGTGACAGATAGATACGTTATACCATTTCATTCCTGGTACATCAAATCAGCTGCAGTTTTTATTCTTAGCTCTTTTGAGAGGTTTGGAATTCCAGCTCTCTTCCTGCTGGTTTAAATTTGACCTTGAGGTCATGGAACTCGCAAGAGATTTTGGAGGAACGCTGCAGTTCTGCAGAGTCAGGATTTTCTCGGTGCTCACCCCAGCACTGTTCTCGCTTGCTCTCTCTTATCTCCACATGTAGGTTTAAAAACAAAACAAAAAAGAAACCAAAACTATGTACAGGCATTTACTAAAATTGTTAGTTCTGATTGGAAAACCCCACACGCAGCCCGAGTTATCTGTGAACTGAGGTACATTTTCCCATCGTTGACTAAGGTGGGCTCTGGGATCTTCATGACCCAGCTGCCCTCATGAGGCGATAAGGTAGGATTTGGGAGTTTTGTTTTAAGAGTCATTGGGCTGTGATGGTCTTCCCAGAAAAGAAAACCAAATAAGCCAGAATATTCCTTAGGTGACTTCACAGTGTGTCACATGCACAGTAGCGAAAGGCATTTTAAATCTAGCTCTCAGCTTGGCGCTTTGTCCACTGATGAATTCTCACTCTGTCAGGGAATGATATGTGACCCCAGCCTTCGGAAGCGGGTGTCCCGCTATAAATCTCTCAGTTAGCTTTTTGTATTAGTTGAAAGAAGTTACAGAATATGAATTATTGAATACAGTTCTGTTCAGGCAATAGGTACTTGATATATACAGAATGGTAAATTTAAATATAAATTAAATTTTTCCACTAATATTTTGCCCCAGCACATCGCTGCTGTTTCTTTAGCCAGCTCATAATACCAGCTGTCACCGGGACAACCTACAGGATGAGCCTGTGATTTTAAACCACCGAGGGTAGGTTTTAGTGAAATCTAAAGGAACGTTTTTGAAACAGTATTGTTTCTTTAACACTGAGTTAGCCGCTCATTATGGTAGCTACATCCCTGTGTCCTTTCTGCAAGGGAAAGGCCGACAGCCACATAGCCGAGGGGGCTCGTCCGCATTACACGCAGAGACGTTATTCTGAACACAGACACTTGGTGCGTGGAAAAGCTGGCCTTGCTTTTCTCACTCCCCAAGATGTGCTAACTTCCAGCAAGCCCCTAAATGGTTTTGCTGTGTTCTGCTCACAGAAGCCGACCTTATGTTGTGACTGAAAGCCATCTCGTTTGTACAACAGACGTTTGTGCTCTCTCATCTGTCACCCTGTGGTTTCTCTGTGTGGCCAGCTTTACCAGACTTGCCTCTGCCGCCTTGTGTGTCTGCCCTTTTACTTCCACACCCCCTTTGGCTGTTAGACCTGTGGAAGTGTGTGGCGGAGAAGCCAAGGCTAATGTGTGTGTCTTTATAATCGCCCACCTGTTCCCTACCGGTTCACAGCTCAATTCTAGAATGGAAGCAAGTAAGCTCGCCAAGAAAATTGGTATCCAAAAGTATTTTTGGTATATATTTTAAAAAATAAGATGAACTGTGTCATCGATTATATGAAATAAGTTTTGATAAATCAGTTTATTATACTATTTTACCTAATCATTACCAAGTATGGGTAACACTTAAAATTACTTGTCATTTTGTGATTATTGACATCAGCTTGCCAGAAAACAGCAAGAAAAGTCATAATATGAGTCATGAGAGTGGGAGCTAGATTATTTTATTTTTAAAGATTTATTTATTTATGCAAACAGAACTGGGATACAGGCCAGAGGTGTAGAGGGTGAGAAGATTCACCAGAGACAGAGTGGGGAGCAGAATGGGCAGATGGACAAAGTACACTGCTGAGGGGAGCAGCGGGCAGGTCAGGAGAGGTCTGCTGTGCCATGAGGTGACAGGGATCTAGATTATTTTTAAAAAGAGTAACAAATCCTAATGTTACCTCAATTAAAGAATAAATTTAATAAAACAAATTTGCTGTAATCACCATGTTGAAACTAAAAAGTCAATTGAATTAACCAATGAAAGAACTAGAACTAGAAAGGAAGTGGCGTTCCAGCAACCATTTTGCAGAAGAATCTGCTGAGTATAGCTGTTTGTAGAAGTGTTGAAATCTTTTCTGAAAGGAACATTGTATTGGAAAGAAGTAGCACGTCCTGTTTGAATCTCGTCAGTGATGCTCCTTTGACTTGGAGTTGGAGCCCTGCGCTGGAGCTGGTGACCAGTGTGACCACCCGTGTAACCTGTCTGCCTTGACATGCACAAGGGGCGCAGCCTGAGAGAAGCGAGGACTCAGTGAGATGTATGGAAAGTGATGGACTTTTCTTGCAAGTCATCCATGCATTTTGTCCCTTCTATGGTGGAAATTAAAAAGTTCATAATTATCTTGCATTTACATTTCAGAAAAAAATCATCTAAAGTGCACTAGCTATTTTACACATCTGAAAGTTTAGATCACGGCCCAGAAGAAATGTATGGAAGTTTGAGTCTAGTGACGTTCCTGTTGCTGCTGTCCCTCCCACCGCTGCTGTCTGGCCCTCTCGTCCATCACACTGTTTTCATGGTCTCTCTCACGTGGCCGACCACATTAGCCAAAGTTTTTGGTGCAAGAAAAGCAGTAGCTCCTTCTATTTACCCTATTCTTAGATGCCTTTTAGTATGGTAGCTGATCCCGGTTCCCACATTCACATCCTTAGCAGACCTCCTTCCTGAATGCCACGTTTGGAATTGCATTATCATCTCTAGAATGTCTAATGTCTCAAGTTTCACACACCAAAGGTGATTGATTCCTTGACCTGCCTTCAAAAGCCCTATTCTACCCATAGCTTTCTTCACTTCAGCTGTCACACGTCTATTAAAAAAAAAAAGATTTATTTATGCATACATAACTGGGGTACAGGCCAGAAGTGCAGGGGTGGTGAGAGGGTTCATCAGAGACAGAGTGGGGAGCAGAACAGACAGATCTGTACAGTGTTGAGCAGCGAGTGGGACAGGAGAGGTCTGCTGTGCCATGTGGTCACTTTGGGGCTGGGGATCAAACTCACACCGAAGCGGCTGCAGCTAGCTTGCAGTGCTGAGCTTTAACCTGTTGCAACACTAGGGAGCACCGCCCTGCCCCGCCCCACCCCCCCAACGTCTGTTCTTTTAATTGCTTAGGCCCAAAACCTGTGTGTTCTTGAATGTTATATCCCCTAACCCCTCACAAAATCATGTTGGATCTACTTTAAAATCACTTGTCACCTCTTCCTCTGCTACCAACCAGGTCTAACTACCCGTGTCCAGATCCTAGTTGAGCGTACTCCCTGAAGGGTGAATGAAGCGAGTCAGGCTTTTTCCCACTCTCCTGCCACTAGCCTCTGGCCAGCACCTGCGAACCTGTGCTCCAATGCACAGGCCAGGAGGTGGGTGTGGGGCACGTGCACCCGTGATGTGAACACCTCTGGTGAGAGGGATAAAAGGGCAGCTTCACTCTGAGGCGAGACTATGAGACTGACAGGAGAATGGGGGTTGGAGGGGCAGGGGAGAGAGAGAGAACCTGCTTCCCCGGTTGGCCTGTAAAATCCCACCGACTGCTGAGGACTCTGCCACATCGAAAGTGAGTCTGTGCGCCCTGTGCATGCTGCCACTGCACCCCCTTAAGCCCTTCCCACCAAAGTGCTTTAGTCTAATGCCCCTTGGCGGCCCATTATCAGTACAACAGCCACTGTAATCCTCTTAACACATGCAGGATTCACTGGCCTGCTCAGACTGGTTCAGTGCCTCCCTCCCGCCCCCATCTCTGCCTATAACCACATCTTGCTTAGCTGCCCTTCGCCTCTGGCCATCCGACCCTTCCCCTCTATCTTCTGACTCTTCTTTCTACGCTTCACCCTTGCTGCCTCCTGTTCCCGCCCAGCTGGTCAATCTGCTGTTCCTCAGATGCGTGGACACCTGCCTTAGAGTCTTGGGCCTGGCCCTCCCCTCTGCCTAGGAACCTCAGCCCACATGCAGGTTCATGTCCTCCCACGCCCCTCCTACCCCCCACCATCTATGTTTTTATCAAAGATTCCCTCCGTGATGCAGTCTACCTGGACTACGCTTTCAGTACTGTATCGCTCGCCTCCATTTTAGCGTTAGTGAAACTCGAGAGTGTAAGAATCACCTGGTTCTTGTTAAAATGCAGATCTGAATTCAGTAGGTCCGGGAGGAGGCCAGCGTTGGTAGCAGAGCCTGAGGTGCCATGATGCTGTTGGCCCAGGGACCGCACTGAGGACAAAGGTTCAGCATCCTGTGCAGTTCACGCTCCGGTGTGTGATGTTTGTCTCCCTCCTGCCAGCCCGTGGCTGCACCAGAGCGGGGCCTTTGTTTTGTCCACTCATGTACCTGAAGCACCTAAACAGCACCCAGTACCTGATAGACACTCAAATATTTGTCGTATGAATGATTCAGTAGGCATCATAAAATATTCATGTAACTATGAAATGCCGTCATGTCTGATGGAGACTGTTGAGTGGTTTCCCCTTGCTTTGGGAACAGAGCTCCAAAATCCCATCTTGATGTGGCAGGTGCAAAGAGGGAGCACTTATTTTAGTCTGGCATCTTTTTTTTGATGTTTCATAAGTTTAAAAGCTAATTGCTCTTCTTAAATAAGGGGCGAGACTTAATGGTCAAACACACCTTTGACGAGTGGCCCACAGACGGAGCCAATGATTGAGCCAAGGGGCACTTCTTTCCAGGCACTGTGCTGACTGAGGAATTGAAAGGGCAGGCTCTCCCCACCCTGCTTCCCCGGCCCTCACTGTGCTGCCAGTTAGGGCTGAGTGACCTTGCAGAGGTTACCGTTGATCTACCTAGAAAGTGAGGATAATATCTGATCTGAAAGTGTTCAGATAAAGATCAAAACAATTAATGTGCGTACCTAGCCAGGGACCTGATACATGGCAGACACTCTGACAACAGTTATCATTAAATGCTGGTTCATCAAAACATGGCGAAGATCTTCACTAAAGTAGCACTGAAAGTCTTTTAAAAATGTAACTGTGGTTATGGATCTGATCTTGATTAAATCTGATTCAGTCCCATGAAAAGAAAAAGTGGATCCTGGGACTCTTGGGTTGAGTCCTTTTCCCTACGGACCCTCCCCTCCCCTCCGCTCTGTCTGGATTTGATTTCTTAAGATTTTTCTCCTATTAAATGCAGAGACATGACGAAACCAATCCTCCTACTTATCCTATCAGTTAACATCTTAGTTTGGATGAGCTCACAACACATTTCCCTAAAAGTGGGTTGTTTGAAACAAAAACACATGTTTAATTCTAAAAGATCCTGAACATACAGAAGTAGAAAGGACCATTTAATGAAACCCATTGTCTGTCACTCATCTAAGACACTTACCAACTCCAGTCCAGTTCTGTTTCACCCACACCACCAGGCACTTTTCCTCCCCATATTATTTTAAAGAGAATCTGAGGCATCACTGTGAGGTATACTTCACATCTCCGTGTGTATTTCCAAGGAAAAGGTTTCTTTTTTTTTAAAGTCACAATACTATGATTATACCTAAAACGTAATCAACAATAATGTCTTGATAGTATCAAATAGTCTTTCAATATCCCTTTTTTGGAATTACCTTTCTTTTCACATTAAAGTCACAATCCAAATAAGATCCTTTGAGGGTGGAAAAGGAAGAAGAGCTGAGAAATGGGAACAAATGAAAGTTAGACAAGAGGAGATTCAGAACACTTGATTCAGTATTTTCCTAACAACTTCCATGGATTAGTAATATGGGATTTATGGAGGATGTTCATACTCCACATTGTCTTCAAAAGGTCTCCCAGGATGGAGAAATGGTGATTTAACATGTTCCAAATTTCACTGGTTGCCATCAAAAATAGACTTAGGTCCATCATTGTGTACAATAATTCAATTTTAATGCCAGCTTTCTTAACATAAGGCTGGGAATGCGAACACCAAATTGGATTAGGTCTGTAAGGTTGCTGGGCAAGCACCCTGGTGGACAGAGGTAACCCTTTGTAGGGCACGGGAATGAGGCCGGCTCCTTCCTAGCCTCTGCGGCTACCACCTGTGACCTTGATCCTGACAATGCAGAAGGCGCGTGGGTGGGGCACATGGGCCTGATTGTAGACACCTGAGCATGGGTGTGTGCACACCTGTGCCCCGAGGGAGGGGCTTGAGAGGCCGAGTCCCTCTAGGGGAGGGGCCCAAGTGCTGTCTCCCTGCTGGCTGGTATCCCCTGGGTGCTATTAAAACCTGTGAAGATGACGCAAAGGGGTTCCACGTTCTCTTTTAAACTGTGAGAACCAATGGTGACCCTACTGCCCCGGGGGTGGCTGCAGAACACCCTTATTCTAAATAAGTGCATGAGTGCTAATCCAGGGACTATCTTGGGTTCTAGTCAGCCAGGCTGAAGGAAAAGACAGTGCCTGCTCAGAGCAGTTTTCAGAAAATCAGAGTGCGAAGCTCTGAACGGGGGCCTGCCTGTGGCTGGAGGATCATGTTAGGGTACTTTTAGCAAGTCCTGAGAGCTCTGAAGAGACAAAAACTTCCCTGATCCCTGAAAAAAAAAAATGTGGTCATAGGCTCATAGGCAACATATGGGTCTGCTATACCACAAAGTAGAGGTTTATTAAATTAGGAACTGTCCGGAAAACAAAAAGCAAAAATTACATGAAACTCTTTGCAGATGTTAACCAGGAGATGTGTGACCCCAGGGCCCCTGGGGATGCACTGATTTGATGAAACTCCACCCTGAGAAAACAGATTCTGAAAGTGATTATCCAGAGTCGTGCAGTTCATTAAGGTCCGAACTGAGGCTGGACAAGGAGGCTGGCCTCCAAATGGGCCGGCCGGTGGCAAGGGAGGCCGCCGGCAGGGAGCTGGGTGCCAGTTAAATGGTTGATCCAGAAAACATTTGCAGATTTGGGTGGGCGTTCTATGCTGCCTCCCTGCAAAGTGAATCAGTTTCTTTTTGTTCCTCCAATTTCCCACTTCTGCTTTTACCTTGTTCAACTTTTGTCCTTTTTTCAGTGTGACACAAAACTTCCAGGGCAAGGGTGCTGAAGGGAGTGAGACAGATTGCACAGGGATCCCTGCTAACTTTTCTTGAATGTCAGTCCAAATACTCCTCGGTTTCAATGGACTAATTATAGGCAAAAGGATCTTTTTTTTTTTTTTTTT
>NW_004567113.1:45954326-45960082 GCF_000260355.1 Condylura cristata
CCCATCCGCCCGACCCCCACGTCCCCCCCCTGGTTCCCGGCTCCCCGCCTCCAACCGGCAGAGCTTCCTAGGCATGAAATTGACTGAGGCGCACAAAGGCGCAGGTGCCGGGCCCGCGCCTCTCCACGCCTTTTTTAGTGTGTGTTCATAATCAGTAAATGGCTGTGTATGTTCAAATGATTCCCTAATACTGATGGAGAGCGGATGCCATTATAACTTGAACTTGTATTGCCACGCAGATGGTAGGAAATAAACATCAATTCTGCACAGTTTTGTCTTTTGAGAGCTAGGCTGGGCGGCAGGCATCCCGCGGGGCCAGCAGGGGGCGCGGGCGCAGAGGGTTGCAGGAGGCTGCGGGCTCCCGAGTGGCTCCTGTGTGCAAAGTGGGGAGCCGGTTGTTCCAGAGGTGGACCCTGCCCCCCCAGTACCCGTAACGGCTTCAAATAACCCCTCAAAAAATGTGCCTCATGCCCGTTCCTTCTCTATCACAAAACTTTGAAACCTAGCCATGCCTCCTGGAACTCTGCTGCATGGTTCGCTCCACCTGTTACTTTCATGGGCGTCCTGAAAAGTGGCATCTGCACACGGGAGGGGGCACAGGTCCTCCTTGGTCCTCCCCACCTCCCCTGCCTTGCTTGGGGTTGCCTCCTATGGGCTTCTACATTTTCCTCCTCAGTGGGAGGCCCTTAGTAAATCTGCATTAAACACATGACCCACTATCGTGCCCACACCAATTTGTTTCATGTCAGCCTATTCCAGAAATATTTGCGTTACTAAGTATGAATAAAGACAGAAACGAGTCTGCCTAATTCTTGCAAATCAGTGACCAGAAGAACAGAGTAATTGGGTGTGTGTGGGGGGGACAGGGAAGTCTATCTGGTACCTCAAGATTCTCCTGGAAGAGCCCTGCTCCTTGGGAAGGAAGTCAAGCTGGGGAGACCCCACAGCCTGGGGTGGGAGTCTTGGCTCCCACTTTGAATAGAAAGGATGATTCCATTTTTCAGGGTCCCCGAATGGCTACTTGAGCGAGGGCCAGATGTGGCTGATGACCAAGGCCGTTTGTTTGGTCTGGTCTGTTTCATGAATCATGCCAAAGCAAGGCGAAATCCCTCCCTTCACGGAGGGCTGTTCTGTTTGTCTCATACCAACCACTTCTATTTCAATCAAGTAATGTAGTAATGCTTCCTATTTCTATACAGGGCTTTCCAGAATTACAAAACGCGTTCACATACATTATCTCGTCTGCATCTTCTGACAGTCTTTGGAGCCTGGCAGGGCATGATGATGATAGTTCTGAGAGAGGTTTGCTGACTTAGATGGCCCTGCTGGCCTCATTCCAAGGGGTAGGGCCTAGAAAGCCCGGGTTCAGGGAATTTACGCTGGTCTCAGGACATTCTTAGGAACTTTGGGACAGGAGTTAAGGTTCTATGCTCTGGAACAGAGACAGGCACATTTTTCCTGTAAAGGGCGAGGCTGTATTTCCAACTTGCAAGCTTTATGGTGTCACTTGCAACTAGAGAGTGACTGTTAAGGAGAAGGGTCTCCTAAAGGAACTCTGCAGAGTCTTGTGGACACCACCCCCTACTCCAGCTTTCTGGACTCTACCCCCTACTCCAGGGATTGGAAACTACAACTCCCAGCAGTACCAGGGAGAGAGCTGCGAGGACCCAAGGGTAGAGCTAACAGGAATTCTGGGACATTTGGGGGATAAATAGGATGCGATTGCATCTTTCACCCCTCCCCGCCCCCAACCCGGCAAACTGCATGACTCGCTGTTTTCAGTCACCGGAGCTGGTAATGTATTCCAGTTACTTTGTATCCTGCTCTCTTTCCCTGGGTTGTTTCCTATTCCTTTTCCCTTTTGTAAATGAATCCATTATTGACCCTTTTATGTGTCTCTGCAATATAACTGAATTGTGAGCGCACAGGCAGGCGGCCCAGTCCACTCTGGGCTACCCTGTAACATAACCACAGGTGATATGTAAATAGATAGGCATGACTGGGCTCCAGTAACACTTTATGGACAGAAGTCAGAAACACGACTGTAAAGGGTTAGCACTAGAGTCATTACCCAGTTAGTCTTGGTAGAAGGGAGGTATCATCTTTCCATGATGCTAAGCTCCTGGTAATTTTTTGTCCTCCCCAAATATTGCAATAAATAGTGATTTAGGTTGCTTTAAAACAACTTCAGCCTTTTTTGCACCTGGGGCAAATGAAAACTTGTGTGTTGAAGAGAAATCCAGACATGCCCACAGGACCGGGTTTTTTTTTTTTTTAACCAAAGGTAAATTTTTAGAGTATTAAATTGTCAATGGCCAGAAAGCCTTCATTCAATGACAGTAGTCTGCATGTTTCATCTGCTGACTCAAAATCAAGAGAAGATTGTGCTTTCTGGCTTCAGTTGGCTCATCTGTAAAATGGGCCTGTAACAATAGTCTCAACCTCACAGGACCGGGGAGAAGATGAAATAGGATCGTTGGTGCCTAGCACCGGTCAGCTCACCTGGGACACTTCAGCAGTGCCCACTTCCACACTCAGGCTCTTGGGAAGCCAGTGTTGTTGATGGCAGCAGCAGTAGAAGTGATGGCGATGTTGATGTTGATGTTGATGTTGATGTTGGTGGTGCTGGTAGTGATGGTGTTGATGGTGGTGTGATGGGAAATTGTCTGGCAGTCAAGTATGTAGTTTTTCTTTCTGAGGACCAAGAGGCTAAACTGAAACTCTACTCTTAGCATCCCGAAAATTCAACCCAGTTTAGGGCCGTGGTGTTTAGAACTCTGGCATCACCAAAAGACACTGGGGTGGAGGTGGAAGACATCTGTAGCACAGACACCAAGATGCTGAGTGCTGGAAAAAGTCCTGAGTCTGCCCACTCAGCATGGGTGAGCCTGGCCTGGATTTGCCTGAATCTGACCCCTGCTGCTCACTATCAGAAGCAGAATCTTGTGAGTTGGCACTGTTTCTGGAAGCGTCTAGAGGCCTTCTCAGATGGTCCTACACCCTTGAGCAGGGGAAGATGCAGCCCAGAGGTGAGAGCAGACTCTTGGGACCCAAGACCAGTGGGGCACCTGCCCCTTCTGACCTGCAGTTCCCAGTCATCAGCTGGAATCTGCACCTGCCGAAGAGTGCTGACACCACTACCCAAGCGCAAGGTGACATTTGCATGCAGTGCTGGGTGGTGAGAACCATGAAGAGCCATCAATAACACGTGAAGTCTTGGGGTGAACTGTGTGTGAAGAAGGTCAGCCCTGTCTGTGCCTGTCTCCACTGTCTCAGTCAGCCTCGCTGGACAATGGTGGAGGACTCTGGGTAATTTGGTGGTGGATATGGTGTGGTAACTGCATTTGAAGAAGTATCACCCTGTACCCCTGACTCACACAGTATTGTAAACCAGTGTTACCTCAATAAAAGAGGATGCAATTCAAAACAAAAAATAAAATTCAGACAGTTTGAGCATCATAACACATTTCATATAATTCTTAGGACCCTGGTATCTCTTCTTGCTCGTGAAGAAGGGAGCTACTTGGTCAATGAGCATTCTTTTATGCTCTTGCTCTTTCAAAAAATGGCTTTCCAGCAACTTTTCCAGCACAGTGCTAGACACAAGAAAATCACAGATCACAAAGTCAGAAGGAATTTCTGATTTTTTAGAACAAGCACAAAAGGCATTTTCCTGGTAGTATAGCAGTTGCAGAAGCATTTTAATAAAAGCTCTGCTCTATCATCATCCCCAAAGTGTCTGCAATCTTCCTTACCCTCTGTGCTGGGGTTTTACTTTTGAAATCAAAGCTGATCTCATGGGAGAGGCCATGAAGGCAAAATTGCAATCCAGGCAATTTTTTTTTTTTCTAAACATAAGAAGAATGTTTGGAAAGAAATTCCTGAGTGATTACATTTAGCCAGCCCTGGAAAACAAACAAGCCACCCCAATCTTACCTTCATCCCCACCCTCATCACTCCAACAACTATGAAATCAAATTGCCCTGATGCGGCATCTGGCTCCTTCTTGGTCCTGCCCGCAGGGTCTGCAGTGGGACCACGTGGATTTGGTCCTGGAAGTGTGTGGACCAGAACATGGGCCTGTGGCCACCAGGAGCTGCCACCCCCAGTGTTCACGACTGTAGGGGTGCCCTGAATTTCTGGGACCTGGGAAGTTGGGGTCCCAAGGTTTTGTGCAAGTGACTAAAATGACTTCATAGAAATGGGAACTGCATCCTCCATGGCCGGGTACAGCACAGGGGACATGGGAAAAATAGCACCGTCCACTGCCCACTGCAGGCCAAGTGGCCCAATTATTTAGAGGTTGGAGTTCTCTCATTTTTAAAAATCAGGTGTTTCTGAGCTACTGAGACACAAGGGCTCAGGGTTCAACATTAGGGTTGAACCACAGTTCAAAACTCGATCTTACTGCTGTAGCTTTTGGAGGGTATCCTTGAAAAAGTTTCTTCGCTATGCTGAAGCCCTTATCTCAGCTTTAAAATGCAGGATTGGGCTCTCCCTGGTGGCACAATGAGTTAAAGCACCACACTATGAAGATCCTGGAAGCCACTGCAGCACGAGTTCGATCCCCGGCCACACCGTGAGCCTTGGAGGGTCTGCTGCCCTTGCTCCCAAGAGCTACCAGATGCCTTGTTCCAAATAACACTCCTCCCCACCCTCACCCCTCATTGCTACCCCTGAGTTGACCGACTGGTGTTTAATTTCCTGTCGTGGTGCTCGGGACCCCAGCCCCATGATTCAGCAGCCAAACCCGCCTGTATAAGGAAGTTAATGCTTCCGCGTGATCAATGTATGCTCCTTGTGTGTCCTGCCCAAATATGGTTGTTGTACACGTGAGCAATGCTCTGATTGGCCAATGTACGCGTGAACAGTGCTCTAATTGGCCAATGTACAGTGAGCAGTGCTCTGAGTGGTCAAAGAATGCTATTTAAGCAACTGCCATAACGGACTCTGGTGGGGAGGGTGCAGGGCTGGGAGGCAGCAGGGAGGAGGAGGAGAGAGAGAGGGGGGTGGGTGCGTGGGTGCGCGAGTGCGCGCGCGTGGGAAGAACAAAGGGTCCAGAAGAAGATATATCAGGGCGTCTTTCTGTTGGTAGAGAGTGCGCCACAATTTCCTGCCTCCCTCTCACATCTGGGCCATGCTGCTTGTAGTTGTGCCTCAACTGGATGAACAAAGGTCAGGTTGGGAGGGGGAGACAGTGCATTCACTGTCTCCCTCCTTTCTGTGCAGCCACAGAAGAACTGAACTGCATCGGCGGCTGGGTCTTTGTGCCAGTAGACCTGGTTGGGGAGAAAGTCAGTGCTCTAGACTCACAAGGTTGCCAAGATGTGCTACGGTCTCCACCAAAAAGACTTTGCTGACACTCTGGAGACAATCACGTGATCTGTGGTCACCAGGAGGCGGCTGGGAGTAACTAGGCAAAGCCGAGTTGTTAGGACAGGGAAGATACTCCGTGTGCTGTCATGACAGATGTCTTCATTCATTTGTGCAAACCTCCTAGTGGCGGACACTGTGTAAGCCTGTAGGTAAACGATGAACTTTGGATGACGATGCTATGTCCATGTAGCTTGGTACAAATGTGCCACCCTGGGGAGGATTTAAGGGAAACTTTGTATGTGTCAGGCAGGGGGCAGAGGTGATCTGATACCTTCCTCTCACTTTCATGTAAACCCCAAATCTGCTCTCAGAAAAATAGTCTTTAAAAGAAGAAAGGTGGGGGCCCTCCCTGGTAGCGCAGCGGGCTAAGGCACAGCACT
>NW_004567113.1:45960528-46010317 GCF_000260355.1 Condylura cristata
AGTGTATTTCAGTACATCTTCCTGTTCTTCTCCCCACTCTGTCTCTGGTGAATCCTCTCACCCACCACACCTCTGGCCTGTACTCCAGTTCTGTAAACATAAATAAGTAAATCTTTAAAAAAAAAAAAAAAGAAGAAAACCTTTTCTGAATGTGAACTGTTTCAGAAGCCAATGACAAGCCCGAATGAAACCCTGCTGCAATATATTACAAGTCCAAATGGCTTGGCTCAGAGGAGAGGGCTGGCACCATGTTGGCAGAACAGCTGTGAGGTCAATTTGGGTATGGGCTTCTTCGCCAACAGTCAGGCTTGGAAGGGTACCTTTGGGGGAGAGGGGGCTTAGGGCACCCAAGCTACTGTGCATAATCCCGACAGCACAGGCTTTGTCCAGGAAGATTTAACTCCCCCAGCTGTGCCTCGCGACTGGGCCAACTCCACGCAGACTCCGCAGGTGAGAAACGACAGCCTGAGCCAGGCCAGCGTGAAGCCGGGACTGACTCCCCGCCTCGTCTGAGGACAGCTTTCAAATTGGAGAGGCTCAGGAAGGATCTGGTGCCCAGCATTTGTTGGATGAGAGGAGACCCGTGAGGCTGTCTGGGGTGAGAGTATTTCACCTCGAGACACGGGGAAGGTGCGGCCATACAAAGCGAGCAGGCCTGGCATCCGGGCCTGCCTGCTCGGTGCCAGCCTGGCCTGCCCTCCTGGGCAGTGTGTGAGGGAGAGCCAGGCCTGCAGTAAAGGCTGTGTCCTTCCCGGCAGTAGGTTCCTGGGCTGAGCTTACATGCCGGTTTAATTTTCCCCCTGTTCTCATATTCATTCGTTCCTACATTTGTTCATTCATCCAGTTTACCAAGGGAATATTTACATTCTGTGTCCACGCTCTTGTAGAACATTTCAACACAGAGAGATAGAAGAATATAAAACTCTCCATCAACCAGAAACAAATCCTTAGAGCAGTCTGACATGTGACAGTGTGGTTTTCGACATCTCTCTCTGTGTGTAGACCGTGTAGACATTGATGTGTCACTCGACATAATGAGACTTCCTCTGTTTCCCAATTTGCATTTTTTTTTCACTCAACAATGTCACCGAGAGCTTCCTTCAGCGACTGCCGGTGCCTGTCAGCATCGGAACTGGCTGCTTCGGATTCTGTGACATGACTGTCAGGATGCTCCCTCGGCCTTCCGGGTGGACGTTGAACTTGCTGCTGGACTTTTGCTCTGACAAACCCCGTGAAGTGCCTCCCCACCCCCGCACACCCTGACACCCTCCTGCCTGCCCCCCCCATCTAGCTACACACATGTAGGTTCTCAGCAGGTATTTGGGGGAATATCCCAAATGAGGAATTTTGTGTTCTCATTCTGTATCTCCTTAGGGGAAGTTCCCTGAAGTAGAATTTTAGAAAATTTGCCTGAAAGCAAATAGACATTTTGATACTCGTCACATATCACAGAACCGTCAAACCAGTTTGCAAACGTAGGAACATCATCAGAGCTTCCCATCACCACTACCAAGAGGTCTTCTCCTTGCTTTCTGGCTTTGCCAATCCAATAGGCCTGGTGACTTGTACTTTAAGCTTCATTTATCAATTTGGGCTATAGTGACTTGTCTAATTCCATTGTCCCAATGAGATGCGAGCCTCAGGCCTGAAGCAAGGTATGTATTTTGCACATATGAAGTACAGTTGCTCAAGAATATTTACAAAGGCAGTGGCGAGGCCAGGCACCTTGGACACGAGGACA
The DNA here is from genome assembly GCF_000260355.1 of Condylura cristata. Classification (NCBI taxonomy): domain Eukaryota; kingdom Metazoa; phylum Chordata; class Mammalia; order Eulipotyphla; family Talpidae; genus Condylura; species Condylura cristata. Next base: position 45,962,270 of record NW_004567113.1, read on the forward strand.
TGATGTTGTTTCTGCCACTGCTCGCTGGAGACTGTGTGTGACTGTATCTGAGACGGGGAAGAGGGAACACCAGACACCCCGATGGGCATCTTGGCCCATGAGGGGAGACTGCAGCCCAGATGAAGGCTGAGACCCACCTCCACGATGCCCCACAGACTACTTTGTTCAAAAGGCATTTCTCTGCCTCCAGCTCAGGGCAACAAAGAGAAGCTCTGGACTCTGGCAGTTCTCAGGGTCCCCAGTCCCGCCCACCAGGGAGTTCCTATCTCAGGACCACACCCCCCAGTAGCTGTTAGAGTGAAATGCCCAGAGAAAGAGGATTTAGGGTTGACACTAAAGCAAAAAAGCAATTAGTCTGGCACCCCTGTTTCCAGCACGCCCTCCTGCTTGGTGTCAAACAGGCAGGAAAGGCAACCTCTTTCCTGCTTCCCTGTGGTTGTATAACTTACTGTGTGAGAAGTTTCTTTCATCTGCCGCTTATTTATTTATTTTAAAGATTTATTTTTATTTATTTATGCATACAAGAACTGGGGTACAGACCAGAGGTGCAGAGGGTGAGAGGACTCACCAGAGACAGAGTGGGGAGCAGAACAGGCAGATCTACGGAAACACACTGCTGAGGGAAGTACTAGGGAGACAGGAGAGGTCTGCTGCGCCATGTGGGTCAGCTCCCTGGCCGGGAACCGAACTTAGGCTCTAGTGGCTGGTGATAGCTTTATAGCCCTGAGATGTAACCCCTTGTGCCATCAGGGAGGCCCCTCAGCTGAAGAAATTCATTTGGGGTTTCTCAGGACACCCAGGCAGGTCCCCTGCAGCTCTCTCCAGTAGCCACCCAGACCAGCACAACCTTGCCCCTGGCACCAGCCAGGTGTCCCCTCTGGCTGAGGGCAGATTCCTCCAGGAGTTAACCAGGGCACAGTGTGTGGAGCAGCTTCTGGAACCTTCCCAGGTAGCAGCCTGTGGGCTGAGCAATGAGCCTCCCCTCTGGGCGTCCTGTGAAAAACTCAATTTCTACTTGTTGCCTCCCACAGCTCTGTACTGGCCAGTGCAGAGGAAAATCTGGGAAGAGCTGCAGAACGCAACTGACGCATCTGAATGGTGCCTGTCACAGTGCAGGCACCCACACATCCTGGTCTTGGCTCAGGACCCCACACCTGCTCAAGGGTGGCGCGGGGACCCTGGGGGAGCTGTGATTTCAAAGAGGTTGCCAGATGGTGGCCAGAGGCCCTGTGCACACATCATGCCCATTGACAGGCCGGGAATTATGCAGATGGAGAAGAAACCCTGTGGCTACCGTGGGGACAGGTCAGAAATTCACACAGTGCCCAGGCGGGAGAGTAAACACCTCGGCAACTGGCCATAAACGCTTAGAAAGGTCTGGTTTGCGGAGCCAGGCGCCTTCTGCTGCCCAGGGGATGCATATCAGGGTGCTGTTCAGTGGAACCATCTTCCCTGGGGCCTAATAAGTAGCTCTTTCACGTTTGCTGACTTAAGGCGCCGTGAGCAAGAAAAGAAAAAGGGTAAATGGCTTGGCCCATGGACCTCCTGCTCTTCCTGGTTTTTCTCCTGCTTCTCACCCTCTCCTTTAAATAACAGGGAAGTCTCTGCAGGGGGCAGGGAGTAAAGGATCAAATCAGGGGTGGGAAGAGCACAAGGGACTGAGGTGATGGTGCCAGATGAATGAGCGGCAGCAAAGTCAGGGGATACAGCCGAGATGATAGAGCACACATTGTATACAAATGAAGATGGGGGAACATCTTCAAGAAAAAAAAATCAATAAATAATAGGAATCTACCTCTACCCTCAAGAAGCCACCCTGGATTTACAAACCCGAACAGCCAACACCTTTTCTTAGAATGTACTTTTCTTTTCTTTTTTTTTTAAAGTATTATTATTTTTTAAATTTTTAGATTTATTTGTGCATACAGAACTGGGGTACAGGCCAAAGATGCGGGAGGGTGAGAGGATTCACCAGGAACAGAGTGGGGAGCAGAACAGGCAGATCTACGAAGTACACTGCTGAGGGGAGCAGCGGGCGGGTCAGGAGAGGTCTGCCACGCCATGTGGGTCACCTCCGGGGCAGGCGGGAATCGAACTCATGTGGAAGCAGCTTTTAGATTCTCAGTACTGTGGTTTAACCCGCTGCGCCACCGGGGAAGGCCAAATGTACTTTTCAAACCAGGCAGCTCCAGCATTAGCATTGTACTCTTTTTATATGGACTCCAAGACCTGGGGAAACCTCAGGGAAGAGGGATGGGCTCATAGGCAAAGAATGTAGGCATGCCCATGGAATATACATACTGTGCTGTTATAATGCTAGTAAGTATGCTACATCTAACACACATGTCAAGTGGCGATATGTAAACATACACGGTACATGTTATAGGTCAAATATAATCTTGCGTACTGTTGAAAAATCACGCCCCAAATGCAAAGTGAACTTGCTCGGGCCGGCCCGCCACCACTGCCTGCTGGCCTAGCTGTCCATCCCGCTCTCGGGCCTTCGGTACGGTTGGTTCCCTGCCAGGCTTCCCCTGTAGTAATTCCTCTTATCCTTTGCTGGTAACCTCGGCTCATCCTCTTTCTGTTGTGAAAACCTTCCGTTCCGAATGACACTGCTGCCGCCTTTGTCCTTGCTAGATGGGACCCTGCCATGTCCATGAATTGTTTAATAAAGCCAATTACATCTTTGAAATGAGCTATCATTCTTTGGCAATACATGTATTATACGCCATAGAGAATATAGTGTGGCTAGATAGTACTTAGCGCGTGGAACATGTCAATGTATAGTATATCTCATGTATAAGAATAGATCTATCTACATACACGCTGTTATTAATTTGACAACCCATTCTCAGCTCCTCTGGTCCTGTCCTCAGAGAAGGCCTGTTGGCTCCCGAGCCAGTGCGCCCTGACTCTTCTTTCAAGAGACGCTGAATTTTCCTACATAGCCTTCATCTCCACTGGGAATCGTCGCTTCTGTGTTTCAAGTGTCTTGGCTCGGCCCAGCCTGAGGAGCCTGTGCGTCAGACATAATGAGTAGAAACAGAACTTGCCTCCTCCCTCACTGTCTTCGGGCCTTTCTCTAGGTCAGTGGTTCTGAAAGTGGGTCCCGGGAGGTGGGACCCAAGTCACATGGGAATTAGTTAGAAATGTAAATTCCTGGGTCCTCCCACTTTAACTAAATGGGAAACGTTGGGGATGGAGTTCAGCCCTCTGGGATTTAGTGAGCTAGCCGGTGACGCTGATGACGCGATTTAAGGACCACAGCTCCAGACAGTGAGGAGAAAGGCGAGTCTGTGCGGGCAGGGATGCAAGGACTGAGGTGTGGGGTCTGCAGGGGAGGCCGCTGGCCGCTTCCCTGGGCTTGGTGTGGTCAGACCAGGCGAGATATGCCACGCAGGATTGTATCTGAATACACAGGACATGTGCCCAGAGTGAGAGCCTGCTCTGTCTCCATTTCTTAGATGAGAAAACACTTTAGCAGGATCAGGTCGCTTCAGAAGACACCCTGCAAGACTGTGCCGGGCCCCAACTTGATCCCCCAGTCTCTCAGCCCCCTGGGGCTGTGCTGGTGGCCAGCTAGTGGCCAGCAAGCCCAGCTGCCAGACTCCTTCTCATTCTGATGTCTTTCTGGTTTTTTTTTTTCCTCTTTTTTTTTAAAGATTTATTTAACTTATGCGTGCAAGAGCTGGGGTGTAGGCCAGAGGTGTGTGTGTTGGGGGGAAAGGGCCAAGAGAGATGAAAGGATGACCAGAACAGGCAGATTGACTGACGCACACTGCTGAGGGGAGCGCAGGCAGGGCGGGAGAGGTCTGCTGCGCCATGTGGGTCAGCTCCCTGGCCGGGGATCGAACTCACGCTGCAGTGGCTGCGGGTAGCTTCATAGTGCTTTGACTTAACCCCTTGCACCACCAGGAAGCCCTTGAATCTTTGAAGAAAGCAGCAGACTGAGCCTCTCGGCAGAGGAATACCCACCCATGATGGCACCAGCTCTGGCAGTAGAGTATGTCACAGGCTGGGTGCCATTCCCCCAACATGACTCTGCATTTTTCTCTCTCACTAAAGCCACTGCTCCTAGCTCTCAAGGCGAGGCCTGGGGATAAGCAGGAGCCGCAATGCATCTCCCAGAGTTTATTTACTAAAACAACATTTTTTATTACCAGGACATGTTCGCGGGGAAAATATGACAGCCTACATTTTATGTCGCCATTGATCTTTAATCCGAGGCTGCCTGAGGTTTCCTATAAAATCAGGGCTTCCTGGCCCCAAATGTGATTCCGGTCCGAGAATGAGTGACGGCCAGGGCTGCCCTTTTCTCATTTGAAAAGGCTGAAATTGCTTTGTGTAAATGGGTGGAAAATGCTGATATTTGGATTCTATAAATAGCTCGCCTCCCAGGCTGGCAGCCTGGTTTCATCTGCGCGGTCTCCTTGGAGTGTTGGGGCCTTATCACTTTTATTCAGGGTGCAGCATACAAATGAACCCGCCAGCGTGCACTGTGCGGGCGCCCTACAGTTCAGATTTGGAATTTGGGGGGCGCATCTGCGGGGCTCAGGAGGAGGGGCACTGTGGGGGGGCAGGGAGTGCCCCACCGGAGCGGCGGGGGTGGGGGTGTGCTAGAATGGGCACGATCCCTTCAGGGGAGAGAGAGCCGCACAGCCCCCTCCCCCTAACTTTGCAGCCTGTGCCTGCCTGCGTGGGAGCAGGTTCTATCTATAGCGCGCTATTTTTAGCTCCATCATCTGAAGAACCTGACAGCCAGTTAATGACCGGGACCGATCCCGGCGTGTCTGCGCGCTGTGGAATGCGCACGCCAGGAGCAGATGTGCTGAAGCTCAAGGTTGCTGCTTCTGAAAATGCCCTTCTTTCTTGGGAGGGGGAGCGGCATGGGGGTCTCACATCCTCCCCCTCCCCCCCACCCTTTCCTGAGGACCCTCAAAAGTCAGGGAGGGGAGTCATTGCTGGTGCAGTCAGTGTTGTCTTCGCACCCCGGGACCCCACTGCTCGGTACTTGCACGACCTGGAGACCTGCTGGACGGACTGGGGGCAGCCCCATGGAGGCTGAGAAAGGAGTCTCATCTCGCCCTGGGGTGAGGACGGGTGAACCCCCCACCCCCCCACCCGCTAAGAAGCGGTAGCTGTCCCTGGAGGGAACAATCTGAGGTGCAGAGGCTGCTCGGTCTTGGCTCCAAGCCCTGATCCTGCAGAAGCTCACAGAGGGCAGCACCTTACCGCTCACCCCTCCGGCCCACCTCAGGCCTCCAGGCCCTCTGTAAACTTGTCACTGAGGACCCAGGTGCACTCAGGGACCAGCTCGTGTTCCGTATTTGCCCGCGTATCCAGGCTTTCACTGAGGAGGGCGCCATCTACTTGAGCCAGCGGTCACATGGAAAGGCAGTGGCCCAGCCGGGAAGGAAGCGTCGGCTGGCTCAAGGTTTGGGTTGAGGGTTAACGGGCAGAGGTGTCCAGAGAGGCCCCTGGGGGCTCAGTCCCTAGCAGGCTTCCTGGGGAGCTCTGAATGCTGATAGCTGAGTCTTTACACACATCAGCTCAGTGTTCTCACTGTACCTCCAGGAGACGTTACCCTCAGTTACTCCTGGGTTCCACGTGGAGAGAGGATAAGGAACTTTACCAAGTTACCCCACTCTTATTTGTGGGGGCTCTGGGACTCCCCACAATTCATGCCCATGACTTCTCGTCTACACTGCCTCCACCCCAGCCTCAGCCGACTTGCTTGGCTCCAGTGGGTTAAATTTAAGGGGTCTCAAATTCCAAACAGGCACCCCCACTCTCAGGCTCCTCTGGAACAGCACCAGCCATTGACAGCTTTGTCTCCTCCAAAGCTCATGCCGTCAGAGCTCTCCAATATGGTGCCACCGACTCTGGTGACTATTGACTATTTGAAATGTGATCAGCACAATTGGAGATTTTAAATTTTATTTAACGTTGCTTAATTTCAATGTCGCTGTGTAATAACACCACGGAGGTAGAGGCTACCATATTGAAAAGAGCCACGCTGGACACTCAACACACATTAGAATCACTTGGGAGCTATTGGAGATTACAAAGCCAGGACGTGTTCCAGAGATTCTGATTGAAGCGGTCTGTGGTAGCACTGGATGTCTTACCTGAGAAGATCTTTGGGTGATTCCTTGAGCTATAGAGGGTAGAACACTAAATCCTTGATTTCGCTAATGGCCACGCAGCTGGGAGTAGCCGTGTGCCACAGCTGTGGCCAAAGAAACAGAAGCAGAATTCTGCTGGTGTTGTTTCCTCGCCCCCTTTGCTGCCTACAATGCAATAGACGTCCGGAGCTATGGCAGCCTTTTTACACCATGAGGGAAAATCCCAGATGACCATCTTGATACCATTGTGCTACGGCAGCAGACCCTGTAGCTACCTACTTCTGGATTTGTTGATTTGGAAAAAAAAAAAATACCTTCGATTTGCTTAAGATACTGTATGCTTTTGTCTTTTCCATCATAATCATCCTTATTAAAACTATCTTTTATTTTCTTTAGCTTTGGGATTGCTCTAAAGACTAATCATGTTGATGAATGTGAAAATACTTGGCAAGCTTGAAAACACTCATCTCCCCCTAAGAAAGAGGACATGTGTAGGAAGGGCCTCAGGGGAGGCAGGCCAGGTGTGAGCTGGGTGTGTTGCTCATTGCTCAGGGCCTGCCCAGGGCCTCCCACAACTTCAGCTCACTGAAGTACTACACACTTCTTTGCTGCCCTCTCCTAGATGCTGGCTCCCCATGTTGCCTACCTTGTCCCTGCCCAGCTGGAGATATTTACACTCCCCCTTTCATGTGAAGGGCACATTGGGGTTTGCAAGGGAAGCTTCTATGGGCCCAATTCTTCAGGACCTTCCATAACTGGAAGGCAGTTGTTCTTCACTCCTCTGTTTTACACACAAGAAAACTGAGGCTCCAAAACAAATGAACTCTCTGAGGTCCCTTCAGTTTTCCTCCGCACTTGCTGAGGTGTGAGAGAAGGTTCTGAAATCTGACAGATTTGGGTTGAGATCTACCTCATCTCTGCGGTGGAACTTTGGGCATTTCCACACCTCTTGGTTGCTGGGAGTAGATTAGAGCACACGTCCTGGTAGTGTTTGGTACCCAACAGGGGCTCCATAAGTGACTCCCCTCCCTTCCCTTTCCTCTGCACCCTCATCATCCCTCCCAACACCGTCAAACATTAACAAGCTTCTAGAGGACTTAAAGTCCTTTAATAATAATAGCTGACAGCCATGTGCCAGGCATTGTTCCAAGCAGTTAATTCTCCTGCCCTTGAGGTCTGCACTATTTTCTTTCCCATACAGATGAAGAAACAGAGGCACGGTAATTTGTTTCTAGTCTCCCAGCTCCAGAAGACACGTCCCTCACCATCATGATGTTCTGCCTCACTGGTTCGTTGCGGGAATCCCAGAGCTGACAAGGTGGCGTAGCTGCAGGACCTTCCTGTGTCTAATGTGCCTTCTGTGATCTTTCGTTCAAGTACAGATTCAATTAAAATTAACACACTGCTCGAAACCATCACTGGCCTGGCAGCCACTGGGGTTTGTATTCATTTTCTGTTGTTGTAACCAGTGACCACAAATCTAGGGGCTTAGCACAGTGGACTTATTATTTTATGGTTCTGGAAGTTGTGAGCTGTACTATAAAATTCAGATGCTGGCAAATCTGTGTTCCTTCTGGAGCCTCGAGGCAAATATCCTTACCGTTTCCAGCTGCTAAAGACTGCCGAGTCTCCTGGGCAGTGGCCCCTTCATCTTCCAAGCTTGCAATATCTTTTAATCTGTGATGCCACCCGCTCTTCGTAAGAACCCTTGGGATCGCACCACCTATATAGTGCAGGGTTTTCTTCGCATCTGAAGACTCTTCACTTAATCACATCTTCAAATTCCTTAGGTCACTCAAGGAAATTAGGAGGTGGACATCCTTGGGAATCCATCATTCTGTTTACCACAGGGCTGGGACAGATCTTAAATTCCAGTTCTAAATGTGCAGCCCTGTGCCTCCATTTCCTCCTTTGGGAGGATGATGAGATTGGTGGAAGTAACTTCATACCCCCTATGAAGGCTAAAGGGGGGTGATTTGTGTTAGGGTACTTTGTGCAGTTATTCAATAGAATGGTAGTAAAGGAGTGAGACAGTCAAGTTGGCTCTGTCTTGTCTAGAACAACCCAGATCAACTCTACAGCTACCACTGCAAACCTTGCTGCTATTAGCAGACCCAGGGTGACTGCTGGCTAGTCACAGACTCAATGATACTTCTCTCTTTTTTTTTTTTTTTTACCATAATCACAGCCATGGAGCGGTCCTTTCCCCTGTGGGGTTGCATTGAGTGAACCCTTCTCCATTTCATTGGAAGTTTGGACTTCATCTGGGAACAGCTGAGAACTGTGTTTAATTAGTGTAGAGAATTTGTGGCCCATGTTTGAAGTTGAAGTCCTGCTTATTCATTCAACAAACACTCCAGAGCCTTCTCTAAGCCAGTCTGGGTGCTATCCTGGTGCTGGAGGGTCAGTAGTGAAAGGACAGGCAGTGAAGTCCCTGCCCTTGTGTTAGTAGAGCTGGATAAAATGTGAGCAGGTGGGTAAAGTGAAAAAAATGTTAGCAAGTTAGGTGCTGAGATGAAAAGGAAACAAAACAATGGGTGTCGGAAGAGGCATCCACCTTGGGTGCTGGGTGTCCCTGCTCTTCATTGCTGACTGTGCCAGGAATGCTGTACCCTGGCTGGTCCTCACCATTTCTCAGAGATGAGTCTGCAACAGGCGGTCTTGTTTCCATTAGGCAAAGCCAGTTTGCTTCCTGCTCACAATGCAACTCATAAACCCCCTAAATGCGAAGCTCTTTGACTGTGCTGCAATCTCTCTGTAACACATAACATCCACCTAAGCCTCTCGTGTCTTCCCTGTGAGAGACGTGTGAACAGTCAACATCGTGCTGTGCCCTGAATAATACCTCTCCTTGTCTCTGATCCAGGAGTCTTGTGTCTTCTGCTAGCATCCATGAAACTGGTGAACTAACACTTTCACTTACAAGTGAAAGTTGGGTAAACACTTTCACTTACAAGGAAAATTGGGTAAATTCTCACCCTGATGGACAATGGTGGGGAAGTCTGGAGGAGATGAGGGCTAGGGGAGAGAGAGTGATCTCTCTCTTGATCTCCAAGGTTGTGGAAATACAACCTTGAAATTAGTGTTTAAGAGTCGGCAGTAAAGCGCTGTTAGCATAGTTAATTAGGTGATTAGAATCACTTCATCTAGTGATTCTGAGGAGGTGGGGATACTTGTTAGATTTTCAACCAAAGGAGTGAAAGGGCTGGAGATGTTGTATGTTGTCCATAATTTTATTTAAAATATTTTAACAGAAATAATGTGTTTGTGTGTGTGTGTGTGTGTGTGTGTGTGTGTGTGTGTGTGTGTTGGCTAGATTTAATCTATACTCTAGACACAGATAACAGTCTAAATGTTCTGATCTGGACACATGGGGAGTGGGGTGGGTGGTGGTGGTGGTTATTCAGTCCTTCAAGGAAAAAGTCCAAACTCTTGAAGTGGCCACCCTGAGACAGATTTTCAGCATCCTCTCTTAGAACAATATCAGAAGCTTTGTTAATTAATGTAACAAATACTAGAAATTATTTTTCATGGATGAAATCAATGTAATCAAGATATGTGAGCGGACTTGAAATATTATAAAATGATTCCTGTTCCTGCATAAAAGTGGTTTATGAATCCAGGGAACTATAGAGTGCATGAGTTGGCAAATGACAGTATTTTGTGATCACCAGGTGAAAGGCTTTAAAAAACACAGATACTGGGGTTCTACTTGAAGAAATTGACATAGCTGGTGTGTTTGCTAGGTGCAGTTGGGCGTTCCAATTTTGAAAGCTTCCAGGTGCTTCTAATGTGCAGCATAGTTTGAAAAAACACTACAACAGTCAATCAACAGTCAAACAACCAACAGTCAATCTGTTGCTGTTGAGCTGTGTGACCCTGAGCAAGTGACTTAACTTCTCTGAGCCTCAATTCCTCATGCATACAATGGGCATAATTACATGCCTATTTGTTCTGGTGGTTGTGAGGATTTAATGAGATAATTTATTTTGAGCTCTTAGAACAGTGTTGGAAGTTCTCATTTACGGATTGGCAATTATATTACTCTTATTCAAACTATTTTTATTTTGATCTTTGGAAAAGTTCCTAAGGCATGATTATGGTGTCTGGCTGCTAGTTGCTAAAACCTACAACTAGAATATTTGCCTAGAATGAACCTTTCAGATGCGATGCTGTAGAAAATCTTGAAAAGACAGAGGGAGCCAACACTTGATTTTGCTTCCAGAGTAAGTTGTGGGAGCTGCCTTGATGCCAGCTTGCTAATAAGTAGAAATGTCTGTAGGTGGCAGGAATGGGGGGCTTGCGAGTCAAGTGCATAGATACTTCCTGGTCCAGGACTGGCTTTCTTTGCTCCTTTATCAGACTCCTTCTCCAAATTCCCAATAGGCTCCTGCTGAACCACCAAAATCTATTCCTGAGGCTTGAGAAGTGTTAATCTAAATGAAAAAATGTGCCAATTTTATTAATACTCATTAACAGACTTAATTATGCAGTGTGTCCTATACTGTCAATAACATGGGGGGCTGTTGCTGTAGAAATGAGAATTCGCTGCACACTTCTCCCTTCATTATCTCAGCATGTGGGATTACTGCCGATATCTAAGCAGAGAGACTATTTTCCCCTTTGGGTATCTCCACTCAGTGCTAACCCCACCCCTGGTTGGAATCAGGCTGCTTTCTCTGGGTTCTTAAAACCCTCACAATTGCCTGTTTATAGTTTGCCTGTTTATAACTCAACAACTTCATTGAGATATAAGCCACATGCTTCATACTGTAGCCTGTTCTAGCAACACTGGATCAGAATAATCCTGTATCTTTCCTACCAGATCACTGGCCCTCCCATGGCTACACACTGAACTCCTCTGGGGAACTTTAAAGAGTGCTGCCTTGGGAGTCCACGCAAGCAGACAGGCGCTGATTTGCGGAGCTGGGCTGCGCTGACGCTGTGAAAGCTCCCAGGTGACCCTAGCGTGCATCTGGAAACACTTCCTGAGCTGCAGACTCCTTGAAGGTAGGAGATGTCTACTGGTGCACACTTGCTTTCCACAAAGCAAGTGAGGGAATGGCGCCCTGCCTTCCTTCTTGGGGAACTGGGTCTGCTTCCTCAGGCTCCTGGTGGCTGGTGCCGGCCTTGAGATGTTTGTTTTCATTCATCCTTGCAATTACTATAGAGGAGGTGGTAAAACAGAGAGGCATTTTGTTTTGTTTGGTCTTTCCTTCCTCAAGAGGGAAGCAGAGCTTGGAAACTTGGACTGTTGGAATTATTTTCTTACCCTTGGAGATGGAAAGCTTTGGGGCCCGAGGGCTGCAAGGCACACAGGATGCTGGGGTAGTGTGGGGGCTCAGGCCCCTCTGTGGCTCAGCACCTTGCACACACGCAGCACATCCTCGGTGCCAAGCGCCATTCTGAGGGCTTCACAGCCGCTCATTTACCTCCGCTGTGACTTGACCCCAAATGGCAGACACAATAACTGTTCATTTTATGCTGGGGAAACTGAGGCACTGAGCGGTTAAATGGGTAACCCCAAACTAGCAAGAACCTGAAGGGAGGTTCCCAAAGACTGGAAGGGTGTGGGACTGGGAGGGTGGCCATAGGTGGCAGACCTATACCCCGCTTTCTCTGGTGTGGGTGGAAGAGGACACACAAGCAAGGCATTCTGGGAGGCCCCCCTGGAGCACTGGACGTGTCCTTCTGGGGGTGCCAGGCACTCTCAGTGTTGTCCAGGCAGAGCAGGCATCAAAGGGTCTCCAGAGATTACAGACGAATTCCTGCCTCTCTCCATTGAACCCCCAAAGGATTTCCCGTCCCCCATCTCCTGTCAAAGGTCTCGAGTCGGTGCTGTCTTGACTTGTATCTAGTTGTCCATAAGACAAAGCATGAGCACAACTCATAGATGCTGTCGTGGTGGGAGCTATTGGCACAGATGGTGCATGTTTGCTTCTGGTGCTGTCCTCCTGCTCTGGCCAAGGTCAAGGTCACTCCCTCCCTAGCTCTTGGGGCATGTTCCCAGCTCACACCCCTCCCTGCTTTTGCTGCCCTGAAGTCCCCACCCGTCAAGTGGCCCCAGCACGCCTCTTGCCTAAGCTTGTTGGACCTGGGTTGGTCCAGGGAGATTAAGAGCCCAGCCTGACCGATCTCAGGGCAGCATTAACTTGTTCACCACCTTGCCACTGCTCTGAGCCCCTAAGCTCCAAACCAGCTCAACCAATGCTTGTAAGCCCTGGTTAAAGTCCACTGCTAATTCTCCTCCCCTCCCCCATTCCCTCCCCGACCCCCTCCCCCCCCAGCCCATTCTTGTCAGGTGCATGCATGCTAGGAAGACATCTATATTTGACTGTTTGCATCTGTGACTGGCTTTACTTAATAGGATGTAGAAAGGGGGGCTTTAGAGGGCTGCAGGTGACAGATGGATCAAGGGAAGGGCCTCTTCAAGGCCCTTTGTGGCCTTTGTCGGAATCTGAGGGATCTCCATGGAGGAGGCGAGTTAAAGAAGCCCGCGGTAAAGTCAAGATTGCCTCACAACAGAAAACGGTACCGGACGTGCTTATTCTCTGTAGTAACATGTATCAGGGGTATGAGCACCTCTACTTGGAGCCTGCCCTCCCTGGCCCTGCATTCTCCTTGCCCCCACCATACAGCTGGAAGGACTACGGTCAGAGAGGTTATGCAACATCCCGAGAACACACAGCGGAGATGAGCCTTAGCCTCAGTCTGTCCCAAGAGCTTTGCTTTTTGGAACTCTGCAGAAAGGCAATGGAAGGAGAAGCCAGAACAGACTGTCGTCAGCGGTTCTTAGCCTGGATGCACATTAAAATCAGCTGGGGAGTTTTTAAAACAGTGCTGGTGCCCAGGGTCCACCCCAGAGAGGCTGATTTAATTGAATTGAGCCGTGACCTGGGCATCAGGATGCTTTTAAAGCTCCCCAGGTGACGGTGATATGTTCCCAGGGCTGGGAACTCCGGCTGCACAGTCCAGAGTTGGGATTCAGTCCCGAGGTGACCTAGACGGAGGAGTCTCCACGGAGCCAAGCCAGCCAGCACAGTGTGGAGAGTGGGGGAAGGGCGGTTGGGGCTGTTATTGCTTTATTCTTCCTGCTTTTTCCCGATAAGTGACTCTGCATTGAAGATAGAATTTAAGAACTTTCAACCCCATGGTTCCTCAGGGAAAGTGCAAAAAGAAGGACGCACTGAAAACTTCATTCATTCCCTCTGAAGTTAGGTGGAGAAACAACCTGATCCCCACTGGACACAAACACTACTACCTACTCCTCATCCTTCCTGGAACCAGATTAACTCAGAACTTGGAATCAACCCACGTCTAAATAAAAAACAATTTTTAAAAATTATGGTAAAATATACGACAAAATTTACTATTCGCACCATTTTTGAGAAGATAGAAACAGCTGCATTAAATACCCTCCTCCACCTCCCAACTACAGAGCTATTTTTATCCTTAAACAAAACTGCATCCATTAAAAAAGAACTGTCCAGGCCCATCCCCCAGCCCTCAGCCCCTGGCAATCACCCTTCTACTTTCTCTATGAACCTGACTACAGCCCAAACCAGTATCAGTTCAAATTCAACAACAGTAACTACCTTTGCCAAAACAGTTGGTTAGCAGCCACAGAGCAGGTTCTGCCGCGTTCTCCCTTTTGTGAAGATGATCTGAATAGTCTAAATGCTCATACTGGAAACCATCTAGCCACTGTGGCACTTAGGCAGAGCCAGGCTCCTGGGCAATGGGAAATGGACAGAAGCGATGTATGTCACCCAGGCAGGGCACCTACCATATTCTCGGCCCCTGCCACAGCCACCTCAGAAATGGAATCCCTGCCTGGAGCCCAGCTAGCAAGAGTTGGTGCCTAAATCTGCTTCAAACTGGCACAAATAAGCAAAAATTGAAACTGAGTGATTGGGCATGTTTGTCGTGGCAGCAGAACCTATGCTATCTCGACTAATATCGAGGGGTGAAGTGACAGACCCAGATCTCACAGGAGTCACTGGGGTTGGATGAAACCCTAGCTCTTTCTGATGCCAAATTTTGTGGTCCTGAGCATTCGACTCCACTTCTGTCGTGGTGGCCTGTGTTGCTCCCAACTTGATTTGTGGTTAAATAAATGGGAAAGGAAGGTAGGCTGGAAGGAATGGAGGAAAGACAGGAGGAGAAGAGGAAGAGGAAGGGAGGAAGGCTGGGAAGGAGGGAGGGGGGGGAGAATAAAAAAGGAAGGAGGAAATGAAGAAAGGAGGGAACGAGAGTCCACTCTTGTGTGCGGCTCGGCATTTTAAAGTCTTCACACCGACCGGCCTTGTCTATATAATGCCTCCCCTGAAAGAAAAATGAATCAAATTTCATTTGCTGAACTCCCTTCCTCCAGCTGATAAAAATCCTAGCAGCCTCTGGCACTCGAGGCAGGCAGACGTTTAAACCACTTTTCTTTAAGAGCAGCTTCTCTGGCAATTTCTTTCCTGTCACTGCCTCTGTTTCTGCCTATGAAGGATGATATTTTGGTGCCCTTTGGTGCCCTTACCCTGTTGTGTTCTGCCACAAATGTCCCCAAACAAAGCTCGCACTATCCCTTCCTCAGACTGTCTCTACCGGAGCCCCGCAGGTCCCCAAGGCACATTCTAAGTCTTTGGCCTAAACATAATGACACATGTCATTTCTTCCTAGCACATCACCCACTACTATCTCCTGTTGAGCAAGTGTGTGTACGTTTAAAAAAAAAATGTTTCAACAGAGCCTCTCTATTCTCTATCAATACAGCATGCATCAGCACTCACAGTAAGCCGGGGCTTGACAACCCTTTTAAACCTCAGAAGAGAAAGGTGCAGGAGATGGCTGAGAGATAGGCATTTGTCTGGGAACTTGGACACAGAAAAGCAAAGTTGGATATAAAGTAGCAACTGGGCTAAGAAGAAAAATGCCAGAAAATGCCACATTATGAATTCACCGGACAGCAAGGAAAGTCCTTTTTTACTCAAACTTTGAAACAGAGTAGGTAGGCAGATTTAGCAAAAACAAAAACAAAACAAAACAAAAAACACAATAATTCACAGACATCTCGTAGGTGGCTGAGGCCGAGCGTGAGCCACCGCAGCCGGCTTGCTCTGTGGCGTGGGGCAGGCCGGGCCTCTCTCTGCTGCTGTTAGATGGAGTGGACAGCACCTACTAGCCTAGGGGACTGGAGGCTTTCATGAGTGGGGTACACAACACCTGCCCGTGGGGATCACTCTCTTCTCCTTCAAATCATCCTTCCCGTGGGTTCAATATTGACACCCCCTGCCCCCACTGACCGTAAAATCCATCCTCCTGAAAATTTAGGGAAGCCAGGGCATGAGGGTCACGCTGTGGAGATAAAGTAGAAAGCTGGAGGGGCCAGAGGAGAAAGGGTCCCCTAGGGATAAGCAGGGAACACAGAAAAAATCTACTCTTCCTATCCTTGAACTTGACCTTCTGAGTGAGAAGCTGAGTTTCAATTTTATGAGTGGTCCCTACTGAGAAGTTACCTACTATTTTCTCTCCATCATTCCCTCTTTTCTGAAGTCCTAGTGTCTGACTATTTTCCCACTAAATTAGTTGGCTCCTTCAAGTATTTGTGGAGTCCCAACTATATTCACTGGTGAGGCAGCTGGCTGAGGAGGCAATAGAGGCTCTGAAGGGGGTTGGAGTCTTAGGATTCTGAGGCAAATCTCTGCTAGTAGAGTTTTAGGGACTGAGAGCTGCCCTTCTGGAGGCAGGAGGCATTTTTCAGAGACTGTTGAAACTATAGCATGCAATTTCTTTATTCTACACAACAGTCTTCTGTTTTCTGTTGGAGCCCATATGTTCTCCTGGCTCCTAGCCCAGGGGCTGGAGAGGTAGAAGAATAAAACCCAGTTCTACTCTTGTCCTTCCTCATGGCCCACTGAGCACCTTAAGGTGCTCTCCAGTTTCCTAACACCACGTGGACATATATTCAGCCACATCCTCAGCTGGGGTGGTGGCAAAGGCTATTTTCCTTCCTCCATCAGAATGTGCTGAGATTTCCCAGGGATCCCTGTAGATATGGCAGTGACCCAGCAATGGCGTGTAGACCCGTGGAAGCTCAATGTGGGTCTTGAAGGAAGAGGAAAAGAGATAAAGGAGAAAGATGTTACAGGGAGAAAATATAACACATGAAAGGCATGGGTGACCTCTGCAAGGCCCACCCAAAACAATAGAACAGCACTAAACATAACAGCAGCTCTTCCTGAATGTGCACTATAGGGAAAGGGCCTGCATGCGTTATCTCAGTTCATGCTCATCATCGTCTTTGGCGACGTTGTGATTCTTCTTCCTGTTCCACAAATGAATGACCATTGGAGAAATGGAAACTGAAGAAGCATCACCTTTGAGTGTGGTACAGATGGTAGCTATGACTATCTGTAATAGCCCCTCCCCAAAATGGATGGTAATTTTGGACACTAGAAATTGGTTGTGCATGCATGGAAATGCAATTGTATATGCACATGCACGCGCGCGCACACACACACACACACTCACACACACCTCAGTCCTACCCATTCTGCACACGTCTTTACCTTCTTTTAATGGGTGTCCATTTGCAAAGCTTATCTGAAGGCCCATGAGAACAGTTCCATTTACTACTGGGATGTGCTTTCTAGAACAAGGAAAAAGGAGAGGACCAGGCATTGGCTTATAGAGCTGCAAGCTGTCTCTAGTAACATGGCCCCAGTCTAGAGGTTAATTCTTCCATCAGTTGAATACACTGTTTTCTCAGTCATGTCAGAGAGGAGAATTTATTATCTAAGGCACTGCTGTCGCAGGGAACACAGGTAAATAACTACACTGTGAATGTGTAGTGATGCTTCTGTCCACAGTTGGCAGTCAGAAGGGTACAAAGGGAAGCTCAAGGCCTAGGAGATGGGGGTGGAGAAAGGACATTCAGCTTATAAGTATGCATGTTTCCCTTCTGGGGGCACCATGATCACCTGTGGAGTCCAGACAGTCAGCCTTGGTGGAGCCTGGAAAAGAGAGCTCATGGCAGACTTTGGAGCGTTTCCAAATGGTACCATCATAGTTGCCCAGACCTGGTGCTGAAGGGGTCTCAAATATCAGTGTGACTGCTGAGTAAAAGCTGGCAATCAATCTCTACGAGCCCTGCTACCTACCGGGTTTCTCAGATTGAGGTGTCAAGCTTTGTTCTGGCCCTCCACTGAAGGCTCATGGTCTGTGGTGACCATTTTGGGCCAGGCCCCTGGGTGAAGCTTGAGAAATGTCTTTTCCTAACTTGTGCTCAACAATTCAACCCTAAATATAGACTGTTGGGGGGCATCTCACTACAACTTCATCTTTCATGCCCCATCAACTTTTTAGGGTAAATGCTAAGCTATTGCCAAAAATACAGAGCCCCAAACAAGATTTAAATTGATTTCACCATATTCAGTTGTAGGAAGATTGTGCGCTCTGTGTGGGAAACTTACGCCCTAATTTGGTTCTCTGATGAAATCAAACATCTTCACCTTCAGCAGATTTTCTGGAAAGGGCCACACAGTATATATTTCCAGCATGGTAGAAATAGGGCTTCTGACATGAGTCATTGGCCACCGCTGCAGCGCTAATGCATCCAGAACTATACATCAACAGGTGGACATGGTTGTGTGCCAATAAAACTTTATTTAAATATACAAACAGGTGGTGGGCAGGGTTTTCAATAACTCATAAACAATTTGATCCTTGCAATGTATAACCAGTGGAAGTATTAATAAGATGCTCTGCATTCTTTTTTTCAACTGACTAAACTAGTGAATGTTACATCCTTACAAGACATCAGTTTGTAGGGGACACCTGTCAAGGGCTTAGTCGCATAGGTGGCCAGTAGCTGCGATGTTCGTGTAGTCCCGGAAGTCGCTCTTGTTTGCCTGGCAAACGCTGGCTCCTTGCCACCACTTTCACATTGCAGCCACAGGGAAGACATCACACGCCCAGTTGCCTTAGTCTACTCTCCAAAGTCACAACATAACTATTCTTTTTTTTTTTTTAAATAATACAATAGTTTATTTTTACACCATTTTGTACATTTTTTTTTCATCTCAATTGTAATTCCCGTGGGTTTCCCAACACCAAGTCACCCATATGCCATCACCATAATCCCGTGCACTTCCCTCTCCCACCCACGTTTTTGATCCCATTCCCCACTCCACCCCACAAAATGTCTCCGGTATATGGCTGTTCATTATTATTTTCTCGCCTGCCATTATACTCCTGCTAGGAGTGAAACCATCCAGTAGTTTTCTTTTTCTTTCTGGCTTATCTCACCAAGCATGATCTTTTCCAGCTCCATCCATGTTGCTGTAAAAGACATGTGTTTCTTTTTTTTTGGTTGCTGAGTAATATTCCATTGTGTACATGTACCATATCTTTTTAATCTAGTCATCCATTTTTGGGCATTGGGGCTGTTTCCATGTATTTCCAATTGTGAAAAAAGCAGCAATAAACATGGGGGTGTAGGTATCTTTTTGAATCAGTGTGTTTGTGTCTTTTGGGTAGATACCTAGGAGGGGGATTGCTGGGCCGTAGGGAAGCTCCATGTTTAGCAGTTTGAGGAACCTCCAAACAGTTTTCCATAGTGGTTGTACCAGTTTCATTCCCACCAGCAGTGCAGGAGAGTTCCTTTTTCTCCACATCCTCGCCAACATTTGTTGTTGCTAGTTGATTGAAGATGTGCCATTCTCACTGGTGTGAGGTGGTATCTCATTGTGGTTTTAATTTGCATCTCCCTTGTTACGAGTGACAACATCACTATTCTTGACTTAATATCGGTAAGAATTCAGGCACGTGGACACATGTAGCAGAGCGTGGGAAATGTAGAGTCTAGCTGGGTGGCTATGAGTCCACCCAACTCTTGGTGGAGGCTACAAAGGGGAAGAAAGATTATAGCCAATTTTTGCCTTACCATCAAAGGTTTCATTTTATTTGATGTTCTTACTATGTTGCTCATTTTGGACCATTTTTGACTTCTTCCCTCGGGTTTAGTTGCCATAGTTCTCCCACCCCCCAGCACCCACGGCTTATCACCACAGTCTCCTGTGCTCCACTGTCGAAGTTTTCTGTAACTGTCCAGCTTAGTCTCCTCTGGTTCTGAAATTGCACACTGGCCTAGGGTGCCCTGAAGTCCATCTGCTAGGGAGGCAGTGAGTGGGGTCCAGTCTCTGACTCTGCCTCTCCTTGACACCATCCAGCCTGGGTCTTCCTGTGAGTCTCTCTGTGTCCTGCACCAACATGTCATGTGGAGCACTTTCTCAGAGCTGCCATCACAATTTACCAGAAACTGGGTGATGCAAACAACAATTTTTTCTGTCCCATTTCCAGAAGCTAGAAATCCAAAATGAATTCAGCAGCAGGGCAAGCTTCCTTCAAAGTTTGAAGGAGACTCCTTCCTTGCCGACATTCTTCTAGCTCGTGGCCATCCTTGAACTGAAGACCCACCACTCCATTTTCTGCCGCCATCTTCATAGCATCTGTTCTGTGCCTCTCCCTGTTCTCATAAAGAGCCAGTCCTTGAATGCAGGGCCTGCCCGAAGGCTGCAGGATTTCATTTGAGATCCTTAATTCTATCTGCAAAGACTATTTCCAAATAAGGTCACATGTGAGTTTTCCAGGTATATTTGATTCTTAGCCACCATTCAATCCAGAAAATGATCTCACTGGACTCAGAGTCAGCAACTAAAGCTTCTGACCACCTTCCCCCAGCCCGAAGTTCCACAGCTTCGAGTCCTTTGTGTGTAGGAAAGCCAGTGCGGGGAAGAGCTTGGGGGCTTCTTGTGGACTCCCAAATTGCAGGGTGACCAAGAAAGTGCTGGAGAAGGACATGAGAGCAGAGGCCCCTCATCACTGTAGGTGGCAGAGGGCATGGGGAGCCGGGAGGGTGGCGCAAAACTGACACGTGGCATAGCTCCAGATGTAAAGTGTACCCCCATGCTCCAAGGATGGAAAAGACGTAAAAACATTGTGCATCTTGAGATAAAAAGCAACAACAAAAGAAAACCCCAGTGCAAAAGAAAAGGATCACCCTGTCTAGTTCCAGGACCCAAAATAAACGAAGCCTTGAGCACTTCCAACAGTTGCTGATTACCTAGCAACGCGCCTCTACCCCAGCTCTCACAACGCAGGTGTCTGCGGACAGGGAGGTAGAGGATGGTCATGTCTGAAAACTGCTCTTACTCCACTGTGAACGGATGGATGAAAAGTTGGTAACCTTGCTTGTTTTGCAGGGATTTTTTTTAAACCCCCCTCCCTCCCCCTACTTCCTTTATTTTTTTTTCTAAAGATTTATTTATTTGTGCATACAGAACTGGGGTACAGGCCAGAGGTGCAGGGGCGGTGAGAGGATTCACCAGAGACAGAGCGGGAAGCAGAACAGGCAGATCCACGAAGTACACTGCTGAGGGGAGCAGCGGGTGGGTCAGGAGAGGTCTGCCACATCATGTGGGTCACCTCCGGGGCTGGGGATCGAACTCACAATAAAGCAGCTGCAGATCACTTGAAGTGCTGTGCTTTAACCTGCTGCACCACCAGGGAGGGCCTCCACTTCTTTCATTGGCTCCTTTGCTGTCCAGGGAGATGAATGGAGACCTGACCAGATGGGAACTTCCTGTCTGTCCCCACGTGCTAGTGATGCTGTCTCTGTCTTCACCCCACTCACGTCTCTCCACCTCCAGTCCACCATCCCTGTTCAAGTCTCACCTGCACTGTTACAACAAATTCTAATCGGCCTACCCGTAGCTGCTTGCCCTCCTGGAATTCATTTTCTACTCAGAGTTAGAGCGATCTTCTTGAAATCAAACCTAATGATGTCACCTTCCTACTCCAAAGCTGCAGTGTCCCTGTTTCTCAGAGAACGATGGTGTCTATGGAGATGGTGCTCACCATGTGCCGAGCACAGTCTAAGGAGTTTGGCACACATGTAGTAATACATTGAATCTTCCCACGAATGACTACATATCTTACATGAGAGAGATGTAGTAACATAGCTAGCAAGTCTAGAGCGTGGACTTGAACCTGTGGAGACAAGCCCTCACCTGGGCTCTGAAAAATGGCTTCATGGCTTTTGAAAATGTCACCTGCTAGCCTTCTCACTGCTTGCACTCGAGTGACACTGGCTTGCTTCCATTTCTCAGTGCCCCACCTGTTCTCACTCACCACAGGACCTTTACACACACCATGCTTTCTGTTATAGTTGCTCTTCTTCCCTTGGTGAGGGAACTCCTTCTCAGTTCTGAGAGTTCAGTTGATCTCTCCCAGTGGATCTACTATCACCATCACCACACCCACCTCCCCACCCCAAGGAAGGCTCCCTCACAGCCCAGACCCCAGTTCTACAGCTTGTTGGTTTGGCAACTGCTTTTTAGTCCCTTTGCTTCCCTTCCCCACCTCTCTCATGGTAAGATCCATGAAAACAGAATTCTGCTCCCCATTGTCCCTCTCCCCGGGCACAGGGTGTGGTTCACAGCAATGCAATAAAGAAATGGATGGGCGGATTTTTTTTGATCTGATAGATTTTATCTATCTGCAGTGATGCAGATTACAGAAAAGCTAACAAGAGACCAGGCAGGCGATGGAGCGGATGACAGATGTGGTTCGATTGTACAGTTGTGACACTGGTCCTAGTTCTCGAGGGGGGCCTGCGCCCCGGGCCCTGCTGCCCAGACAGGGATGAGCAGGCTGTGCTGCCAAGCCAGAAAGACCTTAATACAAAGTCCACTCTCAGGGCCTTGTTCCACTGGGTTTCTGATGTTCTTTTTCTCCCTCTGCATTTTAATGGTTTTGAAAGCAAAATTGATCTTACAACAGAGCTGTATACTTAATGAAGTGTATTTTTTGTTGGTCCCTGTAAAGCAGTTATGAAATCAATGGCGAGTTCCATAGTCAATGGCATTTGGAATGGAGGCAATTCTGTTTGTGGCCTTGGGTGAAGTCTTTGCTTTTCTGAGCCCTAATTTCCTTATCTATAAAAGGGCAGGGGTGCCATAAATATCGGAGATGTATATAAAGGCCGCAACACAGTGACTGGTACTTTTCATTTATCAACACAAAGTCTATTATGAGTTTCATAAAATATGTGTCAGATTTGTGTTTTGCTAGAATAATCCATATCCTTGCACGGTCAGTCACATATTTGACTAATCAATTCTGAAAAGGAAACAAGAGAGAAGATTTGAGGGACTCTTTCTTCTTTACATTTTAATTAATGCTGCATAAAACTTCTTGCTCTGCTGGGCTTTGCAAGAACAGCAGTCTGCAGTCGCAGCCACGGGGAAAGCGCCGTTCCCCTGGCCACTAGGGTGCACTGTTAAAGCTCCATTCTTCCCCACTGTTGCAGAGACCACGCGGATTCTGCATGGGCGGTTGCTTCTCCCCTACATGAAAAATGATATGGAATTTGACTCACCGATGGAGCGCTTTTTTTTTTTTTTTAAACTCAGGGCAATTACTTGTTCTATTGCTACATCTAATGCTCCTTCCAGTTTATTCTTGGCAAATGTTAGTCAGTACAGCTATATTTCAGTTAAGGGTTCTTTTGGTCCGATCCAGTAAGTAGAGTAGAATCTTCGTAAAATCATCTAAAATCTTCGTTTACGTCACTGTTTGTCTTTCATTGAATTGAGCCAAAACGCGGCAGTGATATAAATGAGGTCCTTTCTGAAGGACCTATCTTTACTCTTAAAAGTCATCCCAGGACCAATCACTGTTTTCACCATATTGAACTTGGCAGGCAAATATGTACTAAGAATAAGCAAGAAAAATGTATATTTAGATTAAGAACAGAAGAAGCGCTTGCGGAGTGAGGGAGGTGAAGGAGTCTAACGTGGACTGGGAAGAGCCCTGAACCCTTTTTCTGCTAATGGAGGTGGGGGCAGCCAGCAGTGGGGAAAGTTCAAAGCCTTTTCCACTGCAACATTTGTGGATGTTGGCAAACCCCTTCTGCTCTCTATTTATGCCACTATGATAAGCTTTACCAGCATTTTCCATGGAACTCACTTCTCATCTTTTAAAGAGTTGATTTAGTTTTGGGAAACAGCAAAATCCATGGAGAGCTAAGTTGGGGGAATGAAGCTGGTGAGGGGTGAAGTAGTGTGTGTGTGAGAGGGAGAGAAAGTGAAAGCGAAAAAAGGAGGAAGTCTCTCTGGTGGCTCAAGGGTGTAAGTCTCAGTGCTGTCAAGCTATCACCAGCCACTGCAGCGCGAGTTCCATCCCCAGCCAGGGAGTGACCCACGTGACACAGCAGACTTCTTCTGTCTCACCCGCTGCTCCCCTCAGCAGTGTATTTCGGTCAATCAGTCTGTCCTGCTCCCCACTGTGTCTCTGGTGAATCCTCTTACCACCCCACACCTATGGCCTTTACCCCAATTCTTGTATGCATAAATAAATGAGTCTTTAAAAAGAGAGAGAAATTGTCCCAGTTGACTATGAAACACAAAACTGGCTGTGTAGCTGTGTCTCTCCATTTTGCAACAGAAAATATCCTTAGACTAAAAATTAGGAAAAAGTAGAATTAAACTCCAACCATCCTTTTGCATCCCCTCTCTAGGGTGAACTATTCTCTCATGGAATATCAATCTCCTTATTCATGTGATTAACCCTAACTGGCTTCACCTGCATTTCTGGGACCTTGGGAAACTGTTATATCCCTGATAAAATTCTGTGTCTCTCTGAGCTGAGAGTGACATCAGAAGCAAACATCTACTGAGGACTTGGACCTGGAAATGTGAAGCCCTACACTTTCCTCACATTCTTTCACTCCTTGCAAAATCCCAGCACACATGTATTTGAGGAGCTGGTTGTTTTGGGACCTCTCCCACCAACTCCCTTGATAGCCATCTAGGATAAAAGTCTTTTGTGTAAAAACCATTCTTGTAATTTAGAGTTTGGGTTTCTGGGGGCAAGAGAAAGACCTGGTTTGTGGGTGCAAGAGAAAGACCTGGTTTGGTTGTTCAGTTGTAGAGGCTGGGCAGCCCTCCTCCCCATAAAATATGTCTAGATTTAAGTCTCTGGAACGTATGAATGTGACCTTATTTAGAAAAAGGATCTTTACAAGGTAATGAAGTTAAAGATCTCAAGATGAGATCATTCTGGATGACGCAGGTTGCCCTTGAGTCTGTAAACTGAAACCAACAATGAAAATTTTACCTCCCACTCCCTGGTCTCAACTAAGGGGAGCAGCTGAAGATTGAAGGCACAGCACCACTGGCCTTGGAAAAAAGCTGCATCATCGACAAAAGAGTGGCCGCTGGGTACATCAGCAACCTTAAAGAAAGATAGAATTGAAGGCTTAGGATGCTGTCCAAACTCCTGCTCTTGGAAGATAAGGCTCCAACCAGATTTTTAACAATCCTTTTTTAGTTTCCTTAATGTCTAGGAAACATTGAGTAGAAACATTGAACAGATACCTGCCTGGACTTTCTCTGTAAAATTCCTTGAAAATGTAAAATAATTTCCTTGCAGACTGTATAAAATTCTCATGGTGAATCTCAGAATGTGGGCAGCTTTCCCAGAGTTATCTAGAGGCTGTTCCCAGGCTGCAGTCGTCAATCTTGACTCTTTAATAAACTCACTTACTTTGTCTGGGCTCAATTTATTTAAGACAACAAATCGATTGACAAGTGACTGATAAGAGAGAAGCAGAGGGAGATTGGAGAAGCCAAGAGAAGGCTTTGAGAAGAGGGGCGCAAACTTGAGGGATGGGGCCAGGAGCCAAGGCATGCAAGGGACCAGCAGAAGCTGGAATCTCCCTCAGCAGGGGTGTCTTTCCTGGCTCCTTGGGGGGAAACTCATCCTACTGACACTCTGGCTCCAGATTTCTGGCCCACAGAACTAAGAAAATAAATTTCTTTCTTTTTTTTTTAAAGTTACCATGTTTGTGGTAATTCGTTGCAGCAGCCCTAGAAAATTCACATGCTGGTGTTCTTTTTTTAACTTGAACACTTGGTTTGAAGACAATTCCCAAAAGAGAAAGGAAGTTCAGAACTAATTGGAGCTGAGCTAGTCATTGAAATAAGTGTCTATTTTCCTCCAAAATCTTAAAATAATTTCGCTATAATCAGTATCTAACCAGGGAAATAGCAACCACTTTGGATATTTGTAGAGAGGGAATTTGTAGTGTGGGAATTTGTTATACTACTGAGAGAGAGACTGAGAAAGCAAAAGGAGACAGAGGTTAGCAGCAGCGTTTGCTTCTGGGAGGAGAGGCGATCAGAGGCAGGGACCAAGGTGGGTCTCAGTGGTGGCCGCCGAGAGGTTATTCAAGACAGGGGGACAAAGGTCTCCCCTTGTACCCTCCCCTCCCCATTTCTCTCTCTGGCTGAACTCAGTCACTCTTAACACAGGAGTTTGAGAGACCACCTTTCAGGGCCAAGGTGGGGAGCAGGAGGGCAGGACGGCAGGACTTGCACAGAGGACAGAGCAAGTTAGCACCGGCCCGTCGTGGGGACACATTAGAAAGCAATGCTCTACAAGGTAGGATGGCAACCCTCTACGTAATCCCTAAAAGATCTGAAAGGATTCCTCTCTTCCTTTCCCTCCCTGTGGCAGGCAGGGTAACAGCCCCCCAAAATGGTAATCCCTAGAATCTATGAACCTTTCTATTACCTAGAATCTAGGTAATCCCTAGAATCTGCTGCCTAGTTAAACAAAAGGGGCTTTTAGAATGTGATTCAATCAAAGATTTTGAGATGGAGGGTTATCCTGGATTATCCAGGAGGCAGGGCTGTAAGACGACAAGGCTAGAGGTCACAGACCAACAGGGAGACATCAGGAGGGAAGCAGAGATGGAGGGTGATGTGTTTGTGGATGGAAGGAGCAGCACCAGCCAAGTAGTGGAGCTGGCTCTACGCAGAAGTATTCTCCAGGCCCTCCAAAAGGCGCGAGCCCTGCTGATATACTGCCTTGAGCCAATGAGACTGATGTGTAAGCTTCTGATCTCCAGAACTCTAAGTGCATACGTGTGTGGTCTTTTAAGTCACTACATTTAGAGTATTTTCTGGTAGAAGTAGAAAAACAACCAAAAACTAGCTTTTCCCTTCCTACTTCAAATACTAAGAAACAACTGGCAACGTGATTATCTCTCCAGCTGACGCACCACAGCCAGCCTCCTCTTCATTTGACTCACTTCTCAAGGCGCCTCTTCACCGTAAAAGTTCAGGGTAAAGTCAAAAAAGACCAAGAAAATAATAGCAGTGGTTTCACGCAATTTGAGGGGTTATCAACTATGCTATATGTAGCACGTGATGTTATGATGATTTGGTGTAAGAATTTGATTTACATATCTAGAATCATATTTAACCCAATATCTGTTGTCAGCAGGTAATCATGTTGCATTCTGGTGAAATCCCTTCCCACCCCATCAGCATTTTCTCTGCACATGGAAGGTTGGTTAGCATTAATTTGATGATATTTATTAAAGTCATACAATGTCTTATGCTGTTACTTGAGTGTCTTCATCCAATCAAGCTGATGTGACTCAAGTGAGGCAGGAAAGGGTATTCTCGAAAATAACAATTCATGCATTTGCCAGCAGTTTTTGCAGTCTAATTCATACCAGGATCCTTTCTTTTTGCTGCATTCTAGGGGAAAGAGAAAAAGAGACATGGAAAAATAAGGAGATACATTCTGTGTGGACCAAGGGATAACAGTAACTGTTGTATCATTTCTATATGGACTTTGTTAGACTGATTTTGCATGCTCTTTTTATTAAGTCCTCACAACCTAATGAAGTATAATCAGCTATATTTTTCAGAATGGGCAGATAGATGAAGTACACTGCTGAGGGGAGCAGCGGGCCCATCAGGAGAGGTCTGCCGCGCCATATGGGTCAACTCCGGGGTGGGCGGGGATCGAACTCGCACTGCTGTGGCTGCAGCCAGCTCACTGCTCTGCATCCTAACCCCTTGTGCCACCAGGGAGGGCTGCTTATACGCATTGTCTGTCTTTTACCTGCCAGATCTTGTCACACACACCCCAAGCCCCTCTAGTATCTTCCCACTGACTTAAAGGGAACTGAGCTTCCCTAGAGCCCCCTGTTCGCTTCTGCCCTCCAGCAGTCTGTTGCCCTTTGAGCTCCTGAGCCAGCCACCTCTGCCCCCATCTGCATCCAGAGTACACTGAGCTCTTTCCTGCCCCTTGGCTTTTTGCTTCAGTCCGCTCTACTTGGAATGAGCCTCCCACCCTCGCCAGCAGCCTGCCTTATCTCCAGCCACTGCCTTGGAGGCAGCTCTCTCTTCAACTCTCCAGACCCAAGTCCTGCTCCATTTCCTGTTCTACAGCCTCGATTCCCTGAAGAGCTGAGGTCCTGCAATCCATTTGGAAGGATGAATTGTTTGGCGATTTTGCCGCTGTGCAAAGGGGTGTCATGGGTGTAATCAGTGAGCCCCGGTTCCTGGCCCTGGCGCACCTGTGCTCCAGGCTGGGGCCCGTGGGGGCTGCCATCCTACCCACACTCAGTGTTTGTGACTGAAACTGTGAAGTGGCACTGACTGTACTCACCACCTCCTGTTTACTTGTTGCTGTCTGTAACAAGACAGCAAGGAGGGGCACCCCCCGCCCCCCCCCCAACCATCCATGCCTCCTTCACATGGCATGCTTCCTCATGCCATGGCCTGGGGCACAGTTTGACACATCAGAGCCACAGTTAGGGCCCTGCTGAAGGCAAGGAAGCTTTGAGCAGTGGTTTTTCTATTGGGAGAAGCACTTCTATAATTCACTGGCAAATTGTAGATGTCTCTTTATGTAATGGACATGCGTTAAGTGGCAGACACTCTGGAGGCCTGAGGCCTGTGAGATGCACCAGACAGAACAGCCAAAAGGTGTATCCTTGACCCTGCATTGAACACACCAGCGAGGAAAGCGTGTCCCTTAGTGCCTGTGAAGAGTCCAGGCAGTCAGACCATACGAGGAAGCATGTCGGTGATGTCGTTTTTTTAGAGTGAGTGGGTGGTCCTGGGGCTCACTCTGGGAAAGGTTTCACCAGCGCTCCCCTTTCAGCCGCACGAGGCGAGTTTCTCCACTAGACAGAGACTCAGTTATATTTAAAGAGCAGGTTTATTTAAAAAGGGACAGGAAAGGACAGGACACTTGCATGGGCACATGCAGGCAGCAAGAGCTGCCCTGGCAGGGACAGGCTTGCAGAGAGAGGCTGTGTGGTTGCAGCGGGCGGCCTTGGGAGAGCGGCCTCCCCTGAGGGAGGTCAGACCAGAGAAGTCCCAGCATGGTGCAGGTCATGGGCAAGCAGGAGGCTGCTGCCCTGCAGAGGGAGAGAGTGGGTGGCAAGAAGCACCTGCCTAGGCACAGGTGGGCAGAGGACTGCTGCCCCGTGCTGGTGCAGAGACTGCCCTGCTATAGACAGCTCCTCTCTGGGAGGCTCACTCCGTGTGAGCTTGGGTTTGTTGGTTTTGAATAGAATCTGCAAGGGACATGAGACCCACGATGGGCTGGCTCATTCTGCATCTGAGGATCTTGATTTCTGTGGCGGTGTCGATGGCTGTGCTAATCCCTTCTGCACAACTCCCTGCGTGAGTCAATCTTATGATGCCTCCTTTTTATACTTTCTTCCATCATCAGTACCACGGAAATTCAATCTCAAGCCGGAAAGGGCATGCTCACCTGCAAAAGGAGGTGTGACACCCCACGCTGCAGGAACAAGGTCTCGCACCTGCACGCACTACCTGGATGCTTGAAGAGAGTGACTTGGAAGGACAGTCGCCTGTGTGGCAGGGGCTCAGTCCAGATGGTTTGTTGGGAAACAGAAGCATCTGGAACTTCGACTCAAGGGCAGATAGAGATAGATGATGGATTCTTGATGTGAACCCTGGTTCTTTGGTGATGACAAAAATATCACTGTTTTGTGTCATAAAACACAGATAGACCCACACATTTCATGCAGGAGAAAAGGACAAACAGGTCTAAATGTTATATGAAATTCACCGAAGAACCCTTCAGAGGTTACAACTACCTTGATCTCATAGATGAAGAAACTGCCTCTAAAATAGAATAAATAGTGCTTCCTACTGTATGTGGGGAGCAGGGGCTGCAGGCTCCAAAAATGCCACATTGTTTTAGAAAAAAAGTGCATCTCAGACAACCCTACAAGGTGAATAGGTTCACTGGGGGTTGCTGGAATATTCTGTTTCCTGAGCAATAAATAAATTTAGGAGCAGGGCGTTCTTACAACTTCTCCAGTCAGGAAGCTTCCTGATGTCTCAAGGGCTCCAGACCCCTCCCCAGCCTGGACTAAGAGACACCTTTTCCTTCACAGACTTGTTTGTAGCACCTCTGAGAACTCCCAATTATGTCATCAGTGTTCACTGTCTACTGGTGAGAGTGCAAGGTGGTGAGCCCTGAAGGAATCAGACTGACCTCAGGGACACTGAGGGAAGGGAGGTGAACGAGAGAGAAGTGCAAAAAGAAAGCCACCAGCCTCCTAAATATAGGTCTTGGGGTGTATGACAACAATGAATCCCAGCTCATTCTAGGATGGGCTACTGAGTCTCTCTGAACCCCACTTCCCCTCCAGAAGGAGGGGGTGAAGACTAATGAGACATTCTGAGAACGGGGCTCCCGGTCTCTGCCGGAGAGAGGACTGTGGTCTCCATGCTTGGCTGACCATTCTCCGGGTTCAACGCTCCCTTTCCCAAGTATTCTACCACGGCATTCCCATGTTTGCTGCGCCCCCAAAGAGTCACTAACTTGGGGGTGGAAGGACAAACCCCAGCAGGTCCCCATATAAGTTTCCCTCCCTGCTGCAGCTCTCACCTGGGAGACCACAAATCTACTAGTTGGGGAAAGGGCAAGTCCAAAGAAAATCTAAAAACATATGAAATTCTTCCCAATACTCTTGGCAACTTCTAGAGGACAATTTCCATGCACTCCTTTGAAGCACAACTCTTAAGCATCTTTCCTCACCCTCCCTTTTCCTAACTAGTTCTTTTTGCTGCAGGCCCTTGAATCAACCAGTTTCCACTCTTTGATGCACAGGAATTAATCTCCCTACACTCGGTGCTGTTGGCCGTGATGTCATTCTTTAGTCTCACATGACATGTCCTGGCCCCTTCTGTCTGGCTCTCAAGTGCCCCGCCCTCAGGAAGTGACAAGACTACTAGAAATAGCAGTGAACTCCCACAACAACTGAGTCAGGACAGTGGAGGTGAGTCCTTACTGCCACTTCCAGGCTGGGTGAACTGGGAGTGTGACTTCAGCTCTTGAAGCCTCGGTTTCTTCGTGTGTAGCAGGTCTATTTTTAATATTTTGAGCAACTGCTGGACCAGTTTACCTTCCCATCAGCAGTGTGAGAGAGTACTTTCCCCACATCCTTGCCAACAATTGTTGTTTCTGGTCTTCTGATGTGGGTTCACACACTGGGTGTGAGGTGGTATCTTGTGGTACTGATTGGCATTTCCTTGAGGATAAGCGATGATGAGCATTTTCACTTGCCTGCGGGTCACCTGTATGTCTTCTTTGGAGAAGAGTTGTTAGCTGGTGTTTTAATCAAGCTATTTATTTTCTTTTTATTGAGTTGAATTCTTTATATATTTTGGATATTAGCCTTTTGTCAGATGTGTTATGCACAAATATTTTCTCCCATTCAGTAGAGTGTCTTTTTGTTTTACTGATAAGTTTCTTTCACTCTGGAGAAGCTTTTTAGTTTGATGTAATCTCATTTGTTTATATTTGCATTTACTTCTTTTGTCATTGGATATAAATCCCCAAAGACATCTCTGAAGTCAATGTCGCAGAGGGCATTGCCTATTTCTGTTTCAATCCTGTTTTCTTTAATTTAAAAGTTTATTTATTTATACATACTGTAGTACAGACCAGAGGTACAGGGGTGGTGAGAGGATTCACCAGAGATTGGGAGCAGAACAGGCAGATCGACGAAGTACACTGCTGAGGGGAGCAGCGGGCGGGTCAGGAGAGGTCTGCGGTGCCATGTGGGTCACCTCTGGAGCGGTGATCAAACTCATGCTGAAAGTGGCTTTAGCTTCTTAATGCTGTGCTTTAACCCGTTACACCACCAGGGAGGGCCTGTTTCAATGCTTTTTTAAGTTTTGGGCCTTATATCCATGTCTTTAATCTATTTTGAGTTGATTTTTCTATAAGGTATGAGATGGTTCATAATTTTGCATGTGGCGCTCCAGCTTACTGGAAAATTTTATGTGTGTTTTGAAAAATTTAGATATGTGAATTTATACTTGCAACTGGAAATTTTATGCACTGTAAATACAGATAAAGTATTTGTGATGCAAATTTAGTTCTATAAGCATAAAATAAGCCACGCTACACCACACTATAAATGCATAGTATGAAAAACGTATTTTAGTGTTTTCTGTATTGATTACATGATGAATATTTGATGTTTGGGTTGAATTGTGTCCCCTAAATCCATATGCTGAAGTCCTAGCCCTCAGTACCTCAGATGGACTTCGCTTGGAAACAGAGTCATTGAAGATGTGATTAGTTAGGCTGAGGTCAAACTGAGGTACAGTGCACCCCTAACCTACCATGGCTGGCGTCTTTGTAAGAACAAAGTCACGTGGAAAGAAAGAAGCACATACAGAGGGGAGATGATGGGAAATCTCGGGAAAATGCCATCGATAAGCCAAGGAATGTCAACATTTCCAGCAAGACTCCAGAAGCTAGGAGAGAGACCTGCAACAGATCATCCCAGACCTCAGAAGTCACCATCAGTCTGCCAACACCTTGACTCCCTACTTCTGGCCTCCAGAGCAGGGGGACCCAATGCATTTCTGCTTTTTCATCTGCCCGTTTGTGGCACTTTGCTTATAGCAACCTAGAAACCAAAATACTTGGGTTGAATAAAGTACATTGCTAATTTCACCTTTTTTATTCTTTAAAAATGTGATTACTAAGAACATTATAAAATTACATAAGTAGTTTATATTCTTTTTCTATTGGCCAAAGCTTCTCTGGAGGAAAAGGACAGGTGTTATAAGTGCATAAGTCAAGGAGAGTTGACCTACTTAGGAAGTTCAGGAAAACTTTCTTTGAAGAAGGGATGTTTAGACCGAGAGGTAGAGAGTCATTAGGATGTAATTGGGTGAGGGTGTGGGCGAGTGGGTTGTGGAAGGGCAGAGCACTCCAGGCAGAAGGAATGGTTGCTTTCTCATTGCAGAATAAAAGCTCAACTCTTGGCTGAGCCCTCCCCAGTAACAACATGCCAAAAGTTGTCCAAATGAGACTGTTTCCTGGTGATCATTGAGTATGTCTGGGGTAAATCACCCCCTGCAATCCCACCCCAGGCAGCTGAGGGGCGCTAGAGCACAAAGCCATCAATGTAGAATGGTGTAGAAGAATCCAAAAATGTCAGCATTTATGGGGAATGTGTGTAATTGAAAGCTTAGAGTAAATAATTAATCTAACAAGCAGATTTAAACAACCCAGGCACACTTAGAAGGTGAGATGAACTTGTCACCGAATACGATGATTGCTACTGACTAAAATTTTCCCTAATCATCATTTAAACAAAAAAACTTTAGTGTATCCCCCCCCCCAGACCCCAACTCAGTGGAGGTTGTATTCTTTTCAGGACAGGCACTAAGACCAGGTTTTATTGGGTTTTTGGAGATGAAAATCCCAACAATCCCACAAGGAAGCGAGGAGGACCCACTGTATTCTGTCTGCACCCAAAAGTAGAATCCCTTCTCCACCCGACACAGGGTGTGAACTGAGACTGTGGATGAGCTGAGAATTTAAGGAGATGACAGGACGAAAGGGAGGAGAGAGAAGCAGTTTTCACATATTCATTTCCAATCTAAGCCCTTCTGCCTTTAAATATATCTGATTTCTTAACTCATGAGGAGATTTCCTCTGCACTTTGAAAAATGGAAATGTACCCGGTGAACACCAGAACATCTTTGAGACAATCAAATTTTGCATAGAGTCAAATTCCCCTCTCCCTCCACGCTCCATTGAAAGTTCAAATACTGATAGTTCCTTCAGCATAGTGTTATTATTTATTCATTGACCCACTCACTCATTCATTCATTCAAATCATCCTCTAGGGAGCCCAGAGAGGTTAAGCAATTAAGATCACTGAGGCCAGGACAGTCTACCCTTTCTGGTTGAAGCACCACTCCTCATGGTGAAAGCAGAATTTCAGAAGCCAATCTTCACAGCATAAGTCAGGAACCTCCTCATCTTAGAGCAGAGACCCAAAGGACACCACAGGCCAAAGCCTGTGATCCTCCCTGGCTCCTTAGTCCTCCCTGGCTCCCTTGCAAGTGTGCTGCACCCCAGGGCAGCCCAGGAACCTCACTCAGTTGCACCGTGGGGCCACTGCTGAGGCACTGGCGCTTCCTGCCTGCATTCATTCATTCCTCCAACTCATATCTGAGTCTCTGAAGTGTCAGGGACTGTGCTAGGCAATGGGCCTGGGATGCTGAAGCAAACCTCATGCCCCCCAGCACCCCAGAAATGTACTTCTCAATGCCATTCATTCATCCATTCATTTATTGAGCAGCACTTATTGAGTGACGACTCAGTGACAGGAGTTTTTCTGGATCTTCGGAAGACAGCACAGAACAAGACAGGCAAAGTCTTTGCCTTCATGGAGACACCATTCTAATAAGGAAAACATTAACTAAATGATCCAGTAAACAAACATATACTAGTCTGCGTAAGGAATTGCTTGCAAAGAAAAAGCTGTCATTCGACGGAGGGTGATGGAGATGCCGCTGTAGGTGGGAAGCCAGTGAGGGTCCTGCAGAAACAGGGGATCTGGAGAAAGACCTGGAGGAAGAGAGGAGTGAGCCATTGCTGAATGGAGATGAGTAATGGTATTCACCCTCCCAAGGGCGGCATTCACAGTGGCAGACTTCCATGTCAAGTCTGTCTCTGTGGTGTCTGAGGGGAGGATGGGGGCTTCTCAGCATCCTGGGTTCAGGAAGTTAGGGAGCCGGGGCCCTGTGGACACCAGCTGGACCAAAGTCAGGAGACAGACTCACCGCACGACATCGCATCCTTCCCGCCTCCTTGGAGTCCTTCATCCCTTGAGGAGCCGGGAGCATCATTTCCCAGAACGGCTTGATCAGAACCTAATTATCCCTGGAGCCATGAACTGAGCAGTGGGATTCCTGTCACCTGGCTCTGGGAAACGGGTCAGCAGCCAGGACAGAATGTGCCTTGCCACGAGGGTGCCTTTCCAAGCACATACGTCAGGGCTGGCCATCAGCTCCAGCACTGAGACACTCTCCGCACTGGACAGACACACGTTCACATCTTATTTAAAAAGAAATAATAAAATATTTAAAAAGAACTGTGGACATAGATCTCCTAGAAGGGTGGGAGAAAGGCATCTGTCCCTCCTAGTTACTCACCCAGAGGGCACCTCAAAGGCTGTGACCTTCTCGTTCTCAGCACCTGAGGCACTGGCTGCACCTCCTCGGCCTCCCCCCTGCATCTGGGGCTGGGAGCTCTTCGTGCTGCTGCTGCCTTCCCACCCATCTGCCTCCAGGCCCACAGCGTCACAAATACAAGGGCCCAGAGTTGCAGGGTCTGGGACTCCCAGGGACTCATGGGGTCCAGACCCTCTTGGATGGCCCACCCAAAGCCCAACAGCTGCTTCAGGGCACACTCAGGCCCCAACTTCTTCCCTCTCCCGTCCTCTTTCTCTTCTACTCTTGTTTTCAACTTCATTGGATTCGG
This sequence comes from Condylura cristata, assembly GCF_000260355.1. Lineage (NCBI taxonomy): Eukaryota > Metazoa > Chordata > Mammalia > Eulipotyphla > Talpidae > Condylura > Condylura cristata. Next base: position 45,997,090 of record NW_004567113.1, read on the forward strand.
TCTCCTCTGAAGGTCCTTGAGTGGCAGCCAAAGGGTCATCACCAGCCTGTTCTCTCTTGGGTCCTCCTTCCCATGGAGAAATGGACAGATTCACCTCACATCTCCAGCCTGTGAGTGTGAGTTCCCAGGACTTGGACTGCCAGGGTCCCTGCGCCATGGGCTTGTGCCAAACTTAATATCTGCATCACCTGGTGTGCACTTGACAGGACAGGGCTGCTTTGCTGGCTTTGGCCAAAGAACAACAACAACAAAAAATCCCACTCACCTGAGCATATGCAGCTGAGCAGTTTTTCCAGTGACTGGGGAATCAAGGGAAAGAAAGAGTCTTCCTCATCTCTCTTTCCCAGTTTCTCTAGCCCTCCATCACCTCAGCTCTTCTCCTCCAAGGCATTTAGCTAACCTTTGGAGTGTCTCATTCACTATTCTTCCAAAGTAAGCCCATTGCTCTCCCTAGCGAGGAAACAGGTTTCTGCCTCCTCACAGCAATGGTCCTCCCAATGTATCTCCCTGCCTCACTCCAGCCTTTTGTTTGCAGATGTCGATCCCCCAGGCTGCTAGGCATGGCCAGCTGTCCACCGGTGCCTCCTTAGACACACAGGGCTGAATCCACTGTTCTCACCTGGCATTTTCCCTCCCCATCCTGGTCTGCAACCTCCCTAGCCAACTTGGTCTCAAATTTACCTGTGTTAGGGGTATGACAACTAATGTACTGAAACCATATTCAGTGACATCAAAAGGCCAGTAGAGAGCTCCCATCAGGCACTTCAGCAAATTGCAGGATCTGATATGGCTTCCCTCTCTGACAGGAAGGGACACTGCTTTCCTGTCTGGGCAGAGGGAGGAAGCAGGAGGTGTCGTTACCCAGTAGTTCCTCCAAAGAGTGTGTAAGGGGGTGCTGGTCTTGGGTTGGGGGAACATGCATGCATCTCCCCATAAGATTCCACTTGTCAAACTGCCTATTTGTCACTGTTTTTGAAGAAACCCATCTTGCTGGTGAAATAATTGTTTGCTTTTTGTGTGATGCCAACAGGGGACAGCTTAGGCTAGGCTGAATTTTTTTTTTTTTTAAAAGATTTATTTATTTGTGCATACAGAACTGGGGTACAGGCCAGAGGCTCAGGGGCGGCGAGAGGCTTCCCCAGAGACAGAGTGGGGAACAGAACAGGCAGATCGACGAAGCACACTGCTGAGGGGAGCAGCGGGCGGGTCAGGAGAGGTCTGCCGCGCCATGTGGTCACCTCCGGGGCAGGCGGGAATCGAACTCATGCGGAAGCGGCTTTAGATTCTCGGTGCTGTGCTTTAACCCGCTGCGCCACCAGGGAGGGCCGCTAGGCTGAATTTTTCAAGTCAGAAGACCTGACTTTGAATCCTGACTGGGCCACTGTCTACGCAACTGGAGGCCAACTAGCATCTCAGCCAGCCTCTTCCTGGTCCACTGCTCCCCTTCCTATTACAGGTCTTACTCCCGAATAAGACTTTTGACTTTCAATTTCCACTCAGCTTCTTCTCTGAGGTCCCAAACAGCACATTACTGCAGACCGTTGACTCAAGAGAACCTAGAAAGAGGCAGAAGGCTGACCTCACTGACCACACTGGTGTTGAGACTTCCGTGTTTAGGAAGATAAACCTTGATTAAGGGTCTGGAGCAAAGAGGCATTAGACAAATGCTCACTGTCATTCTTGCTGGTGGGGTGGGGTTAACGGGTGACTTTACCCATTCATTTCCTTCAGACAGAGCATCCCTCTCCTCTCTCTGTTGGTTTGGCTCCCATATGTCCTTGGGGGCCAGCTCCAGTGATGGCAGCCCTGGGAAGCCTTGCAAGTTAGAAGCATTCTACCTTGAGAGAAGCCATTCTCTTCCGCACCTCTGAGTTCTTCTCTCCTGCTAAGCAGTGAATTTATGAGAAGAAATCACTGCTTGCCCTCTTTGACCCAGAAAGACACAAACACCTTCTGTGACAACTTGTACGGAGTTCCTCTTAGTCTCTGCGAATGGTTCAGAATCAACCGTCTTTCTCATCAATAACAACTATGCTGTGATCATTTGCATGCCCTCTGTTATTTGCACAGGTATTCATCTGTTGCTTGCATGCTGCTCTTTGAGGGTAAGGCTTAACCCTGACACGTCTGTAACTTCGGTCCTCCTCCAGGGTTGCAGAGTCAAGTAGCCCACAGATAGACCGAAAGTGGGTTACGCGTCAACCCTGAACTGCGTAAGAATGGAATTCCATAAGCAGCAGTTATCAGCTCCTGCTGGCAGTGAGTTTCTAGGAAGAAATCATTGCTGATATTCTCTTGGGTCCAGAAAAGCTTGGAGACCTTCCGTAACAGCTTTTACCTCATTATTCTGGGCTCAAGTCAGCCAGCCAGGCCCAGATGTCCTTTCGCCATGTTTAGCAGACCCGGGGAAACACGGCTCAGATGTCTCTCCATGGAAGAACTGGCTTCCCAGGGGCAGAAGTGAGCTTAGCTGACAACGTCCAGCTGTTCCTGAGACTCCTAAGCTGGCGAACCAGGTCACGCTTCTCTCAGGGATCCCCAGGATGTGGCGGAGGAGGCTGTGATTCAGGTCAGCCCTGTCTGCCTGTCTCTGTGCTGAGCTCCCCGCGGGACTGTCTGGGCTTTGTGGGGTCTGCCCTCAGTCTGATGGCTGTCTGTGCGCCCCCACCCTCACCCCTGCCTCGTTGCTCCCCTCTTCCTATTACGACCCTTCCTCTCTGACAAGCCTTTTGGTTTTCAATTCCCACTCAGCCTTCCCTTCCCAAAGTCCCAAACAGCACGTCACTGCCGACCAATGTCCCAAGAGAGCCTAGAAAGAACCAGAAGGATGACTCACCTCATTATCCAGGGGTTGCACACATTTATGACAGGTGAGGAAATACAGACTCATTGGGCTAAACTGGCAGCACCAATTTTGGCCGCTCTATGCCCCTTCCAGGGCCTGCCTATACCCAGAAAGGACACACAGGGTCCTTTGTCTTTTATGGGGAAATCCAGCTGTAATTACATTGTCCAAAGTATTATAGTAAAATCGATTGGAGAGAATGCTATTCTCGTGGCAAATTTTCTGGTTTCCCAAATGAATCTAAAAATAAGTCATTGTTGATGAATCGTATTATTCCCCCCAGAAGATAAAAGATAAAAATAAATAGAGCTGTCATGGATTGTCCACCCCAGAGAACTTCTGCAGTTTGTCCTGGAAGGACACTGGAGAGAGGCTGCAGGCATTTTTTCCAGCTGGTCCGTTTTCCCTCCGGAGGTGCCAGGATTATCCCTCTCTCCAGGGGTGACTGTGCTTTTTCCTTTCCTGTCCCTGTCACCCTTCAGCAACTGTCTCTTGGCTCCTGGGGATGCTAGCCTCAAGCCAGGTCTCATTTGCAGGGAAATTTGCAGAACTCTCCCTACCTGCCGCTTGCCCTGTGTGATCAGCGGGTGCTGCCTGGGCTGTTTGGACAGGTTCATCTTGTAGGTCACAAGTGCCTGAAAGTCTTGGAGACCTACCCTCTGCAGACTGGGAAAATGGTCTTATGTATCGTTGCTTTTGGACAATGATTCCACAGCAGATATATGCCTTTATCCACAACACATAGCAATTGTCATGTCTTAGCTGATGCGAATACTGTTGCAATGAGCTTGGGTGTGCAGACGGCTCTTTCCGAAACAGATTTCATTGCTTTAGATGTTACCTAGCAGTGGGGTGGCTGGTCGTATGGTAGTTTTATTTTTCACTTTGCAAGGAACCTCTGTATTGTTTCCATAGTGGTTATACCAGTTTACATTCTCACTTACAGAGTACAAGAAGAAAAAAAATTACCTTTAAGTAACTTGAGGCAAGATGGAGGAAGAGATGACAGAGCTTCTGCTTTCTAGAATCTTGTGGAAGGCATGGATGGGCTTTTTTCAGCTCCTTCCCAATCCTTGCTCCTAACCCCTGAGCAAGAATAGCTGGAGTCTCACACTTTGTTCTGTCTCAATCTGGGACAGTGGGCCATGGGCTGCCTCATCTTAGCCCTCACATCTCAGATTCTGAGCCTGATCCCGGGCTATGGTGAAGATGTAATTGGGATGATGGGGTGAACTGTCCTCATTAGCTGTGAAACTGCAGCCTAAATGTCAGATTTCATCATTGCACCCTCAGAGCAACTTTATTTCTGCCATGCAAGGTAAATCTCCCAACACAGAGAGATTGGAGCTAGAAACAGATATGCAGACTTTTTTTTTTTTCAGTGGAAGGCAACTCTCTGTCTTCCATGAGCTAAGATGGCCCCCACTGGGGGGTCAGATGCACAACTACCCTCTTCCTGAAATGACTGCCCTGTGTCAGCATCCCGGCCAGTGGGCACCCCCCACCCTGCTTCCTTCAGTGATGGACCATCTGCTCTCCGACTGAACTAGCAGTCCTCAGGGGTCACATCAATCCTAAGCACCAATGTCATCCTAACGATCGAGAACAAGGAGTCACAAGGTCTGTGAAAGGGACAGAGATTTATGTCTTCTGGTCCAAGTTTGAGAGCGGGAGGATGGGGGAGACTGTCCTGGAGTCCCAGCTCCCATCTTGCCTTCTGCCTAGTTCTTACATACAGACTGCTCATACGCATGTGCAGAATGGATGCCTGGATTTGTGGTATTCTTAGGGCAGACCTGGCGACCAGGAATCCACAGCTGGGTTCCCTCTGCCTCGCCCACCTTTGTATTTCCAGAGTCTGGCATTGTATCTGGCCTTAGGACCGGCTCAATAAATATTTGTTGGACTGATAAACTAATCTTTTCATCTTGTTGGGTCTGTGGAAACCAGGTATGGAGAAAGAACGAAGGCACTTCTGAGGGATTAGTAAGCCTGTTAGACATAGAAAAGTCTTGTTTTGTAAACTTCTTCAGGAGACTATATCTGAATCTATATCTATATTCTATATCTAAATCCATGTCTAATCTATGTCTATGTAGAGCTCTATCTATCCATTTTCATGTCTATCTCTACATTCTTAGCTGATATTCACATCCGTGTCAATATCCTTATCTATTGATCCACATTTAAGGTTTCTTTATCTTTAGTCAGATATCCACTCTGAATCTATTCCTTATTTATATCCCTATCTTTATTCTATATCTAGACCCTTATCTATTTATCCATACCTACATTTTGCCACATCTATATCTATTCTTCACTATAGCCTTATCTATTCATTTCCTTATCTATATATCTATAGTGATTTGTGGCTCTCAATGAATATGTAGAGCCCAACTGGCTAACCATCTAAGTAGCTTGTTCTACCTCTAAAGAATTGTCACCCTCACAACTGATTTCATCCTTCAAGCAGTCCAGACAGATGGACCTTTTCCTCTCCTATTTGCACAAGAACAACTAAGTACCTAAAAGAGGAGGTATGCCAACTGGGGTGCAAATCAGAGCCCCCCAACCCAGTCCATGGCCTCCACCATCCCAGGTCCTAAATTGCTCAGGAATGGGAGGTGGACCGAATAGCCATGAGGGTAAGTTCTGGAAACTTTTCTTCAGAGCAACTCTGAGATGTGGGGGGAGGGGTAGAAACAGGACACTCACCAGCCAGGCCTTTAGGTAACTATGGAATCTTTCATCCACTTTCTGATTGTGGGGAGTCCATCTGAAACTCCCTCTTTGTTGTTACTATAAGCCTGAGGATTTTGTTCAACTATAGACATCCTGGGAAGGCAGGTCAATGGGTAAAGCCACAGGGCTTTAATGTGGGCTGATTCAGATTCTTCCCTCAGAGCAAATGTTGCCACAGGCTGAGTATCTTGAGCAGAGGGCATCAGCTCACAACAATCAGAGCCTGTAGAATGGAACAATGATAATCCCAACACATCTTTAATTTTGCTTTGATTAAAATGAGGTCAAGGTCAGAGCCACGGCTTTTGTAGCGGGTATCTTGAGTGGATAGATTCCTTGGAGAAGGCCAGACTTTGATTTAACCCATTATTTATGGGTATGAAAGGCCTGCGAGGATATTTACAAATCCATTATTATAAATTTGGGTTAAAACTGTATTTTTTGGCAACTTGTTCTCCTAAACTTTCTAAGTCTGTTTGCTAAGAACAGAGGTCATCATACAGTGACCCTACTGACTTGTACATTTGAGACTGTATGGCATTCTGTCGCATAGAAGCTGTCTTGTCTCAGGGGATGGCCTTCACACTGGCTTGCTTTCTGACTCACAGATGCATTTCTCATCAATTCAACACAGCTAAAAGATGGCCACTTCTCCTAGGAGAGGGAAAATAGCCAGAAGGCATTTTGGTTTATAAACGTAAATAAAGGGATGCATTAGACAGGTGCTCTGGAGTAACAGAACCAATAATGTACAGGAAAGAGGATTGGAGACAGCCACTGGTCCCAGGGGTTTGGAGGTGAAGTCTCATGGCCTGCTGCCTGTGAGCAGAGTCCTGGGAAGTCAGTGGTGCCATTCAGCTTAATCCAAAGGCCTGAGTCTGGAGGGGAGAAGAAGTGTGTGGCATCAGGCATGATGGTCGGAACAATCCCAGCCAAATCCGAGCCTGAGAAGCAGGAGCACCAGTATCTAAGGGCAGGGGGAGCTGAAGTCTCATCTCAAGCAAGAGAGGGAATTTGCCTTCCTCCATCTTTCTGTTCTATTCATGACCCCATGGATCTCAGCTATGGGATTTGACTGGGATGGAACCGGCCATCATTCCTGACGCCACGCACTTTCTCTCCCCCTCCAGACTCAGGCCTCTGGATTAAACTGATTAAGACCACTGACTTCCCAGGACTCGGCTCACAGGCAGCAGGTCCATCTGACTATGGGTCACCTGCATTGGCAAGAGTGATCTTCTTTGCCTCAGTTTACCAACTCAGATGCCAATCTCTTCTGGAGACACCCTGTCGACACACTCAGAAATACTGTTTAAACAGCTTTCTGGGTATCTAAAGCTTCTCTCAAATTAACACATAAATGCACCATCACCAACAACTCTTGTAGAATAAAGTCACTCTAATTTTTTTCAAGTACAAACTTTCAGAATCAGTAGGACAAAACAGATGATAATGATAGGAACACATCATAATGAAACAGAAAAAAAGATTAGATACAGTCATCTAAGACCTCATTTGGGTCCTTTTTATGATAATAAAAAAGAAAAAGTTTGGCACCATTGAACTAGACAAGAAAAATGTTCTCCCAAAATGCAGAATTTCACGATTTTCTTGACAGGCACACTCACTGAGTTTTACCTGCCTGTCAGTTTCCCCTAGAGTCACCCACACAATGTCTGAATGGACTAGTTGGGATCATTCATTTGAAGTGAACCAAGACCCACCTGTGACAAGTGAAGCAAAGAAAGGGGACCTATTGCCTCACAAAACTGAATGTTTGAATGGGTGGCTTGTGCTGAGGCCAAGCAATCAGCCTACAGTAATGCCGAACCCCAACACCATTTCATTCAAAATCATTTCACTATAAAGTTGAAGAGGAAAAATTATCACTTCTCTCTGGGGGTTACTGTCTGAGTGCATTTCCCTGGGGACTTTGGTTTCCTCCTCAATGCAGAGATGTGCACGTGAGGGTCAAGTGTGGGTGAGTGTCAGGGTTGGTGCCTGCCTTTGTTGGGAGCTGCTGGGAGAGGTTCTGGCCACAAGCAAACATGGAAAAGAGACCTCGAGAATGAATGACTAAATGGACGCAGGCATGCAAATGGTTGTTTAATATTAGAGGTGTTTTGGGTCCTTAGTTAGATGCTGAGTGAGATTTTTGTGATCAGAAATATGCCTCAGACATCTTTAACTCTTATTTATGTCAATTAGCTTATGTTGAAATTGGTTTCTTTACATGTCCTTCTGCTTAAAGTCACAATTCCCAAGAACCTGTAGATGACTTTAAGTGAGGATTTAATGTACAGGCTTCAGGCTCCCATCATCCTTGGCTAGTAGGAACCGTGAGATCGTTTTTCAGGATTTCAAGCATTAAGTTCTATCAAGCTGTTCTTTTAGCCCTGCTTGGTCCAGTTGGGGATGTGTTTATCACTAAACCAGCCACTGTGGCTGGGAGAATGGAATGTTCTGGTATACTCTAGAGGACAAGTGCAATGGGAGATAGAAGTATTCACCAAGGGAGCCACATGGATTGAATCTTGAGGAAGAGTCATTCCCTCCAAAGCATGTGCCTTGTTGTCATGCAAAGGGGTAGAGGTACAGAGTGACAAGAATCCCACAGGTGTTCACCAAACTGGGGAGTAGGGAGGGAGTGGCAATAGTCCCCAGAAAGTGCGTGAGATATCTACAGACGGCCCCTCAAGAAAATAATCAAATTCAAGAGACCAGGCTGGGGCAGATGCAGAATGACTTCCCAACTCTGGCACCCAGAGAGCTATGAGCAAAGAAATGGTGGGAGGCCAGAAACAGCATCTACTTGGGTCAGCAGCTCACCACAAGAGTAGCAGGTTGCAGTGACGGTGTCAAAGAGGGGTTGGCAAAATTGTCAATTAAAAAAAAAAAAAGAACATTTTCTGTTTATCCCCACCCTTCACCACCCCTTAATCTCTGTAAATCTAATTTGTAAGCATTCAAACCAATTGCCTTTGAGATTTGGATGGATAATTTTCTTTGTTACTGCAAGCATCAAAGTCAGAAACATTCTATGTTCATGAAGGTTTGCCAAAGTTTATAGTCCTTGTGAGAGGACCAGTCAGGAGTGTGGTTGGAAAACACGGAAGAGAAATTAGAAGCATGATGAGGAATCTGTGATTCTTACAAGGTTAGTTTAGAATTGCAAGTATTTTTGCTCTAAAAATAGATCTACAAACTGCATTATCCTTAGAGTCACACTTTCCTGTGAAGAGTTCTGTTGTTCCTTGTTGTCTGCACCTGAGTTAGCTTCCCTATCACATCTGTATTCCCAAAATGTCATTCACTCACTCACTCACTTAGTCTGTCAATCACAGATCCAAAACACTAAGGACTATTGACAGAAAATCAGTGTTTAATCTAGGAAAGGAAATATCCATCTACCACCTCCTTATATCCTCTCTGGCCACCCAGCTGCCACTTCAGTCTGTGGTGCCTTGTTGACATTTCAGCATCCAGCACCAAACTCTTCCTCTCTCTTTCCCAGTCAGACCTTCTCTCTTACAGGTAAAAAGCCTCAAGAGATGACACTTCCATCACCCACTGGCTCAAGCTAGACTGGAGAGGTACACTTCCCCTTTCTTTCTGCGTCACAGTTGTGGAGTGAAGGTGAGTGGATGGATAAATGCTGGGAGCTGCCTACACCAGCCACCCCGCTCGCTCCACTTCATCCCCTATAGACACGTGTGCGCTTGTCCTAGAGACACAACTCCAGTAAGTGTGCATCTGACAGAAATTTCACATTTTGAAAAACTCTTGCTATTTCCTGGAAACAGATTGTGTCTCTCTGATAGTCTGTTAATTTTTTTTAAACTGCTGAGGATCTTGGAACCAAACCAAAGTCATCTGCATTTCCATTTTTATATCTTGATTTATAAACTGCACCTTATAATTTACAAGCACTCACTTACTTAGTGTCTCTCACAGAGCCGAAACAAATACATACCCTGCCAGCGATGCTACCAAAGCCTTCTTGCCGTATTCTTTTCTCAGGAACTTTCTAGTTTGGAGAGGATAAGCCGGAGCCTGCACTAGCTTGGGGAAGGTAAAGATAGTAATAACAAAAATGTGTTGTGTTTATTTAGGGAAGAGAGAGCCAGGGCTCATTATCCCCCTTTTATAGATGAGAAAATAAAGTTGGAGATGGAGATCACACAGCCAAGAGGGTTTGCCTGTGAGTGATGAGGTCAGAACCTGTCTTTATGGAGGTCTTCATGCAAGGCCTTTAGTCCAGAGTCTCTCCACTTCAGCACCAGTGACATCTGCGCTGGATGACTCTTCGGTATGTATTGAGGTCCAGTTGGCAGTAGCCCTAGGTTCTACCCATCGGCTGCCAGTGACAACCATCCCCTATGACATCCCTAGTTGCCTCCAGATATTGCCACGTGTCACTCCAGATTGAGACCCACTGTGCCCTTATCCTTGATTAAAATAGCAGCAGAAAAGTTAAGCAAGCTCATCTCCGGGCCCTCCCTGGTGGTGCAACAAGTATGAAGCTGTCTGCAGCCACTGCGGCACAAGTTCAATCCCCAGTCAGGGAGCTGACCCACATGGCGCAGCAGACCTCTCCTGTCTCGCCCACTGCTCCCCTCAGCAGTGTGTTCCAGTGGATCTGCCTGTTCTGCTCCCCACTCTGTCTCTGGTGGACCCTCTCACCACCACACCCCCTGCGCGTCTGGCCTGTTCCCCAGTTCTTGTATGCTTTATTTAAAAGAAATGCTCACCTCTTTTCCCATCCCCCTTCCTTCCAACCCCAGGGTGTAGCTTGAACATATCTGCCCACAATATCATGTAGACCTCGGAACAAATACAGCTCTCCCTGCACTTACAGTGGGCTTCCATCCCCATAAGCCCATTGCTAGTCGAAGATATTGTAAGTTGAAAATTTGGACCGGGAGCTGTGGCTCACTGAGGCCGCCCAGCTTCACACGACAGTGCCTGGCCTTGGTCTCCATTCAACGCTTCCCACGCTGACACCGTTGGAAAGTCAAAGAATGTTAGCAGGGCTGTTACAGCTTGTGATCTCCTGAGTGTGGGCCCTCTCAGCGGCGCGGGGTGTTTGATACTCTCGCTCACGTTTAGCCTCCAAGGTGGGTCCAGGGTTGCCTATCTACGTGTGTGGAAATCAGTCTTGGAGAGGTCACTTGCGATGACCCACTGTGAGTAAGTGGCAGACTGAGAGGCTGACTCACCTGATTCCGCACTGTTCTTCACTCCCACTCAGCTGAGAACAGATCCTCTTTCTGGGGCTGTAGGAAAGGTAATGAGAAAAGCCTTGCTCCCCTCTATGTAAAGCTGCCCATCAATTTGATCTCAATTTTTCATGCTACAAAACTTATCTGAACTTTCCTTTGAGATTTGTATTTGAAGAAGTGGCCCTGATTATGACTCTGGCCCAGCTCCAGCTCCTGCATGACTGTAAATGGAACTTGCTTGACCAATGTGTGGGGCGGGGCTAAGGAGGAAGCTCAGCTTGCATCTGCAGTGATGAGAGCATGAGTGACTGTCTTCCAGAGAGCAGTGCAACTGGGGAAATAGCCAAAGCAGGGCCAAAATAATGGCTAATCGTCCAAACTACTGTGGGTGGGGAATCCACAGCCCCACCATCAGGTTACTGAGGGAAAACCATCTCCTCCCCTAAGCTATGCCTACAGTGGGCTTACTTGTAATTGACTAATCAGTTCCTGGGAGTGGAAACCACCCCCTTTCTGTTTACCCCCTTCTCTCTACCTCCAGTGCATTAGCCCCATCCCGCTCCAGGCCTGGGAGGCAGAGCTGAGTTTTTCCTCTTGTCCCCTCAGGTATGGACTGCAATAAAGCTTTTACTTTTCTCCAAAGCTGCTGTCATGATATTAGCATTATGCACGTTGGGCAGCAAGCCCCCTGCTCGGTAACACTTTGAGGTGGACCCATGACCCACGATGATGCTCCCCAAACTGTCCTGTGTACTCAACCCTGGGCCTTGCTGAGTAAAGTGTTTGTGAAACGCATGCCAACATAGCAGCCAATAGCATCCAGTTCTGGGTAGAGTCCTCCTGTGTGGTGTGAGCTTCAGCAAGAGAAGATGTCTCTGACTCGACTTTCTCACTGACACCATGGGAATACTCACTTCTTGGGGGTCGATGTGACAATTCAGGAAGCGTAGATTGGCTCACATTGGACCAGGTATTGCATTACTAGTGCCCTGCAATGAAGATCCGGCTCCCTCCATGAAGTGAAATGCAACACTTGGTTTATTCCTTAGATGTCTCTCCATCGCCTATGACCCAGGCGCCTCGTGGAGTTCCTGCTTGAGAGCCATCTGCCTAGCTAAACTTCAAGCTCCCTGAGACAGAGCCTGACCCTTCTCCCACCCTGCCGTGGCCAGGCTGGTTCGTGCTCAGAATGATTACTGAAGGAGCAAGTGGACTGATGATCCCTGGACACTAACCAGTTGCTTGGGCACTGCCTTTCCTGGGGGTAGCTGAGTGTAGGAAATGGTTTTCCTTCCTTAGTAACTTGATGGTAGGGTTCTGGAGTCCCACCCCGAGTAGTTTGGACTATCAGCCATTATTTTGGTCCTGCTTTGGCTATTTCCCTTGATTCCCCCGTTTGCATAGCTTTAGGTTAGGCTCAAGTTCAGTGTATTGAATGCTTAGAGCAGAAGGATTCAGGTCTATGTGTCCCCACCTTCCAGGATCCAACCCCATCCCTGCCCAGCCTTTTACTAGAGGGTCACCAGCCAGTTAGGACACTCTCCATGCCTCAGTTTCCTCATCAGTAAATCCATAAATTATTAATAAAAACTGTCTTACAGAGCTAGAAGATTATATGTAGCCACCAGAATGTGCCACACCCTCGTTCTCTATTAACAATTACTCCTGTCCTCTAATTGGGGTGGCTGGGTGGCCTGTGGGCATGCCCAGTGAGGGAAAACTTTCCAGATTTTTCAGCACTACAGCAAGCTGCTGGCAGCCCCTCCCCACTCCGTCTCCTCAGTAAGGGCCACTCGGTCGTGTCCCCTTTCTGTGTTCCCTCCGTGGGGAAAGGTAACCCCAGAATGCTGTAGGGCGGATGCCAGCACCCTCTCACAGCACCCTGCCAAGCTCGACATCGCATCCACTTCATTTTTTTCTCTTAAAAATAAAGGCTGCCTGTAAACCGTACCTCCGAAGCGCCCAGGTCACCGTCTCCCCCCTCAGTAATCCAGCCAGGGCCACTGGCCCTACTTTTTTTTGCGGGGGGAGTGGGAGGTCAACTTTTCGCCCCGAAAAAAAGGGGGCCCAGGGCTTCCCCGCGATTCTATAGAACTGACCGCGGGACTACGGGGACCGGACGCCCTGCTCCGCCAGACACCCCCGCTGGGGGTGGGGGCGGGGTGGAGGTGAGGGCCGTCTCGGTCCAGGCCGGCCCCTCCCCCAAGGTCACCTAACTTCCCTCTGGGCAGCTCCCGGGGGTCCCTGGGGGTCGCGTCCCAAGCCGGGGGCAGGGTGGGGCACCGAGGGGCGGTGCCAGGCCCTCCGCCGTGGGGGGGGGGCGGTCGCCCCGCATTCTTCATTGGCCAGAGCGGTCTGCGGGCGCGAGTGCTGATGTCAGGCGGCCGCGAGTGCGGCCCGCGCAGCGGCGGCGGCCGCC
>NW_004567113.1:46010597-46030484 GCF_000260355.1 Condylura cristata
GCTGGGGCGGCTGTTGCTGCTGCTGAGCGCCGCGTGCCTGATCCCGCCGGGCGCGCAGGTGAGGCGCCTGGCGCGCTGCCCCGCCACTTGCAGCTGCACCAAGGAGTCCATCATCTGCGTGGGCTCCTCCTGGGTGCCCAGGATCGTGCCCGGCGACATCAGCTCCCTGTGAGTGAGTGAGTGGGACCCTCCGACCCCCGCCCCGCCCTACCCCGCTCCGGCCGCCGCCTGGGAGTTGCTCTGGTGCTGGGACAGCGCGACCCCGACTCCACTCCCGGCCTCTCTTTTCGTCTGGGTGGGGGGCGCCCCGCGCCAGGTGGATGGACGCTCGGCGGAGGGAGGGTGGAAGGCGGCGCGGGGCCAGCGTCTGGGAATCCAGACAAGTCGCTGTGGCAGTGTTTCCCCAAGTGTGGCCCGCGGGCCATCTGCACCAGACCCGCCTGGGGGAGCATGTGCCAATGCAGATTCCAGGGCCGCTGCTGAAGCTGGGTCTCCGGAGTGGAGACCTGGAGTCTGCATTTGGCAACTCCAGGTGATTCTGGGGTGCACCAAAGTTTGAAAGGATATGTGTTTGTGTGTGGAGGGGAAGGTGATGGGGGGGTGGGAGGGTGTTGTTGAGACTTGTCCCTGCAGAGACCCTGACCAGAGTGAGTTGCAGCTAGGAAGGGGTGGGGCCTCCCTGTCCCACCTCAGCGCTCTGCTGGGGTTTACACAGCGCTCTCCTACCCACCTCTCCACCATGCAGGTCTGGAAGACCAGGGTGAAGGCATTCAGCCTCTGGAAGTGGGGGAGGACACCCATGTGACCAGGAGAAGGGGCGCAGGAGGGCTTGGTGGAGTGGTTGGTGGGGTGGGGTGGGGTGAGGAGTACCCCGCCCAGTGGGGAAGTGCTCCAAGTCAGCCTGACTTCTAAGCCCAAGTTCACAAGGGGTCTTGCCTCTTCTCCTCACTGCTCATCATATTGGCATCTTTTTCAGCGCTGGAGGAACTGACACGAAAGGGCTAGTCTTATTCACCTGCTAAGAGCTGCTTTCAGCCTGCCCTCACACAGCCACTCAGTCACATGACGGGCTCTCATAATGGCTGTGGAAGGGGCTCGAAAGTCATAGCTTTCCTGCTGGGAGATGTTTTCTGCTGAACCTACTCCCTCTTCCAGATACAGTCATGGAGGCAGGGAGTTCCTGCTGGCGAAGTTGCTGGTGTGCTGGGCACTCTGTCTTGTACTTTACTCCTGGCATCTGGTCTAGCCCAGGTGCAGATAGGGACTGGGACCCAGGCATGGAGGGGTCCTTGTTTGCATTTCTAGAAAGCTTGGAGTTCAGCAGTGCCTTTTTGATGCTTAGTATTGCTAAGTCAGGTGATGAGGAGGGTTCCAGAAACTAGAATTCCCTTGTTAAATCCTTTAGATCAGCAGCTGCCTCATTAATCTGCAGGCTCACTCAAAGAATCCTGAAGTAACAGAGATTCTGCTGGGCCCTGAAATGATAGGGGACCAGGTGGCCAAAGCAGAGCCCTGCCTCTGGCCCTGAGCAGACCCTGCGTGTGGCAGATGGTGATGCCTGCAGTACACACTCAAGTTCAGGTGTCTCTGAGTTTTTCCCCACCTTTCATGGTGCATTTCATCAACTGGGCTCTGAGTGACTTTCAGAGATGCACACCTGAGAGAATGCCCCATCCGGGAATTCGTGGGCAGCAGTGGCCCTAAGTCTAGCCCAACAGAGTTGTAGCAGAGGTAAAGCAACTATTCCAGGTTCAGCCAGGGTCTCCTGTAGGTGGGAAAAGAAGCCAGGGTGTTGATTTAAACCTGCCGAGTTCACCTGACTGGTGGGGAAGTTTTCCGTTGTTCAGACTAGATTTTACATTGGTCTGGCTCATTGCAAAATGGTCTGAGCCTCCCAGTTTTTCCTCCCGAGAAGCCACCGGCCAGCAATTTTAAACCTCACTTCTGAGAGGAGGAGTTTAGAATGTGGGAGCAGCCTCAGAGGGCGTGGCCACCCTGCCCGGCACTTGGGGAAGAAACCTGGGCCTTGAGTCCTTCCTCTTTTGCCTGTAGGAGCCTGGTAAATGGAACATTCTCGGAAATCAAGGACCGAATGTTTTCCCACCTGCCTTCCCTGCAGCTGCTGTAAGTATGGGAAATTCTCTCCGAAAACGGGTGTCTGGGGGAAGAGTGACCCCGGTTCTCGGCCCTCAGCCCCCCCTCCGCCCAGGCTCAAGAGTAAACGTGGTCGCTTTTGGTATCATTTGGCTCTGGGGTCGCCACCACGCTGAGTCCTTGCACTTAAACTGCACCATTTACTGTAGATCTCAATGCCCAGCTCCACAGATCGGGGACACAAGTCCATTGAATGATGACCGGAACATTACCGAATTGAACTCTTTCCCAAAATACCTCGCTTTAAAAGGAAACCTACCTTCGAAGCTCTTAATGTTACTCTGGAAATAAAAGTACTTCTGGTTTGTGCATAAACTGTGGGGCAGCTTACTAGGCATTTAAACATGTAATTTGATTTCGTCATCATCTCTACAAGGAAGGTATTTTTATTTCCCCATTTGACAGATGATAAAACTGAGGTGCAGGAAAACTAAACAAGTTGTTCCAAATGCCTGTGAGAATTCTAACCTACTCTGTCGTCACTTGCCTCCAGCCACTCTTAGCCATGCCTGGTGGTGCCCCGTAGCCCAGGGCAGTGAATATTTTCGATGGAAAAAAATGTCCAAGAAGCAGTTTTCAAAAGCACCTTAGTGACAGGAATTCTCAGGAATATATAGCTTGTTATCTTTCTCTGTATTGATTTTTTTTTAACTTCACATGAGGTCGACATTAAAGCAGACAACAGAAAACAGAAGAACAAGGGATGCACATTCTAAATAAATTTAATATTGAAATTTTTTGTTCTTGAGATGTCCTGTACCTACGCATAACTTCATATTATCCTTTTAAAATGTGAAATTTTTCGAGACTGTACCTCTTTTAAATCATAGTTTCTATATGATCCTAGTATAAGTCTGTGTGTTTTACGAAATAAACTTACTGGTCACTATATAAACTATATGATCTTTTATCAAATAGATTTAAGCAGTGACACATACAAAAATCTGGAGAATCTCCTGAATTTTTCTTATGCCCCCCCCATCTCATGGAAATGAATATAATATAGCAGAAGGACTTATTTTTTTGTCTCTGTGTGACTTTGATGAAATCATTTAGCTACTTTGGGCTCAGATATTTTGAAGGAAGAGCTGTAATTGATCTTTGAGATCTCTAATTCTGTGATTTCTTGTGTATGATAATGCACGCATTGACAATTTTGCTGCGCATTTGAATATTTTGAAATAACAGCTACCAGGTCATATTAATGAAGATCTACAGGGGAGAAAGGGAGGAGGAAGAAGGGTGACCACAAGAGCTGGCCAGCGGGAATCAAGTTCCCTGTCAGTGTGCACCAACACCTGTTTGTGTGTGGGGGGTCACACACCCTATGGTCAGTATCAGGCTGAGAACAGTCTGTGGCTGCTCACCACCCAGGACACAGCTGAAGAAACAAAGAGGCATCACCACATGTAGATTTGACGTCTCTCCATTGAAATCTGTCCTTTGTTTCCAGATTGCTGAATTCTAACTCCTTTACAGTCATCCGGGATGATGCCTTTGCTGGACTTTTTCATCTCGAATACCTGTGAGTTTTGTGCCTTGTCTCTGGGCCGAGGGTTAGCTGTGTCCCGGGCATTGCTGGCTTGCCTCCCTAGCTAGAGCAGCATCTTCCAGGGAGCTGAGGGGTGGACAGAATAAAGAAAATCCTATTTTCTGTAGCACTGACCTTTTCAAGTTAACTGCATATAAACAGGCTGGGATAGGAGGAGGCTGGGGACCAAGAGAGGGAAATGAAACAAAGAAGGAAAGATTCATTCTCTGCTGACATTTAATTCGTCACGTAGTAAGCACAATTGGAAATTGCCTTGGATATTTTTACCTCCCATAACTGCGTGGATTTGCTGATCAGCCAGAAGGATTCTGACGGTTACTTATTTTTAAATAAAGTCACCCTGTTCTGGGCCGCAACTTTGTTTATACTTCCACAGTTCTCTCCTGCTTCTTTCCTGTAGGGAAGCAGGTCATTCCCTGTTTCAGATGCTCAGTGCTCTTCCCGAGCAACAAGTTTTGCCTGGTTTCTGCCCCTTCCCATTTTCAAATCATCTCTTTTCCTCCCAAGTTAGTTCACCTTTGTCTTTTGTCACTTTCTAATAATGGTCATCACGCTGCCCAGTGTCCACTTTGCATCCAGAGGGATTTCAGAGCCTTGTCTCTGATTTCCTATCTGAGACTAACAGGTGACGTTTGGATTCGAAGCCATTCCTGGCCTCAGAAAGCTCTCGGCTGACTTTATGTCAGTCTTTATGACATCTTGCAAAAAATGTCTCTGCAGGGTTCTTTCTCCAGAGAACGCATGGCATGGGCACTGTGCTGATAGTTCCCAAACTAGGGGGAAAGCGAGTCCCCCTAGGTGAAAACTGGGGACAGCCTTTCAAAGCAGCATAATTAGCTGATGGGGGGCCCCTCTGCTGGTGCAAGGGCTTAAGTCTGCGCTATCAAGCTGTCACCAATCACTGCCGCTGGAGTTTGATCCCCGACCAGGGAGCTGACCCCCGTGTCGCAGCAGACCTCTCCTGACCCGCCCGCTGCTCCCCTCAGCAGTGTACTTCCTCAATCTGCCTGTTCTGCTCCCCACTCTGTCTCTGGTAGATCCTCTCCCCCCTCCCCCCACCGCCTCTGGCCTGTACCCCAGCTCTTGCATGCATAAATAAACAAGACAATAAATACATCTTAAAGAAAAACAGCTGATGGATGCAGGCAATGTAAAGCTACCAGTTTTCTCTTGGTCACAGTTCATTTTACTCTCATGGCTATTGAGGAGGAAGTTCTTACTGGTTTAGAGATTATCCTATCAGTTTATCATCAGTGTAGGTTCGGGAACCTATGATCAGACCCCTGATTTTTATAAGACAAGCGCCGGTGAGTTCTCAAGGCAACAATGAATGAAAGCCATTGTCTTCTGAAGCTCATCAGAGAACACACTTTCATTTGATATGATGCGATGCTATAAACTAAAACTTAGTTCTCTGTGACCCTAGAGTATAATCCCAGTGCATCCGCTTCAAAGATTTTCCACCAAGACAACTAAGCATGACCAGAGTTGTTATTGCAAGGTCCTGCGTGCAAACCTGAAGACATTTTAGCTACACTTCCTAGCCCTAGTGGCATGAGATCTTCAGAAATCTTCCCTTGTCACCCTTCAGTTCAGGGCTTAGGCTGTGTAGGACACGATGCACCCAAGTGTGCTGAAGGGAAAGCTTAATGGAACTCTTCCTCAGCGAAAACTTTACTATGGACATAAAACAAAGGGCTCCCCCAGGGACAACAATACTAGCAAAAGTATTAATAACCAGGCTCTGTGAAACGTAAGAGAGTTTGAGCGGGGAGATGTTTGGAAGTGTTCCAGAGGTACAAGGATCTCTCGCCTTTGATTTAGCGCTTTCTTCCCACCCACCCCCTCCTGCCCCCCAAGATGTCTTTGCTCACGTTGAGGCTCTGAATCAGAAGACACCCAGGCTGCTCTGTGAATGCAGTGCACACGGTTGAGTGCCTGTATTTGCTCACACACCCTCTCCCACGAGGAATCTGGCGTCGCTGACCTTGTCTCAGAGACGTGTTTTTAGCATACTTAAATGTTCCTAGTCTTTATTCCCAGAGCAGCCCAATACCATTTTTTTTTAGAGCTGCCAAGCAGAGGATATTCAACTTGATGATCCTGCTGTTCTCCTTAGGTTCATTGAAGGGAACAAAATAGAAACCATCTCCAGAAATGCCTTTCGTGGCCTCCGTGACCTGACTCACCTGTAAGTCCTGTGAAGTGTTTGTTCTATTCACGTGTAGCATGGCACTCGTCCAGAGCCCTTTCCTTCTTGATGGTTTGTCCTCACGTCAACATGCTCTGAAGAAACGTACTTCCAGGGCATCTCTACGCTGTGGCTAAGACACCAGCCCCTTGTGCTGCAGACATGTGTTGCATAACAAAAGGTGATGTCTGAGAAGCGTGTCGTTGGGTGATGTCACCTGTGTGCACAGGTAATGAGTGTGCTCGCACAGACCTGGATGGGAGAGCCCGCTGCCTGGTGGGACCGCTACTGTTGACGGAAGTGTCATTAAGCCACAAGTGAACTTGGCTTTATTATCTTTCCATCATCCTGACCACAGCTGGCTGTGACGATGGAAGCACTCTCAGTCTTGGGGTGTGGGGATGGTCGAAGGAAGCTACGGGGTAGTATACCTACTGTGTGCCAGGCCCAGGGCTGGGTGGCTCACAGAACACACTCTGTCATTCTCGAGAATCTGAGCGTCCCATTTTACAGATTTGGGAACTCAGACTTTGATGATTCCTTTGAAGTAGAATAGAGACATTTTTGTGGTTTCTGTAATTTGAATGCAAATAGCTGTTTCTTTTATGTTGGATTAATGTATGGCTTAAGCTAAGCTCTTTGGGTTCTTTAATAGCTTTCTGGGGGGAAATAAATTAAACAAATTGATTGAATTGGCAGATCAGAATGAAGCAAGTACACACACTTAGCAAATTTAGAAAACTGGAAAAGCTGCTGGCTGTGTTTATGAAAATGTGAAGAGAGTCACTGTTCTGGTAGGGACAGTTTTATTCGCCAGGAACCAGGTCTAGATACATGATAGATATTTTATATTTGAGTGAGATAACATGTCTCATCTCTTCTGTCAGTCTGTCTGCAATAAAGGGAAAACTGGGGGGCTCTGAAAGGGATTATTGGACAGGGGTGCACTTAAGAGATTCACATCAAGCCCCAATACAGGCAAATATGTTTGCCAGAAAGCTCAGCGAGCTCTTGACTCTGGAATCCTCCACACAGAAGCTCTGTGTGAGTTAAAGCTTGTAGAGTAAGCAGATGAGGGAACAGAGGGGCAGAGCCACACATCTGGTTCGCACCGTCGACCCTGGAAGTACCAGATTCTTGTTGGCGCGATTTCTGCAGGTTTCCCTGTCTTCGTAGGGCAGCCTTGATAAATGTTTAGATTTTTTTCAGATGCAGTCAAATCCCTGGATTCTAAAAGAGACAAGAATGTGGGCTTGGGTTGAAATCTCAAGGCTGCCCTTTATTAATAGTTGGCCGTGTTCAACCTCACTTTTCTCACCCTTATGGTGGCGATATTAAGGAGGGGCGATCACCAGAGGTGTGTGGCCCTTTGTGTGTCCATGCTGCCTTGCAAAAGCGGCCAGCCCGCTCCAGGTCTGGCGGCTTCTGCTGTTGTCATCGCCAGCAGCAGCTACACCATGCCCTCCCTCCACTCATGAGAAGTCTGTTTTCTCCGTAGACTGTTGAGTAGCTTGGCAGTTTGGGTGGCCAGATAGGGTCTTCTCAAAAGACAGCTGTGTGCGCCTGGAGAGAGGGACAGCTGTAGGCAGATCAGTTCGCTTCCTGGAGTCAGGGATAAGGGGCTTTGTTTTTGAGCAAAGGCTCTGGGCAGAGACCATACCTAACTCAAATTCCTCGTGACTGGCTGAGTTAGCCCAGATGGCGATTGTCATTTGGCCCATTGGCTCTGGGTCCCTGGTTGAAAGCCGGTGTGAGAATGTGTATTTGCATAGCTTTATGTATGTGTCCCCATGGGGGCATGCTTGTGTGTCCATAGCTGTGTTTGTGTGTGCATGCTTACACTGTTGCTCACACGACCGTACGTTTACAACCTGTGTGCCCATGTGTAAGAGACACCTCATTTTCCACGTGACATGCAGAGAACATGAAGAGTCCCCTACTTGAGTCCAGGGTGCAGGGTGCATTTGACACATTTGAGGCAATCTGGGCCCTTCCAGTGAGTGTGACCGTCAACCCTCCACTCCAGCTCAGGGTCCCCTCCCCAAAATGGCTCATTTCCCTAAATGGCTTCAGAGCCCTGGCTCTCTGGGGACCCCCCAGGTACACCCAGCTCTCCCCTCTCTTTCCCTCATACCTTTTTTCTTGAAGATGATGCTGTTTCTTCTGCTCAAGAGTTTCTGGAGTTTGCTCTTTCTTCAGAGTGCAGGTTAAAGTTCTCTCTCCACCATGGAGCCATCCCAGTTTCCCTTTACTTCCCTTGCCCAGTCATCACTGTGGCTCTCCCAGCAGGCAGCACTTCTGATGGGCCAGAGGGCGGGTGGGCTCCTCACTGGCCTAGATTTTCCATGTTTAAACTTGATTCCTCAAGGCTGGAGCTGTCTGAGGTAAGAAAGCACAGATACGTTATAAACTAAGCAAGGAAAGTACATCCATTCTCTAAAGTTCTCTCCTATGTCTGAGGAAGTCACTGTCTGCAATTTGCTTGTGTAAATTAAGCATCTGACTTTTTTTTTGACGTGACATAGCATTATAACATTATATAAGTTTCAGGTGTTCATCTGGCAAGTCAACATATGTATATACTAAATTAAGTTCATTACTGAAATTCTAATTCTGTCCTTCACCATCTCCTTGTCCCTTTTATCCTGGTTTTCTCATTCCTCTCCCTCCTTCCCTTCCGGTAACCATTAATTGGCCTCACAGTCCGAACGTTTATTTTTTGTTTTGTTCAGTTCATCCGTCTGTTTCTTTTCTCTCTAGACTACAAACAAGTGAAATCATTCAGTGTGTGTCTTTCTCTGGTTTATTTCGTGAAGCATAATTCCCTTCACGTTTCTCCATGTCATTGTGAGTGGCAGAAAATCACTTACTGTTATCTTTTTTAATAGCTAATAGTATCCCACTGTGTAAGTACCTTCTTAATCCATTCATCAACCCGTGGAGACTTAGGTCGTTCCAGTGTCGGCAGGGTGAGCAGCGCTGTCCAGTGGTAAACCCTGTGGTAAACACTGGTGGTAGCTGCAAAGCTCTCCACGTTAGTGCTTTGTATTGTCTTGGTAAATGCCCAGACGTGGAGCAGCTGGATCATCTGGAATTTCCATATGATGGCTAGCACCCAAAAGATACATCACAAAAAATGTTAGAATACTAGAGAGGCTGTAGAGAGAAGGGAGCCCTCCCCCACCCTGGGCGGGGCTGTAAATTGGTGCGACCATAATGGAAAGCAGAGTGGCGGGAACTCGAAAATCAGGTATCTGATTTTCATATTTTATGAGCTTTTCCAACCACTAAAGTCTCACATTCATACGTCAAGAGACAGAGATCAGATTGCAGGGCAGAAAGGCGCGGAGCCAGTGTGTAACTGAAATCCAGGATGGCTGTTAGCAGCGGTCTTGCCTGGGGGCCGGTTGCCGTGAAGTACCGGTTGCCTGAAGTAGTTTTAGAAATGAAGTAAGTGCCATGAATTTGTAAACACAATGAAGTGCAGAGGGAGATGTTAAGCACTGTGAGTAAGCTAGGTTGTCCATCTACGTGATTCGGCTCTGTGAGATCTATATGGAACTCTTGAAACAGGTGATAGACATTTTGGGGCCTTGACCAATCTGCATGTTCTAAACACTCTGTAGCATCCATTTCAATAAGCTAAAAGTAATTAGCAAAATAATTCACCTTGAACTAGTTGGTTTTTTTTTTTTTTTTTTTAACTTTCTGGAAAAAGTGGTCATCAACCATAAAATAAATTGACACAAACACATTTTTTTTTTATTTCAGAAAGTCACTGCTAGAGTAGAGTTAACCTGATGACAGTTTCAGCCTGTTTTCCAACATCTTTAAAAATGCACAATAGATAATTTAAAAAAGAAAGTAAGATAATACACAAAGTTGTATTTTCATCAATTTGTGGCTCCCTAAATGGGGAGGGGAGGAATCATTCAGAAATTGTAGGTCTCCCTTTTCTGTTGCCATCTTGATGCAAGTATGTTTCAAATAGACTCAAAGTTTTCTAATTTGGCTGATTCTAAAGGGGAGTTCCCATATCTTTCATTCATCTTTCTGGAATGGGTCAGTATGATGTTATAAAAGGCTAATTTCACTTACATCTTTAAAGGGGTTGCCTACGTGTTTATCGTTTATGTGTCAAGCCATTTGTATTCAATGTATACCAGAAAACCAAAGTAGGCATCACTGTCTCAGCTGACTCGTTATGGGAATATGCCGTCTGGGGGAGTCACGGCCTTCTTGTGTCTCTTCCAACACCAGGATATTCCACATCAGCAGGCTGCATTTGTATGTCCTCTGCAGGACTGAGACAGGGCAATGCAAAGTCTGAGTCATCAGAGGAAGACTTGACTTGGAGGTTTGAAGTGGACATTCTAGAGAGATCTTCAACACCAAGAGCACAAATTCAAAATGGGTCTGGTCAACTTTTTGCTAATGAGGAGGCAAAACTGATCACAATCACTCGTGCCCTAGACTGTGTGGTATATTGAGACTGTGTGTTATCAATGGTCTGGACAACAGACCATTGAATAAATGCATTTAGATTATACAATGCATTTAGTTAGACAAAGATATTACAAATATTAGATTAAAGATGCTGGAATTCCATGGTACTGTGTTTGCTTTGCTGGAGTCAAGGATCTTTAGTGAGTCTTCTGTTGGAGTCCACAGTCATGGCATTCTCTTTGACAGACCTTGAGGGAACTTCCTGGGACAAGACTGTCATCTTTATTATTTTTAAAAAGTCATTCTTGTTCATTGCATAATTCATTCAACAAGGTACCTCCTGGGTGCCAGGCCCTGTTCTAGGAGTTGAGGATTCAGACTTGGACAAACAGATATAATTTCTGTCCCCCTGTGACGTATGTGTAGGGCGAATGTATAATCAGTCAACAAGCAGATAACAAGTCTCAGCACCAAGTAGGTCATTGAACTAGTTTATTTACCCAGTGACAGTGTGCAGTGAAGAACAACAGAGCAGGGAAGGAAGACATGTAGAGGTCACAGCCAGGGGTGGTGGTGACAGTGGATGGCAGACCCAAAGGAGGTGATGGGGTGAGCCAGGTGAGTATTTGGGGGAAGAACTTTTCGACTGGATGAACAGCAAGTTCTGAGACTTTGAGTGGGGGATTATGCCCCATCTGTGTGAGGAGCAGCAAAGTGTGGGTGACTTCAGAAACTTCGTTGCCTCTTTCCCACGGGTAAGAGGCGATGGAGAAAATGAGACAATGGAGGGTCTTGCCTGCATCAAAGGGATGCTGGCTTTTTCCCTGAATATGGTGGCATCTGAGGTTTGACAAATCTAGGTAAAGAGCTTACTAATGCTTATTCTAAAAGCAAAGCAAACACGAGAGTATGACTTCCAGCACCTTTAATCTAATATTCGTAATATCTTTGTATAACTAAATACATTTCTTTATCTCACTGTCAATGACCACAACTAGAAATTCAACTCTGTGGTGCTGAAGAGGTTTACAGTTCTGTTTTAAATCATTAGCTTTATTAAGGGGCTTTGGAATAACAGTGCATGGAGATAATAACCACATTAAGATGTGACTTTCTTGTTCTAGTTCTCTGGCCAATAACCACATAAAAGCACTCCCGAGGGATGTCTTCAGTGATTTAGACTCCCTGATTGAACTGTAAGTAATGAAAATTAAGTATATGTGTGCTTGTCATTGTGTGCCAGTTCATTGTGCTTTTATATTCCCTCTCCCTCTTTATTGCATTTTCCTTAATGTTAGAGCTAAAAATCTATGAAAAAAAAAAAAAAACCAGCAAAGCAGGGAAACATCAGCTAGTCTGTGTGGTTGGAATTTGCTGTTTTAGAATATACTTAACAGCATGAAGCATACACGCTAATGCTACTAAGTGTGTCCAGTCTTCTTGTGTTTGCACTTCTTACTGGAGGTAGTTTAACGAGATCGTCAAGGCCAGTGGTGATTGTGAAAACTGCCTTCCTCGACTATCCCATTTTCGCTCTGAGACCCTTTGATGGGTGGTGTCCTTCTGGCATTCCTTCCCCATTTGCAGCAGGTGGCTTGGTGACAGTTTCAAGAGGCTTTGGAGAAATGGTGATGTGTCATCTTGGAAAGCTCTATGTTCCACACTTGATACCATGGACAATGAAGACCATTAAATAAATTTGGTTGATAACATACAAGAAGTAAAACGTCTTAGATATAAGTAATTTGAAAAAAGTCCACGTGGGGGTTAGGAAGTATAACATGATGTTAGTACATCTAGAGTTTCACATTATTGCTGGAACATGTCAGATATGACTGTTTCTCTGTGTGTGTGTGTGTGTGTGTTTTGTTTTGTTTGTATTTTTCAGAGATTTAAGGGGCAATAAGTTTGAATGTGATTGCAAAGCCAAATGGTTGTATCTGTGGTTGAAGATGACAAATTCTACTGTCTCCGATGTGCTGTGTTTTGGGCCCCCGGAATATCAGGAAAAGAAGCTGAATGATGTGATCAGCTTTGACTATGAATGTACAACGACAGGTATTCAGACGCTCCATCCCCAAGAGCGACATTAATCTCTTTGTTTTTCTTTTGGACTGTCAACAGGAAGTGGGGGAAAATGGGTATAAATGTGTTCTGTCAAAATTACCTTAGAGCAATTGTAAGCATTGTAATGAACTAAGCTGATGTGGTACAAAAACTATCTCAATATTTTTTTTATTGAGGTAATGCAGTTTTACAACACCATGTGTGACTTAGGTGTGTAGGGGCACACCTCTTAAAATATATGTTGCCACACCCACCACCAAGGATTCATAAACCTCCACCATAGTCCACTGGCCCTCTCCCAACCCCTCTCCAGCAACCTTAATCTACGGTCAGATTTCCCAGATTTGTTTCAGTTTAGCTTGGATGGTTCCTTTGATTTGTTTCTCTCTATTGCAGTAATTCAACAAGTTCACAGGAGTTTGTTAAATGCACTGACTTTAATTTTGATTGCTTTTCTTGACAAAATTCAAGTTTCTCCAAAGATTTATTCATTTATTTATTAAAGATTGATTTATTCATGCATACAAGAACTGCAGTCCAGACCAGAGGGGTATGTGTGTGAGGGTCAGAGAATTCACCAGAGAGAGTGGGGAGCAGGACAGGCAGGTCTACTGAAATATACTGCTGAGGGGAGCATCAGGAGAAAGGAGAGGTCTGTTGCACCATGTGGGTCACCTCCCTGCCTGGGGATTGAACTTTGGCTGCAGTGGCTGTTGATAGCTTGATAGCACTGAGACTTTAACTCCTGAGCCACCAAGGAGGTCCCAAAGTCAGAGTGTAAGCTAGTGAGTTGGGAGTAAGACCATTCCTCATCAGGCTATTTCATGGAAAGCTGGTGTGGAGAGGCCCCGACGGCTGCTTCCTCGCTTCACCATTGTCCCTGTTCTCTGCAGTAAATAACATGAAGTTTATTGAAAATGCAACTAGTAAATCTACAAATCACTTTTGCAGCTTTGTGTCAAAAGAGATAACTAGGCAAACTTTAAGCAAGACAAAGTACAAATATATGTTAACTAGTTTTCAAACAAATGCTCACTGACGGAAAATGGAAAAGCTTGATTTAGCACCCCTAGGGCCTGTCTCTAGGTTTCAGTTTATACATTTTTCAGGACATAAGATAAAGTTAAAATCCTAACTGCCTTCACCATCACATCTTGTTAGAGGAGCAGGTGAATATCTCCCTATGAAAAGCTTCAGTGGAATGTGTCATGTCCAAAGCCAGATTATAAAGCGGAGAAGATCAATCCACAGTCTGAAGCCTATTTACCAGACTTACAAAAATAAACATTTAGGCTGGGAGTTGATATCTACAAAGCCTCCAGGCATATCTGTAGGAGCAGCAGGACTGAGAACTTAGAAAATAGTTACAGGAATGGAAAAAACAAAAATCCCACCAAGAGCAAAATGTCACATTTTTCAGTCCTGCTGCTGCCGTCCAAACAGATAAACAAAAACTCACAGCATAAAAGTGATTTTTAGATATCTTTGTAAATAGGGACTCTACAAAAGCCTCGTCTTTTCTGATAGAAACCTGAAATCTTGTGGAAATGCCCTTGTCACCAGTGAAGGGGGCTTACTGGCCTGTGTAATTGGCAAGTGCCCTTTCGCCAGCCAAAGCCACCAGGAGTTATTTATTAGGTGGTGGAACCTGCAGTAAATCAAGGTCAGAATCGATGGCATTTACACCAAAAGATGGCATTCAGGGCCGGCTGGCATAAAACGCTCAACCAGAGTTTGGTTGGGGCTCCTCTTTGCCTCTTCTCCAGAGCTTCTAGAAAGTTCACTAAATAGCAAGGTGAAGCGAGCATCTTTGCTGTTGTTCTCTTCACACCTGACCATGGCATGAGGAGGACATTGCTGACCTCTGAAGGAAGGGACATGGACTTTGGGAATAGTTTATATGACAAAGCATGATTTTGCCCTTAGCGCTTTGGGGGTGATTATGATGCTGAGCTGGCCACATATGTAATGTGTTTATTTAGCGATAGCATATCTAAATATATAGTGTATGTTTGTCTTTGCTGACAAACTTCCTGTTAAACCTTAGCACGTCTTGTCCCCTCCCCGGGAACAAGTTGCTGATCATCCCATCTGTGCTATTGTTTCACCCCGTTAGGCCTCATGACCGCAGGAGCTCTTGCTGACCACTCTCTCTTCATGACTAAATGGTGCCAAGAAGCTGTGACTCTCCTCCCCACCTCATAAGAACTAGGCCAATAAATCATGAGTTTAGGGGCCTCCTGTCTTCTCAGAGCAAGCCTTGTGCTCTGGTGCTTTCTGGAAGGCTGGGAGGAGCTAAGTGAGGAGGGTGGAAGGCGGAAAGCCCAGTCTGCGGACCTGTCACTGTTATCACGTCCTCAATGCAGAGTTGGGAAGAAGCATGCCTTCTGCATATCGCCTTCCCCTTAGCTCAGACTGTGAGAGAAGGAGAGTCTGGAGCTGTTTCGCCCCATTCTTCCTGGGGAGAGAAGGCCTGGCGCTGTTCTGTTCCTGGCACTGAGGTGTAATTAACACCACCAAGCCACCACTGGGCCGTTTCAGCTCTCTGGATTAATCACAGTCCTTCCACAGCCCTCTGCTTCAAGTCTATTTTTAACCACCTCCGAAATCCCTGATACCTACTCATGATTCCTCATGTTAGGTGGATAATTCACTAAATTCCTTAGAGGGAGTGAAGTTTGTATCCTAATTGTCCTGTTAGCTTCCCTATTTCAGGGCTGATGAAAATGCAAAGAGAAATAATGCATTAACATGCAGTTTCTCTCCCAATAGGATCGGCATCATGTATAATTTATTTTCTGCAAGTGCTATAAATAGATATGTAAAAATCTGTTGATTCCAGTGGGACCAGGGCCTATTGCAAGAGTCCCACTGACATCATGAACTTAATCCAATGTGAATGGAAGTGGCAGTGCTTTCTGCCGAGAAAGCCATTAATACTTAACACTAGTAAATGGATGTCACAGCAATATGTGTATTCATCGAGATCTTTCCACAGTGAATGTGCTTTTAACGTTTGAGAAAGATAAATTAAGATGGGGGTGGGAGAAGATATTTAAATTCCTGAATTCCCTCCTCCCGTACACGCAGACACATCAATTATTTAATTTCATCCTCTTCTACTCTCCCTTCCTGCCCCTCCTCCTCTTCAGGGAGGGGTTGCAGAGGGGGCGGAGGGGATCCTTATCACAAATTACATTGATAGTTCAAATGGTTTAAGAGCCCATGTTGTTCCAAGTTGTCAGTCTAGGAAGATGTTATGAAATCAGCGTTTGGGTCAAAATATATTCATGAAAGCCTTGGTTTACAAAATGCTCTGTATACTGACAGCTTTTTCATTCTGGGATTCTTTACTAAATCCCCTACTTTTTGGTCTGCTCTGTAAATGACCTGTAGGTTTTTTTTCTTTTCTAGTCGTGCTCATGTTGCTGAGAATTAAGAGTGCAGTCAGGGGCTCACCAGAACAAGGAGACTGAGTTACAGCATCCCTCTCAGGAATGTCTGGAACCTTCAGCAGACTTGGATTAGATCTATGTAACGGGAGAGGGGCTCATAGTCTCTGGGTTGTCACAGAAAGAATGCAGCTGTGTTCTGAGTCCTTCTCTGTCTTAGGAAGTCAGCCAGCACTGACAGTTCCCACCTTCCTTTCCCGTTGACTGGCACTGAACAGGAACCAGCCAAGCCTGGTGGAGCCCACAGTGCATCCCAGTGCCAGCAGGAAGGGACGGAGGTCGGGCTTTTTCTGTTAGCCTTTGCCCAAGCAACGCTGGTATTTGGGGGAGTTGACAGCTGGGTAGGACTTCCCAAGCCTTGTGCCAGCAACTTGCTACTGTGAGCGTTGTGTGTATAAAGCACAGAAGGATGGCCATGGGGGCCTCTGTGCTAACACGGACCTGCACCCTTACCAGCCCCCATGGCAACCTCAGGAAACAGTCCTCACTCGCACGTTGCTGCTCAGTCGCCTGAAGCTCAAGTTTCTCACCAAGGTCACAGAACTTGAGGTGGAAGGAGGATCCCGAGCCCAGCCTATCTTACCTCAGAGTCCCTACTCCTTAGGATGCCCCCCCTTTCCAGGCTGGGGGTGGGGATAGCCACTCTCCCTGAGCACTTCTGCCTGTTGGGGTGCACAGACAGTCTCCTCTTTGCTTCTCTCTCTTCTTATTGCACCTTCATGCATCTCACAACCTGTGCCCCCACAATCTCAAAGTGGGCCAGAGAGCATGCAGCCAACCCTGCCATAGTCAAGAAGCCAGCAAGCATTTATTAAGCACCCACAGTATACTCAGGATGGAGAGAGGGACACGTGCACAAACTAACATGTGCCTAGCGCTCTCTGCTCCAGGGACCGTTCTGAGCGTGTGAGTCCTAATAGGTGGTGAGGAAACGCAGACAGAGAGAGGTCGAGTAACTTCCCCAAGATCGCTCAGCACAGCTGACATCCTACCTTAGATGTCATTGAAGTGGACACTCTTCTGAGAGTGTCATGTGGTGGCTAGGGCACAGGAGCTAGACTGTCCTTCCTCAAGCACCTACTGTGTCTTCCTCAGACCTCAATTCTGTATTTATCAAGCACCTACTATGTGCTAAGCCCTGAGCAAGGCTCACTACCAGCATCACTGGTCTGTCCCTGCCATGAAAATGAAGTCACAGGCTCCACCCCAAGGGAGTGGCCCTTTTGTTCTGTAGGGAATAAATTCACCAAAGAGCTAGGTGTAGCTGAACCGGGCAGAGTTTTACCAGAGACTAACGTGTGAGGGAGCCAGTGTAGGGAAGGAGAGTGTAGCCGGCTTCTCAGAGAGGGTTAGGAGGCCATACTTGAAGGGTAGGTCTGAAAGGCGGGCGGGGAGGAAGCGCTCAGGAGCACAGCTGGCTGTGGCCCGGCTTACACAGATTGGTGGACCTCGCCCTCCCCCCAGGAAACTGTGAGGTGATCATAGAGAGGACCTGGGGCTCCCCCCATTGTGTGAGGGCCAAGGTGCCTGACAGGGCTCTCCAGTCCCGGAGTCTGTCCCCCTGTTCAAAGAGGACTCAGGGCAATGCCCTCCACAGGCGCTCATTGGCCTCAGCTGCCTCGGGCAGTCCCATTGCCCCATAATGTGAAGTAAACTGAGGCCTCATAAGGGGAGGTGCCCCACCCGGGAACTCGGGGTACCCTACCCGCGATCTCGGTGTAGGAAGCTGCGTTGGGCAGTCTGAGTCCTCACACAGTGCTGTTCCCATGCCTCAAGCTACCCTCCCTCCCTGCCTCTCAGCTCTCCTCCCCACCCCGCTCCACACTCCCAACCTCAACTCTCAGCCCACCTCTTGCCTCTATTCCTTTTGCCTGTTCCACCTTTATTCCCTGCAGCGAGGCGGGCCCCATATTCCCTGTGTCACGTGACGTCTGCTGTGCGGCCTAGTTAGTCAGGCAGGGTTAGTTCTTGGCCGGCTGCCGTGTGTGCGCTTGCACCGTCAGAGGCTCTGAGACCCCGGGCCTGACTGGGGAAGCCCTGGGTTCGGAGCTCTGGGCTCCCACTGGCTGCGAACTCACCGGCTCCTGCCTCTGTGAAATGGCTCAGAGCTCTGTGATCACTCCCCTTTCTCCAAATCTGGCTCTGTGGCCGCTTTTAGAGACTAAGACTTAATGAAGCCAGAGCCTCACCTGAAGCTAGCACATTAGGGAAGTCTGTAGATGGGACACAACAGGGAAGGCTTCACGGAGGAGGTGGGACTTGAGCAAGTGTGGGCATGGATTGGGTGGGGAAGATATGGAGAAACCCCAGATTTTCCCATAGGGCTGACTTTCCTTGCCAAGCACCCACCAGCACTTTACGCCTTGTGTATTTAGCTCGCCAAGAAGCCTCCCATGTTGCCAGATCCCTAGACAAGGAAATAACCAACCTTAGTCTTTGTAAGTTTTTAACATGCTTTCTTCATTGGTTCCCTTCCCCCCTTCCCCCACAACCTACCAGCTGGCCTTGTACCTGGGGCATGCTTACCCTGTTCTGTGGTAAATTCGGGTCAGCAGTGCTCAGGGACAGCCTGACTGCAGGCTGACTCCCGCTGAGGGGAGGCCAGCACCCCGCGCCACGAGACCAGAGCGTGTCTGAAAGTGCAGTTATGTCCCTTCACTGCTAGTGAAGCTGAAGTGCCATCACATCCCAGGGAGCCTCCAAACCCAGGAGCCCCCAAAGTCACTACCCTGCACTGGGGACTTTATAGACCCCCAACCAGCACAGAAGCTTTGCTTTCGTTTCTGGATTATGGGGTGCCATGTGGGGAGTTTCATTGCAGCATGGTAGTACTTGCCCCATGGGTATCGTTGATGATGTAAGAACCCCCTTGTCACGGACAGTGAGGGCAGAACCACAGGACCAACAGGCATCCTTCTTCCCAGGCTGTGGTGAGAGGCCAGAAACACAGCACCTGCCCACTATCAGGACCATGCACCCTCCTTCCCGAGGTGACCGCTGTGAGTTTCAGGAATGTTCTACAACACCATCTCTGTCTTACCTCTTGGAAATCTTTCCAAATGTGAGATCTTTCAGCCACGTTTGTGAGCTGTTTCGAGAAGCTGCGCCTTCTGTTGCATAATGCCGTGTCGGCCAGATAATGCCATGTCGGCCAGGCGCCTCTCCCAGCCTCCCAGAGTAAACGCCGTCTGCCTCGCCCCTCCTTCCCAGCCCTGTTGGAACAGGTGATCCGAAGGGCAGAAGGCAGACGTGGCCCACACCCCCCCGATGGTCTCATGGACACTTTCTGTTTGAACACCCATTCCCAGATTTTGTCGTCCATCAGACCTTGCCCTACCAGTCGGTGTCGGTGGACACATTCAACTCCAAGAACGATGTGTACGTGGCCATCGCCCAGCCCAGCATGGAGAACTGCATGGTGCTGCAGTGGGACCACATCGAGATGAACTTCCGCAGCTACGACAACATCACAGGTGGGTGGGGCTCACCTCGTGCGGTGTGGCGCAGGCTCCTGGGAGAAGGAACCAACTGTGTTTGACTCTGACTTGGTTAGAGTTGGGGCGCAACAGCACCTAGGTGTTCCTCTGGCTGGTCTGCCTGCAGGTGAGGATAGACGCCCTCTGTCCCAGCCAGTCCACCCTTATGTCTTGCATTTTTCCCCGACTTGGCCAGTTACTGGGGAAGACAGAAACCTCAGGTAACGACCCTGTTTACTGTGGGTTGCCCTGTTGAGGGAGAGGGACTGGGGAGCTGTGCGCAAGGGGAGGCATTTTCCAGAAGTCACGGGACAACCGCCTAGTCCTGAGCCATGATGGCAGCCTAAGGTCGCACCACTTTACAGCAGCTCAGTGTGCCTGGACTCTTGTTAAGCTGACTGCTGACTAATATGCTAATGCGTGCACTGCATGCACACACAAGCGGGCACTCGTGCACACATGCACACAGACACATGCACACACCAGCGGGCACATGCGCACACAGACATGCACACAGACATATGCACACACCAGCGGGCACATGCGCAC
>NW_004567113.1:46032748-46060074 GCF_000260355.1 Condylura cristata
CACAGGCACACACCAGCGGGCACACGTGCACGTGCGCACAGAGACAGGCACACACCAGCGGGCACACGTGCACACATGCACACAGGCACACACCAGCGGGCACACGTGCACACATGCACACAGGCACACATGCTCCATGGCTTGTTCTCTGCCTTCTTGCCAGAGCTTGCTGATCTCTCTGCTTTTTTCCACTTTCCCCTACCTACGTCCTCTGTACAAGCCCAAGTGGGGTTTTCCTGTTCAGCTTCCCGCGGACAGACAACTTTGTGAGAAAGATGCATGTTTTCTTTTAGATTCACCTGAAATTTCGTGATGGTGCCTCATCTAGTTACTTGCGTCTGTTTCACTCTTTTCTCATTTTTCCCATTTTATTTTGCAATTTTTTCACACATCAAAAGCAATGGAAGGAATTGTATACTGAACTTTTAAAAAAAGATTTATTTATGTATACAGAACTGGGGTACAGGCCAGAGGTGCAGGGGCGGTGAAAGGACCAGAGACAGAGTAGGGAGCAGAACAGGCTGAAGCACACTGCTGAGGGGAGACAGGAGAGGTCTGTCTCTCCACATGGGTCAGTTCCCTGGCCGGGGATTGAACTCGTGCTGCAGTAACTGGGGCTGGCTTCAGAGTGCTGCGTTTTGACCCGTCGCCTCCAGGGGGGCCCTTTACACTGAACATTTTACATTCACCCTATGAGCTCACTGTTTACATGATGCTGAGTTCACTTGATCTCTAGCTGGTCATCCCTATACTTAGCTGTTAGTCTGACTCAGGTGTGTGTGTGTGTGTTTCCAATAGCTCCAGCTTTCCCTTTCCACACCTTTCCCTTAGGGAGTGGCTGCTGCCTTGTGCTTGCTAGTAAGCTCCATCTCCCAGTCTTCCCAGAGTTTGGAAAGACTCCCCCAGACAGAACAAACCCTCAGGGAAGACTCTCTCAGACTCAGCACTTCTCAGCACTGAGAAGATTCTTCATAAAGTCCCTTCTTTCTTCTTCCCATCACCAACCTTTATGCCCCTTTGGCCTGCCTCCGAGCCTCAGAAACCTCACTTGACTTTCTCAGTTTCTGTAAGTATTTTGTTGTGTGGAATCTTTCGACTCTGTCAACGCCCTTCCCTGTTTTCTTTCAGTGAGCACCTGTGAAATAGGAGTTAGTGGCTCCGCGGCTCAGGTGTTGGGGGTCAGGTTTCATTAATGCTCCTTTCGACTCTGTCAGGAGATCCTGGCCTTAGCCCTGCTGAAGGGCGCTGTCTGCTGGCTTTTACCTAAGTGGAGAAAGTCCAAATAGCCTTTCCAGGCCCTCGCTTGTCAGCCGTGATAGCCATCCTGACCCGGGGCAGCGTCACCGCGGCTGCCCCCTGTGAGCGGACTTCCCTCCCGAGTTGAAGTCAGAGCAGCGTTTGGCTGGTGCAGACAGAAGCATCTCTAGGTAGGATTTCCGGTCGGGGGAGGCTCCTAGGAGTCTCTCAAAGTGGCTTGGAAGCAGGTGCGGGGTGTGTGGACAGGCAGGGGGAGAGTCGTCTCACCCCTGAAAGGTAAATGATGGGTGAAGGAGCTGGCCCCTCCGCCACCTCGCCCCTGCCCACAGCAGGAGGTGGGAGCTGAGTGAAGTCTGGTTCTTGGCGCTGGGACCCCAGGCCAGGGCTGGCGCAAATGGAGGGCGCAGCGACCCCTGACTATGGCTCGGGCTATGTGCCTGGAGGGGAGGGGGAGCACTCTGTTCAATGCCTGGGCAACTCCGACAGATAGGGGCTCTGCTCTGGAAACCCAGGAGCTTGACAGCATTGCTGACTGCCTCCGGAAGTGGGCGTGGCTCCTCCTCCAGGAAATGGCCAACAGTTGCGTCCTACGGAGACGTTGTGGGGATTGCCTGGTGCCACGCACCAGCACACGCGGCCTCTGCCACCATTCCTAGTGGAGAGACCAAGGCTCCACCCAGGAGGCACAGCATGGGGCAGGCCCAGCACTGTCTCCCAGGCAGACTTGGGCACCTGCCAGCTGCAGTGTGCTGGAAAGGAGATGGCAGCGGTGGTACCGGCCTCCAAGCATCTGCAACTGGTGACATGCCCAAGTTCACATGTCTGTGTGCAGCTGTGCATTCCTTCACAAAGAGCCTCGAGCATTGACACTGAGCCGGACATAGGCTGGATGCGAGGGCCATGCAGTGTGTATGTCAGATTTGAAACCTCCAGCCTCAAGGAGCTTGTCATGGGGGAAGAGACGATGAAAAGGACAATTGTAATGCTGGTGTGATGGCCTGCTGGCAAGCGAAAAGGCAAGATTTGAAGTGTTGGGTGTGAGAGGAGTGAGCTTTACAGTGTTGGGTAAAGACTTCTTTAGTAAGGAGTCATTTGACACCTGGGACCAGAGGGGATCCCAGACTCTGCAGCAGTCAATGCCAAGTCCGGGGTCAGAGGGTATCTTACTGTTTGGGGCCTCCAAGGCTGGCTGGTGTGAGCACGTGATCCTGCAGGAATGGTAGGAGATAACGAGAGAGGAAAGAAGGCTGAGGAAAGAAGGCTGATCGTGGGGGCCTTGAGGCCTATGAAGACTACGGCTTTTCCTGGGTGCTTGCAAAGCTATGGATTGGGGGTATAGGGGTCTGGGGGGAGTATGGAAGGTGAAGGTGCCTGGCAGTGCTGGCTCAGAGTCGTCTGGGTGGGGGTGACACAAGGGCACAGGCAGAACAACTAGTTCCGAGGCTGTGATGCCCTGGAGAGCTAGGACCCTGGGAGCCCCCAGCGGTGGGCGGCAGGAAGTGGTCTGTGGGGTGGCGAGCTTGGGGCCGAGGCTGGGCCTCGCGGGTTTCCAGGGATTCATCAGCCCTCTCCGTCCCCTTATCTGCATCTTTGGACAGGTGGGCAACTCTGACATGAAGCCCCTGCATCCACTCCACAGCCATGAGCTACCATGGTGTGGTAGTTCGTGTTAACAGCACAGCACCAGGTGGTTTTTGATAAAACTGGCTCCAGATCTTTCTAGTTGTGACTTTGATGAGGTTATTTCATTTCATCTGTAAATAGAGATTTCATTCAACTGTGAAGTGGAATAATTCCGACGGAAATAAATGGGTAATGTGTGTAATGCTTTGCACAGTGCCCAGCTGACAGGAAACCCTCATTGAGAAGTGGGGTATCAGTTGGGACAAAAATAGATATTTGATTACCATTCTTTACTACCACTAGGGAAAACCACCAACTTTTTAGTTCATGAAATTGCGTAGAACCCACACGTCAAGTTCCAACACACCCCACCAAATAACTGTTGTTCATTTCCTGTCATGTATTGATTTATGATCACATTTCACAATTTGGCCTTCTCCCAAATTTATTTCTCCTTTCACCTGAGTCTCCATGCGCAAACATAGCCTCCTCCAGGAAGCACTCATGGATGACCTTAGTGAATGAAGTATCTATCTTTCTTGTTCCCTTAGTACATGAATTTCCATAAATACAAGTGAAACTCATTGCCATCTTTTCACTTTAAGGAAGGCAACTAACATTTATGCACTTAGTGATTTATAGGTCTTTGCTCACATAAACCACACGACAACCTCATAACACGTGTACTTATTGTCTCTACTTTGCAGTAAAAGTAAAACAGGAGCAGTCCTCCTTCCTCCATAAACCCCAACTCTTGGACTTCAATTAAAAACCACTTTATGACTTTCATAAGCAGAGAGGTGCAGGGGCCAGCAGAGTGGTCTGCGGGAGGCAGCAGAGGAAGGCAGTGTGGACGTAGGGTGGGGTGTGCTGGAATTGAGCCTGGTTGGAAGGAAAGTCCTGCAGGGCACTCGCCCTGGCAAATATCATGGGTCCCAACCCAGAACCACGTGCCTTGAACAAGACCAAGGAAGACGTCATTCGTCCTGAGGCTGTGCCATCCTCATTTGTCATCTTTGATCACAACAAGGGCTGGCAGAAACTTCTCAAGTCTTTCCAGGCTAGACAGGGGCTCAAGTGTTCACTTTTGAGGCCCACTGAACTGTAGTCATCCATCTGTCTTGCAGAGAGTGAAGGAAGCCATGGGCAGGCTCATCCCACGGCTCGTCCTCTCCTTTATATCTCTTCTCAGCTGTCCTGTGTTGAGTTTATTTTGTTTTGCTTTTGATTTCTGCACACTAAGTATGTCCCAGCCTCTTTTCTCCCTACAATAAACACCCATGCATGTACACACATACACACACATGATAATCGCTTCTTTTAGTGACAGTTCCACAGGTGACAAGTGTCTTCAGGACAGATTTTACAGAGCATCTTTAAGGAAGACCTTCTTCCTCCATGGCCTGGGCTGAAGCAGGCACACTGGGCAGCAGGGACCACATCGAGGCCGTTCAGGAAGGACACAGGAGCTTACACTCTCAGTTAGTGTTCACAGGGTGGATGTCAGTGAAGTTTCTGAGAAGCTGTTTGATAGTTTAACCCTAGAAACCTTTGAAAATGTCACAATGTATACCCAGCAAGAATACTGCCAGATGAGTTTCCAAACGAAAAGATCCGCCAGG
This sequence comes from Condylura cristata, assembly GCF_000260355.1. Classification (NCBI taxonomy): domain Eukaryota; kingdom Metazoa; phylum Chordata; class Mammalia; order Eulipotyphla; family Talpidae; genus Condylura; species Condylura cristata. Next base: position 46,037,251 of record NW_004567113.1, read on the forward strand.
AAGCATGTTACTTACAATAATGAAAAGCTAGAAGTAGCTGCGATGCCCGACAATACGGGTCAGTTCATTGATGTGGTGCGTCTGGGCACTGGCATGCAGTTGAGTCTTAGATGATGCTGAGGGAAGGGTTACCAAACCCCACTAAGTTGCAACCCATGTACTGAACTTTGCGCTCCCCAAAAATCATCTCTTGGTATCTGCAGGAGGTTGCTTTCAAGACCCCTAAAATCCAAGGATGCTCAGTTCCCTTATACTCGGCCCTTGGTATTTGCAAATGCCACATCCACAGATTCAACCTGACAGCTGTGGCTGAGGAACCCATGGCGATGGAGAGCTGAGGAACACATGGCGATTGCATTTATTGAAAACAATCCTCATAAAAGTGCATCCGCCAAGTGCGGTTTAAGTGAACTGCCAAAGTTCAAACTCATGTTGTTCAAGGTCAGCAGTACTGTATGGCATTAAAAAATCAAGCCCGTAGAAGATGCAAGAACATGGGGAAATATTCACAATGGTAAAGTGAAAAAAAGTAGGTCATCAAAAAAGCTATGTGTACTGTAGGTCCAATGCTATTTTTGAAAGCATACATTTGGATATTTGCTTAGCAAAGATTGAGGAAACATGAAGATATCAAGTTCAGCATGTACAGTGAAAGTGATTTTGACTTTTTTCTTTGTGCTTTCTGGTCCCTTGGTGGTGGGGCATAGACTGGAGTCAGATTACCTGGATTTGAACACACACTGGCTGTGCAACTCGTATTCGCTGTGTTCTCTCAGGCTCTGTCTCACTTTTCTATAAAATGGTGTCGATAATGATGGTAATCGTCCCTGCCTCACCTGGTTGTGTGAAGATTAAAGGCACAAAGACATACGAGGTGTCTCGTATGCTGTTCAGCACTGAATGTGCTTTATGTTACCCATCACTATTCTCAAAATTTGCTTTGCTGAATATTTATAACTTTTAGACTTAGGGAAAAATGTAACTGTTTGTTGTCAGTGAAGGAGAGGGGCCAGGTTCTTAAAAGAAGTCAAAACAGTGAAAGAGAAAAGTAAACAGCACTCCAGAAACTACCTCTCTGCCCCAAAGTTAATACTAAGGACAGAAATTGGGTAATTATCCTTATAATTTACAAACCAAATTCACTTTGGTCCAGATTGCCTGGAAAATTAAGGGAAAGCGGTAACTTGTAATTGAATGACCTGCATGGGGGGAGAGCACCCTGAGACCTGGGTGGGCTGTTGCTTGCAGGCTGGAATGGGGCGATTGGGACTGGGGCACAGGGGCAGGAGCAGTGGGCAGAGTGGGAGAGGACACGGGAGGTGCCAGGGCAGGAGAATGTCGACTGAGAATGTCCCCCCACCCCCGCCTTCTGGAAAACATACGGTTCTCTGACTTTGTTAGATTATTCTGCAGCACCTATGCAGTCCTTGCTAGGGCCAGTCAGAGAAGGGGGTAGCTAGGCCTTCTGGTTGTCAGGACGTTGCCTCCATTATGCAATCACGATACGGACTCAGGATGGACCACCTGCTGTGTGTGTGTGTGTGTGTGTGTGCATGCCCTGGACTGCAGGCATGGACCACAAGGCTCTCATTTAGTCTTTACGGCAGCCCTGGGGGTCAGGGCTGCAGCATCTCAGTCTCATTCTGTAGTCACCTCGCTCATGCCGTATTTTGAACAGTGAAGGGCTGTGTATACAACAGTGGTCCCCATAATTGCAGATTGCAGTCTTGTATAATGGATACTTGCTGACCTTGGCACGATGATGAAATTGCCCCAACACACATTAGAACACCACTAAGTGACCTTGACTATACAGGCGACTATTCTGTGTTCAGAATTGAGTTGGCTGGCAGAGTCAGGACGCTTACAAGCTGCAGGGCTGGGTTGAACCCCGCACCCAGTGGAGGGTTGCAAAATTTGACCCTGTTTTCTGTCTCCACTTCCTCTGGCTCTGGAAGCCAAATGAGGTCAAATATCTTCAAGCCCGCCCTATGCTTTTCCCCTCCCATCTCTGAGTCCCTGTTCCTTCCTTCCTACCCTGGAGAGAAGAAGCCTATGTAACTGCCTCATTCTGCCCTGTGGAATTCAGAAACACCTGCATGTCAGTGAGTGTCCTCACTAGGATACCTGCCTCCAAAAATGCCAGTTGACCTGCCTTGCCTATTTCTATGGTGGTCCACTGAAAAAGGAAATTCAAATTGAATTGAGGGGCATGATATGTAACATGAATTTTGCCATCTCACCATCTTTCAGGGTACCCTCAGTGGGCTTAAGAACCTTCATGTTGTGGGGCATCCAATCTCTGAACTCTTTTCATCTTGAAAACTGGAAGTTGCCCCATTACAAACAGCTCCCCCTTCTCCCCGCCCCCCAATCCCACACAGCACCACCTGTGTACCTGACTGCTCTGATGCCTCCTATAAGTGGCGTCCTACATGGTCTCTTTGTGCCTAGTTTGTCTTTCATAATGTCTTCAACATTCGTGTTGTAGCATGTATCAGAATTTCCTTTCATGACCGCACAGAATTCCATCGTGCATGTATAAATGTTTACTCAGTGCCTTCCCGTGGAGACGTGGGTGGCTTCCACCTTTTGGCTCATGTGCATGAATGTGACTGTCACAAATATCCCTTTGAGACTCCGCCTTTAATATTTTCGGGTAGAAGCCCAGAGTTAACTTAAATCCTGTGGTCCACCAGATTTGATTTGCCGACACACCGCCATACTGTCTTCCACAGCCAGAGTTGCGTTTCACCCCAGCCTGCGTCCACCCAGCTTCCCACGCCACTGTAGAGGCACAGTTCACTGCCGCCACCCTAACCCCTCTCCTTTCTTCGGGGCGCAGGTCAGTCCATCGTGGGCTGCAAGGCCGTCCTCATCGACGACCAGGTCTTCGTGGTGGTGGCCCAGCTCTTTGGGGGCTCCCACATTTACAGGTACGACGAGAGCTGGGCCAAGTTTGTCAAGTTCCAAGACATAGAAGTCTCTCGCATTTCCAAGCCCAACGACATCGAGCTGTTTCAGATTGAAGACGAGACCTTCTTCGTGATTGCGGACAGCTCCAAGGCGGGGCTGTCCACCGTGTACAAGTGGAACAGCAAAGGCTTCTACTCATACCAGTCCCTGCACGAGTGGTTCCGGGACACGGACGCAGAGTTCGTGGACATCGACGGGAAGTCGCACCTGATCCTGTCCAGCCGCTCCCAGGTCCCCATCATCCTGCAGTGGAACAAGAGCTCTAAGAAGTTTGTCCCCCACAGTGACATCCCCAACATGGAGGACGTGCTGGCTGTGAAGAGCTTTCGGATGCAGAACGCGCTCTACCTGTCCCTCACCCGCTTCATCGGGGACTCTCGGGTGATGATGTGGAACAGTAAGCAGTTCGTGGAGGTCCAGGCCCTCCCCTCCCGGGGGGCCATGACCCTGCAGCCTTTTTCCTTTAAGGAGAATCACTACCTGGCCCTGGGGAGTGACTATACATTCTCCCAGATCTACCAGTGGGATAAAGAGAAGCAGCTGTTCAAAAAGTTTAAGGAGATCTACGTGCAGGCGCCCCGCTCCTTCACGGCCGTCTCCACCGACAGAAGAGATTTCTTTTTCGCATCTAGTTTCAAAGGGAAAACAAAGATTTTTGAACACATAGTTGTTGACTTGAGTCTGTGAAGGTGTGGTGGGTGAATTGAAAGGCCGTGGAGCACTTTCACGAGACATGAGAGTCGTCACGGAACAGGACGGGGGGAGGGGAAACAGGTTCAGAGCAGTGAAACTTGAAAAGTAAAATAAAAAGCGCACTGGGGAAATAGTTAGACATTTTCAAACTTTTAGAAGTCACATTTTAATCAGGGATTGCATTTACTGGCTAACTGCATGACACGTCATTCTGCCACTTAATGACATCGTAAAGCCTGTCGTTACTGAGAAAAGAGTACAGCATTAGCTCATACCATCTAGAAAAACGATGTGCTTTTCTGTTCTTTTTTGTTTTAATGAAGGAGAAAAATCGGCTAAGATGGGACAGCTGTTACAATGAAATAATAATAATAATAAAATGACCAAAACAACAGTGGGCCCTTCTCGTTCCATTTTAGCGATCTTTTTGGTAAGAATGAGTGAAGCCAAAGTCAGCTGCAAAGATTTGCTGATGGTTAGCGTAAAAATCTGATAACACGCAGTGATACTATTTTGAGCCGCCCAGCCTTTCTGAATCTCCCGGCAGAGGAGAAGCTGATGTGACTGGCTCACGCGAATGTTCGTCACAGGTATGTGGATAAAACAGTGTCTGACGTTGCTCCCTCCACCCCAGAGAAAATGATTTGCTGACACATGGCAGGCCAGGCCTGCCCCGGCACATCAGCATGGAGTTTCCCCTCTTCCTGTGGTTCTAACCTGCCCCCCCACCCCCCGCGGAGGCCAGAGCAGTGATGCTGGTTTGATGCTCTGTGACTCATCTGCTTCTCTGAACCCAGCACCTTGAGTTCTGGGTTCCAGCAGACAAGCCAAAACCGGAGCGTTTTACTCCATCAGAGCAGTGGGATGGGTATTTCCATAGCGTGAGCCTTTAGTAGGATTTTTGAAGTGAGATTCTGTGGAGTAAGAGGAGACTTCATGCAGTCCGGGTGTGCTCCGAAGCCCAGGGGTGGCCTTTGATATGCACATGTCTTTTGCCCTCTGGGCAACTTAATATTTCAAGTCAGTGACTCCCAACCTGCCCGCCCACACACCTGCCTGCCTACTTGCCTGCTCATTCTACAGGCCTGCTTTGTTGATTTGCTGATATTTCTGCTGTCAGTGCAGCCCTGGCAAAGGTGGCGTGGCCCCAGATTGAAGAACCAGGATATTTGCGACAACAGAGCGCTCCCTCCTCTGCAGGACTTCAGCAGAGGAAACCCCCAAGTCCCACATGCTCACATGAGACCACACATTGACCTTATCTCATCCAGGTGTGTGTGTGTGGGGGGGGGTTGTTTCAGACTGATCCTCAGGGGTAAGCTGAATCCCACGAACTCGGTCTGCACTCAGGAGCTCAGGGGGTCAGGAGGCCTATTTCAAACCATCCCTTTCTGGCATGGACCCTCAGGAAGCTCTTGAGGGTCTTCTGTGGAAGGTTCCAGGTGGATGTTGGGTAATCAGGAAACCTGACAAGCACTTTCTCTTTAGAGAATAAGTTAACAGTTTTGGGAGAGAAAATGCCAGAATAATCCAGCCACTTCTCTTCTAGCCATGAAAGTAGCATCAGCATACTTACTGCATTATTTTTAAATGATTGCTAGTCATGAGTCGGTAGATGTTTTCCTACAAACATGAAGCAATGCAGATCAAGGCAGTAACTAGCACTTAGAGAACCATGGATTGATGGCACAACCGCATCCTTGGGGACATTCTGGGGCTGCATGCTGAGGGCATCACTGCTTGGAACTTTCCTACCAAGCTCTGACCCAACAGGAGAAAAGTGGTCTGTTTTCTTTGGCAAGTCACTGTCCTTCTTTCTTCTGTGTTCTCTCGCCTTTCTGGCTCATTTTAGTTGCCAGCGTCAACTAAAGTGTCCGGATGCCAACATCAGAGGCTGCAAGTGAGAAGTGCTGTTCTGCCTCTAGCTATCCCTTCTGGTGCATGACACCCCCAGACTAGTCTAGGTGGAAAAGTGGGCACTTTGCCAACAGTGGAGATGTCGGCACAGCCCAGAACCTATCCTGGATGGGAATGATGTCCCTGCGCCCAGGCCTTACAGAGACACAGCGGGGCCTCCGCCTTCCAGTGCTCCAGCCTCCCAGCCTTGCTACAGAGGTGGTAGCAGGTTGCCCTTTGACCTCATCACAAAGTAACATAAGCACTTCCCAGAAGCTGTAGACCAGGCACTACAAGATGCTGGACTGCCCATGGGGGACTTACTGATCCAGGTGAAAGGAAGTTCTAGAGCCACTGGAGGCAGGGATGGGTGGGAGGAAGGTGTTAGGGTGGGAAACCCACTCAGCAGCCATTGGGCTTGCTTTCTCCTTTTAACAAGTTTTGGGCGGATCAGAACCTGCATGAGAGAGGGGTTCATGCTGGCTGAATTATCAAAGGCACAGGGATGGTCTTGGTGTGAGGGGGTAGAAGCTTTGCTTCATTAACCTTATTGCTCCATCCCAACAATCTCTTAAGTTTTAAACAATTTCTTCAAGAAGTTGCCTTTCAGTCATAATTTAAGACCAAAACTAACAACAAAAACCAGAGCAGAGGGCTCCGTGAGCCTGCTCTTAGAAGACACTAGGCGTAGCTGTGGTGGCTTCATGTCCTCACTGTTAGTTCCTCTCAGTCTTTCATCATTCTGATGGGGAGACACCCCAGCTGAGTCCGTCTGCGTGGCAGGGAGCCCAGTATGCCAGCCTTAACGCATGGAATTGCCTTCAATGCCATCCGGCCTTCTGGGAGTGGTCTTCTACGCACAAAAACATGACTTGGGTATGATGGGCCCAGGTTCTTGACAATGGATAAAAGACCACCTTGAATTTCAGCAATGCTTTATGTTTCTTCGGCGTTCCTCTCATTATTCATAAAATAGGTCTTCAGTTTAGCAGAGACAGGTGTTATTCTAATTTCAGAAAGAAGCCAATAAATTCAGAAACACTAAGTCAGTTTCCTGTTCAAGATGGCCCAGGCATGAGTGGCAAAACTAGAACACTCCCTCTGGTCAAGCAGCAGGCTCTGCACTTTGTTTTCATGACACCCTGTCATGCCTACCTGATAGAGACTTGTTCATACATGAATCATGATTTTGGATACAGAAGCCCCTTGAGATAAAATTTAAAATTGCATCAAGACATGTATAGCCTTAAGGAAAATAGTGCTTCTACATGTGAGGTTCCACGCTTAAAGACTTTGTGGAAGTTTCAGATCATTTTCCCGTCTAAAGAGGGTTTCTAACTGGCACAGTGCCACCCCTCCCTCCCCAGCCCCCATTGCACTAGGAGGAACACTCAGCTTGAGACACCTCTGGTTCTTGTCACCATGGCCACAAGATAAACAAGACGAGTTCTATGGGGAAAAGCTCAAAACTCAGATGCACGGTTGCTGATGAATTGTTCCCGGCCACACTCAATCTTTGGGGAACATGCTGGAAATGGCAGTGTTGCCTTTTTCTTCCCTGTGGAGTGAGAGGCTGTGTATTTTTAGGAAAGAAATCAGCGTGGGATGCTGGGGGTTTGGCTGCCAGGGACAGTGATGATAGAAATTCCTTCATCCTGGGGTAGAATGAAAAAGGGATGAAGTTTGCAGGAGGGAAGGCTGTTTGCACGACACCACCTCATGACAATCTCTTCTGCAGTTTTCCTGATGCTTCTACAGAGGTGTCAGCCCCTCATCTGCAGAGTTGGAAGAGAGTTCTTTCATTAGGTAGTGGTCAAAGATTCTGTTAAATAGTGCCCTAGAGAGGGATGCAGTAATCTAGATGTTGACGAAAGGAATGGAATGCTTCAGACTTGGGGGAAATTTTACAGGGAACTGGCAAAAAAGCAGGGCAGATGGCTATACAGGAAACTCTTTGGGAAAGTAGAAAGACACTGGAAGAAAAAAAAAATCACAGTTTCCTTTGCCTCAGTCAGGGCTACTGGAGGGAGACCAGGCAGATTAACAGCATCTCAATTATTAATGCACAGAGCCAATTGTAATGCTAATTAAAACAAGAATTATATTGTAAAACTACTGGGGTCTTAATTGAGGCATCTTATTCTTACGCTATTTCATTGCTGTGTCAGAATCTACCTTATTCCTAGTGGGGAACTGTGCATTCCTTATCAATCCCCTTGACTACCAGGCATGTCCAGGAACTGTGATAAAACAGGCCAATATGCCATTTGGTACCATTTTTATGTATTTTAAATGTATCACGTAGGTAAAATACGAATAGTTTATATGTATATTAGAGCAAATTTTACAGTATGTAAGCTACAGTGAATGCATTTTAAGCCTGAACATAGATTTAGCTGTTTCATAAATAGAGTTAACAAACAATATGCCTCTTAATTCAATATATCCTGTAAACCTATGAATAAAAAGTAGCTCTTGCCGAATACGGCCTGGATCTCTGGTCTACTTCCATACAGCTGTGTCCACTTGAGCCTGGTACGAGGGGTTGGCTGCCTGTATGGGTTTTTGGGGCAGCGCAAGTCATGCCCATTTCTCTCAGTGCTGACTCCCTGCTGCAGCGAAAGATGAGTGCCACAGAGGTCAATGGCTGCTTCTACTTGCAAACAAAACCATCAGGGAAGGACTTTGCACCATCTTTACAGATTGACGAAGAACTCCTGAGCATCTTTGAATAAGGACATGACGTTGCCAGGTCTCACTGGTTGGGTTGAGCAATGAACACTTCGAGGACAGGACTCTTAGCATGTCCACGTGTCTGGGAGATAACCTGGCCTGGCACTTGGCAGGCAGTAAAAATTTGTCCCAGGCATCTATGTCTTTAAGATCCATTTGGTTTCATTGGACAAATCAAGGGTCAAAAAGCTCAAATTACAGATGACTGTGCACCTACCGTGTGCCGGGTACTTTGATAATCTATAGGCTTTTTAAAAGTACAAGAACAGGGGCCCTCCCTGGTTGCGCAGCGGGTTAAAGCACAGCACTAAGAAGCTTAAGCCAATTCCGCATGAGTTCGATCCCCGCCTGCCCCGGAGGAGACCACATGGCGCGGCAGACCTCTCCTGACCTGCCCACTGCTCCCCTCAGCAGTGTACTTTGTTGATCTGCCTGTTCTGCTCCCCACTCTGTTCCTGGTGAATCCTTTCACCTTTCACCTTCCGCATCTCTGGTCTGTACCCCAGTTCTGTATGAATAAATAAATAAATCTTTAAAAAAAAAAAAGTACAAGAACAGAGTCCTTGTCCTTGGGGGATTCACAGTCTTGTTCAGAGGAGAACTTATAATTGTGGGGAAGTTGGAGGCCCCATGGAAGGCCTTGCTGACTTTCTATATCAGAAAGCAGTACATGACTAATTATGTCACGAACAACAGAGGTGATAATCAAATATTTCACTTTGGGTAGAACATGGGCACGGAATGAGTTTTCTAGTGTGGTGTCGCAAATCACTGCAAACATAGTGACTTAAAACAAAAACACTTGCGTTATTTCCAAGTTCTGTGGCTCAGGAGCCCTGGCGTAACTTACTTAGCTAGGCACGCTACTCATGCGCTCTCAGGCTGCAGTCAAGGGCTTGTCTTCTGTGTCTTCTTCTTATTTGGACACTCACCTGGGAAAGATCTGCTTTCCAGCTCATTCAGGTGGCTGCTAGATTGATTTCCTTGTGACTATAAGACTGATGCCCCACTTTCTTGTTGGTGGGAGGTTGGGTACTTCTTTCAGCTTCTAGAAGTTACCCTGAGCATCATGCCAGTGGCCTGTTCCCTGAAACCTAACTGTTGGCTCTTCAAGGTCATTGAGGGTCATAGGTATCATAGATATGATATTACAGGCCCACTCACTCCAAGGGAGGGCATTATAAAGACATGACCCTTGGTGAGAGGGTCTAATCATTTTAGGATGTGTCTATGCAAGCACCAACTGAACGGAATGGATGCCCAGCTGATCACACTAACCACAGGCAACCACTTACGGGGGCCAGTCCATTCCAGAAGAATAGGAACCGGACTAGAGGTAATAAATTCATAGAAGAAAAGGTTAATTCAGACTAGAAGTGACTTTTGATCAGGACAGAGGGGGGGAGAACCTGGTTCCTTTTCAGTATTACTTACCTTTAAGTCATTGTTTTGTGTCTGTGGAGAAGTGCAAGAAAGAACTGAATTTTTCCAAACCTGCAACTCAGAAGCTCATTAATCCCAATATCTCAGTGTCTTTCTTCTTTCAACTAAAATGCTCTGTGCAAATTAAATTGCTCAGTCCTGCCCATGTGTATATTAGCGAGGCAAGTAGACCTATTTTCTAAGTCTCTGAGAGCAAATTGAGAGCTAACTAGCTAAGAAGAATGGGCCAGGTGAGTAATGTGTCATATTCATTCATCACCTGTTCTTGCAATGGGTTTCTCTACCTGACTCCCAGACAGGACAACTCTTTACTAAACAGGACCTCATGGGCACACATGGCCTTTTCCAGTAATTTCAGAGCAGAGCCTAGATCAACAGCTTGAATGAAACTTACCTGTTAGACTCTTGCTAACATGAGCTTCTCCTGCCTTCCATCAGAAACAAAGGCAACACAGTAAGTGGGGTCAACAGCATTGGAAGTGCTACTTCAAGATCTTCTCCACTTTCTGAATCTTTAGGTGAGCCCTGTAGAACATTCTCCTACACACACCCAGGAAGTCTACTGCAAATCAAGAGAAAAAGTATAGCAAGGTGCTTTTATCTTGCAAGAAACAAGGGTCAGAGCAGACAGGAACCCGCACAGCTCTCCATGACTCATCTCACCCACTCCGAGGAATGACCCGGATGTATCTCTACACTCCAGATTGTGCCACCAGCCCAGCCAGTCACCCCTCCACCCCCAGCCACCCACCATTTGTTGTCAAGGGCACGGTGACTGCAGAGTCCTGTCTCAAAGGTTCAACTCTGCTCATCTGTGGTGTGAATGATTCTCTCCTCATCGCCTGCATTTGTATCTGCTCAGCCATCTAAGAATTCTGGACACATTACAACTCCAAATATTTTCATCTCAAGTCTACATAGTTCTTCTGTCCTTTGGATTTTAGCATTTTGGCTCATAAATCGTATGAAAATCCAAATTAACTTTTTCACTTGATTCTTTTCAACAAACATTGAATAGTCTCTTGTGAAAAATACTCTGCTAGGTACTGAGAATATAAAAGTCTTAAGGAAGATACAAAAGCATTTAAGAAATTTTCAAAATTGCATATCCTTGCCATTTTACATTTGTGGTAGAAAGTCTGAGGAAATGTGACTATAAATAGTCAGACACATGCATTCCCGTCTTACCCAGCATAGCACTGAATGAACCAACCTAAAAACCATGTAGTAATCCTGATCTCTCCTTGTGTCCCTGAGAGAAGAGGAAAGCCTGTTTATAGTGACCTGTACCCTGCTTCTTAAATCCAGTCACCCTCAAGTTGCTTGCTCTCTAGCATCACACCCAGCAGTCCATCCCTCATCCAACAACACCCCCTTATGTTATTGTCTACCCACTGCCTGCTTGTCTTTCTCATTTCTCCACATCAGTTTTTCTGTGGAAAAAAAGCAGAGGGAAAGAAATTCCAATGGCTCAAACATGAATATATTTTATCCCTACCATAGTAAGTTCAATAAATTTGAAGTTCTTCATCTTTGAGTCTCTCTTCCTGCACATGTTACCTGTGGTGGTTTTTAAATATGCTCACAACTTCTTTGGTGCCCTACTCTTCAGGAGAGGAGCCCGATTTCTCTCCCTGTGAGTGTGGGCTGTGCTTAGCAATTAGCCGCTAAGGAATAGAAAATGGTAGAATGTTGCTCTGACTTCCAAGAGTGGGTCTTCAAAGGCCCTTCTTGTCCTTATTGGGATGGCTCATTTTCAGGAAGATAGGCTGTCATGTTGAGGACACTCAAGCAGCTGTGGAGACCCACACAGAAAGAAGTGAGACCCTTTGACAAGCAGAACAACATGAGGGAATCATGAGGTAGAACTGTCGGCCCCAGTCAAGTCTCCTGATGATCGCAGCTCTGGCCAGGTCTTCACCACGGCTTCAGGAGAAGCCTTGTTCCACTAAGCCCCTCCTGGATTCCTGACCCAGAGAAACTGAGAAAACAAGCATTATTGGTCTAAGCTGCTGAGTTTTTGAGTGGTTTGTTGTGTAGTCACGGGTAACTCGACACCATTTGCAGTAACTTCCAGGATTGAGATAGCTGCCAAGTGAATCCATTAATTTGAGAAAGTTGAGGAGCCTAACATACATTTTTCACACCATAACACACCACACTGCACACACTCACTGCATACCCCCCCACACACACACACACGCCACGACATTGTTCCAGGGAGAGGAGCTTTTCCACAATTCACAGCTCCTGAGTGAGAAGCCATATTGGAATCAAAAGGAGAAAATGTCCAGTTTAGCTAAAAAAAATATTCAGGGGAGATTCTTGAAGGCATTCTTGCAGAGTCTTGAGTATGACTTGAATATGGAAAATAACTAATGCTGTCACGTCCCCATAGCCCCTAAGATCTCCTAGTGACAGCAAAGGACCCCACTGAGTTTTGTGTGTTATGGTTGACTTAGAGAGAGATGGCGGTGCTCTGCAGGTCATCACGCATTCCCGACAACATCCTGGTTAGCTCCTGGGGTTTGAGGTAACACTGTCACTAGCTGTCCTGGTGGGGAGGATCTTGTCCCCTTAAAATTCATCTGTGGACGCCTAATCCCTAATGTCATGGTATCTGGAGGCGGGGTTGGCTGAAAAGGTCATGTATGCATGGAAGAAGGGGAGATTATGCAAGCCAGGAGAGCCTCCCCAGACCCCAACCTGCCACCCTTTGATCCTGCTCCCAAAACTGTGGGAATAAATACTGTCTAAACCCCTCAGATTATGGGATTCTGCTACAGCAACTCAAACTAAGCTGCAAATATCTGTTCTCTGTCTGAAGACACCATTGAGAAATAGGAAACTACCAGAATAGCCCTTCTTAATGGTAACGGTGACATTGGTGACCGTGATGTATTACCTGCAGACAAATAGGTGTAACAACGAGACAGGCTGATCGCAGACTTCCAGGGTGGAGGAGCTGAGAACTCTTAACTCTCTGCCAAGAGACCTGGAGCAGCGGGACACATAAACTTTCAGAGTCCAGTTTCTCCACTCTGACTCCCTAGTCAGATTTGACACCCCTTTCAGGTGGAGGGAAGGAACACGCAGATGAGAGCAGAGAGGTTCACACCTGGGGCCCTCCCCAGAGAAGGAAGCTTCGGGAATGCGACAGACACCTTTTCTTCAGCAAGCATTCATGCCAAGGCAACAACACTTTCTCCTTGAGCAGTTGTGGGGCGCTCAGACTACTCCACTCTCTCTGCAAGTCATCCACAGAGACCCGAATATATTTTTAACCACTTGGTAAATATCTCCTTGGTATGCAACAGACCAGAAGAAAAGGACATTTGCCAGGACCGAGAGAGGATCCTTTCTGCAGTGATGGGAGTTGATGTATCCAGTAAAGCTCTGTTCTTCCCCGCCACCCCTTTCTAATCTTTTATTTGCTCTTTTATCAGCATTTCACATTGAATAGCACCAACTATAGTGAAATACAACGTCATTCCAGGGTTCTGAAAGAAAAAGCAGGTCAATTTTAAATTTCTTTCAGTAACAGAAAATCAGGAGAATTTTCTGGCATTTCCTATTTTCAGCAAAGTGGAGTATGTGCTCTACTTACTAAAAATGACATTCTCTCCCACCATTTCCATCTGCATTTACGTTCTGCACATACTGCTGATGTAGCTTTCCCCCCGTATGTTTACTGCCAACACATTTGCATTTTCTGTCACAATAAATAACCCAGTAAAACCCTCCAATGAGTAGGTTCTAGTCCTGGCTGTTTCTAAGCATAGAACCATATGCAGTGATTTATAGTCATGATGGCCAGAGGAAGGGGAAAGTGGACATTTGCAAAGGAAAAATCGGTGAATGCAAACAAATATGCACTGAGCTGTTAGGAAATTAATGATGTGAAATTTCTACATGTGGCAGGTGGGGACTGGTGTTGACCAGCAGGAGGAAGCTCTCCCCTTCAGAGACTCAGTGTAAGGGTCACGCTTGTCTCCCTAGAACCCAGAGGATTGCTTAGCCCAAGGGGCCCCCAAATAATATTTGCTGGAGGAAAGCTTCAGCAAACGGTTCACATTTGCTAAGAGCAGGGCAGGAGGCAGGACATGTTAAAGCCTTCACACATGTCTTCTCAGGGCTATTCTGTGAGCTTGGTGCTCTCAGATGAGAAGATGGAGACACAGAGAGGCCAAGGCTTCCCTGCTTGCACAACCGAGGAATGTAAAGCCAGGGAACTGTGGCCTGGAGCAGGCAGTTATTTGCTCGAAGTCCTGGGATAGGAGCACAGTTCACTTGCAGAAGAGGGTTGAAAATGCAGATACTGTTTATATTGGAACTTCAACTAAGCAATGATTTTTTTTTTTTAAGATTTCTATATACTGGGGTACAGGCCAGAGATGCAGGGGATTCACCAGACACAGAGTCTGGGGGGAAGAATAGGCAGATCGTCGAAGCACACTGCTGAGGGGAGCAGTGGGAAGACAGGAGAGGTCTGCCGCGCCATGTGGGTCACCTCCGGGGCGGGGACCAAACTTGCACTGAAAGGGCTGTGGCGAGCTTGCAGTGCTGTGTATTTCCTAATCAGCTGCACCACCAGGGAGGGCCCAGCAATTTTTTTTTTTTCAGTGTAAGGCTATCCCAAATATTGCACAGTGTACACTTATGCTAAAAAATTAATTCTTGCCTTTTTGAAATTGAAATGTAGCCAATAGCCAAGTGTCCTGTGTTTTCACTTGCTAAATCCAGAAGCCCTAATCCAGACCTCACACTGTTAAGCCATGCACGGCACTGTCTTCAAGATGCTCAACAAAGAGGCAGCCAGGAGAAGGTCTCCATTACATTCTAGCTTGCACAGTTTGCACTCCACATACATTTCTGCCTCTAATTTGCCTCAGCAATCGGCAGTTTACAGAAGAAAGCTAAGATCCAGATAGCAATGGACTTTTCCAAGGTCACAGAGAAAATACTAATCATATCTAACCCATAGTGGGATCAGCCCAGTGGCAGGTGCTACTCTAGGGGCCGTATACTTACTATATCATGAATCTTTATAAATCCTGTGGGTCCGGTCTTAGCCCCATCTTATAATGAAGCCACAGAGTCCAGAGAGGTTAAGGCCCGTGCCCACGGTCACACAGCCAGCAGGTTGGCAAGCCCGGTTTTACATCCAGGAAAATCTGACTCCAAGAGCTTTCTCTTATGCACTGAGCTGCATGCACTCTCTCTGGCATTCACAAATGCAAAGAAGCCGTAGCTTGCAGGTGCCCAAGCGGATCCAGATGCATTATTATGGCACTGTATTTTGAGGTCTCTGTTATCATGCAGTCTATACTTTAAAGCAGGAGGCCATAAGGTAAGACTCTGGAGCCAAATCTGGCCGTCTGCCAGTTTTGGAAAGAAAGTTTTATGAGATCACAGTCATCAGGAGCACGGGCCTTTGCACTGCCTGGCGCTGCATTTGTGCTTCAACACCAGTGTTGCTGCAACAGAGATTCCAGGACCTGCACAGCCTGAACGGAGTTACTCTCTGGCCTTTTATAAACAAGGCTGGTTGGCCTCTGATCTAAACCAGACACTTGTGATCATCATTTTACATGGAAGAAAATAAAACCTTGAGGATTAAGGAAGTGATTCAAAGTCAAATAGCAAGTGGGTAGTTCAGCAGTAACTCAAACCCAGAACCATCTGACCACTCCAATTCTGACCAAGTAGCACCTTTGGTAGAGGTGGTGAGAGAAGAATTGACACCACGTACTCCGAACTGCTGGAAACCAAGCTCCTGTGTTTCTCTTCTCATTGACCTGATCTTTTCCATGGACCCACCTGGCTGAGGAATGTGTAAACTAAATGTAGGTCAGTCCAGTGAACTCAGTCTGATCCATACATTTTATGGTCTCATTAGCTTGCTCTGGTTGTGAGTTCTACGCAAGAGTTCTCAGATTCACAGCCTCGCAGCTTCTCCTCTGGGGCCAATTTCAGGGTCCCCGTGGCAGTGGGGAGAGGGTAGGAAGGGTCTTCACGTGGTGTAGAAATTTCTAGCCTCTGCCTTGCCCTGAACTGCCTCATGGCATTGGGGGCTGCGAAGGTCTGGCCAATCCTATCTAATCTGCGGTAGTTTCTGCATCTGGAAGGATCCTGAAAGTTTCTACCTCGGGAGACAAATCCAAAAATTAAGTGAAAAGAGACATGGAACACACTGAGAGCAAAGCTTCCCGTTTGGGGTGTGTTGTACGAGCTCACTGGTCCTGCTCCCCCACGCCCACCCCTCACGCCCGCCCACCATAAATGCAAGCAAAAGAGACTTTAGCACAGCAAAACACATAAATAATTTTGAAAGCCACCAAGAAAACCCACAATTTATTCTAAACAGCAGGGGAGAAGGCCCAGTTACCAACGCTTGGTGCCAGGCAGGTTGCACCTTGAGGAGCCGGCAGGGTGTGGCTGAGACTGGGGGCTCCCCCCACCCAGAGGAGAGGGGGTCAAAGCCTGCAGCCTGGGCGGACAGCCGCCTTTTTCGGCAGCTCTGATGACAAAGAGAGACAGTCAAAATGACTGCCCGTTCCCCAGCAGTCTCCTCGCTCATGATGTCACCAGTTCAGGCTGAGGCACCGCTCAGGCAGGCGTGGTCCCGTCCCGCTTGGGTGGCGACTGGATGCCAGGGGCTGTCATCAAGGGCAGGTGAAGTCTGGGCTCCTGCCAGAACTGGACCCCTCATGTAACAGGGTGGTCCCCATGGAAAGGTGAGGTTCCAGGTTCCCTGCCCAGCCAAGGCAGGTGGGGCTGAGCAGGGAGGAGGAGCTAGATGCCCCTGGAGAAGGAAGAAAGATAGAGAAGAGGACCTGGAGGAGGCACACGATGTGAAGAAGCCGCACTGCTTCTCAGGCTTGGCCTTGTACCAGGGACTCGGGGGCCGTGGAAAGGACGCTTGAGGTGGAGGCGTGGGTCGCGTTCCTGGGGAGGCTGACAGTGGCAGCCTTCATCTTCATTTTGCTTTTGCTTTTTCCTTGCCTGATGCCTTCTGCCCCTTGCCTCTGGGGTCCCCATCAGAAGGCTTGTGGCAGACTTCTGGGCCTCAATAGTCCTGCTCTGAGCCAACCCTACTTGGCTGGGCATTTACCCACGAGGGGATGGGTAACTTTGGGAGCTTCATGTGGAAACTATTTTGACTACATTCTTTCTCTTCTCTCTGTTGCACACTGTTGGTATTGAAGTTCCTTCCATCGAAGGTCTTACACACTGGGGTATGTTTTGTCTTGATGCAGCAGGCAGGTTTGGGGGCCAGGGTGCCCCTCCTTTGCCCAGTAACTCTCCCACAGAGATGGGTCAGGATGCACTCACTGGTGGCATCACTGGCTCTTGGCCATTTGCTCAGGTCTGAGGTGCTGACCTATAGGGCCCCTTTGTCACCCTGGAGGCCACTCTGTCAGTCCCTGTGGGCTTCTGCCTGGCAATGCTGAGCCTGGGAGCCACAAATTCTGCTGGTGGGCTTCTCACACTGGCAGCCTCCACTAGGGATGTGTGGGGACGTGGCTCTAGAACATTCTTGGATCTCCGCAGCACACACTCCCCCCCACCCCCCCAATGAGACCTTGGCCTGCCTTTCCCCTCTTCATCCTGCAATCTCTGGAAGTGGATTCCCAGTTCCTCCCGCCATCTACCATGGCTTCCTTCTCTCAGTCTTCCAGCAAAACCCTCTGACCTATTCAGCCAAGCTCTAATCTGTAATGAAACCCATCATTTAGAAAAGCCCTTCCTTTCCCCAGTGCCTGGTGGTTACGGCTATTATCTTGCTAAAGAGGTCAAGGAAGGCAGTTTAGAAGCCCAGCTGATGAATGGCCTCTTTCTTCAGAGAGAATCTGCCCTTTCCTTCCCCAGGGCAACTGGGAAGCATTATTATCCCCGTTGGAGACGCGCTCAGGCAGGCCCACTAGGTGGGGATGTTGTAGAAGGGAACTGAGCCCCAGATGTCTGGATGGCCTAAAAGTCCTCCAAGGTCCTTAATAGCCGGCAGCAGGGGGGGACGGTGGCCTGGTTAATGGAGAGCAGAGGCCTCCTCTGGCGTTCCTGCTGGGGGTCAGGCCTCTGGACTCTGGTTCTCTCATAACCCCCCAGAAATGGTGCATGCCCTAATTGGGGGCTTCTCACAGCAGGCGCACTACTGAGAGCCTATTTCAGAGGCTTCACAAGGTGGCCAGTCACACACTTCCGGTCAAGTCACCTGGCTCAGATTTTCTCAGGCCCAACCAGCACAGCCAGGCTCCAGGGATAGCAGAGAGGTGATAAAGGAAAATCTATGCGATAAATAACCACTTCTATCTGTTAAGGCCTCTGGAGACCCTGTCTGCCCTGAAAGTCATCAGATGCGGGTGGCACCTGGAGAATTTGCTTTATAATATCTGCAGGTACCGTGCACCTTGGGGGCGCCTCAAAAGGACAGACATGCTCCCAAGGGTAGGGAACAGAGAGATGGGTGAGCGCGTCCAGTGGAAATTAAGGTGATGTAGATTTAGAAAGCAGCCTGCAGTTTTGAAAATGGACCACAAATTAAAATCCATTGATGGCGGGTGCCCCAGCAATGTCCCCCATTCTGAGACTTGAAGCTGGGAGGCTGAGGGCTTGCTTATAGCCGGTAAGTTACCATAGAAATGGTGCTTTGACTTCCAACCCATGAAAGATCTGTTAGATGTCTGTGTTGCATAACAAATTACCACATACTTTGTGGCTTGCCACCACATACATTATTACTCACACTGTCTGTTAGAAGTCCATGCACAACTTAGTGGAATTCTTTGCTCATGGCCTCCCACAGATGACATGAAGCTGTTGTCTAAGTTATGTTCCTATCTGGAGGCTCAAGTAGGGTAGGGCCAATTTCCTGGTTAGGTTAGAATTCATTTCCTGAGCATAGAATCCATGGCTGTTGATGTCTTCTGAAGGCAAGTGTATGATTCTGTGCGTGCCGCTATAACAACATGCCACGGATTAGGTGTTTAATCCACAGAAACGTATTCGCTCACCATTGTGGAAGCCGGGAATCTGAGGTCAAATTGTTGACAGGTTTTCTTTCTTTTCAAGTTGCTTATCTTTGCTTTTGGGTGACTTCACCCTGTGTCCTCACAAGGTTCCTTCTCTGCACGTGTGCATCCTTGCATTTTTTTTTTATATGTCCTGATTTCCCCTTCCTGTAAGGACACCTGTTGGATTGGATTACAGCCACTTGAATGGCCTTGCTTTAATGGTATCCCCTCCGTAAAGACCCTAGCTCCAAAGAATCACATTCTAAGTCCTCAGGGTTAGGATTTGACATATGAGCTTGGGGTAGGAGAATGCTTGCTCCTAGGAGCAAGCAGTGGGGGGCGTGCCTCTGCTTCTTGGATGCTCTCACTTCAGAGAAGTTGCAGGCCTCCTTTGGAGGCTCCACCTGACCAGGTCAAGTCCAATCAGGGTCATTTCCCTTTGGATTGACTAAAAGTCAACCGGTTAGGGACCTTTGCTGCATTTGAAAAATCCTCACACTTGCATATGGGAGTGGTGGCCATGGCTTCGATTGTGTTTATTAGACTTGGGGCCCAGTTTCATTCCTGCCCTCAAGGGGAGGGAATTCTATGGAGTGTGGACAAAGGTCCATTGGAAAAGTCCACGACAAAGGTGTTGCCGTGGCTGTCTAGACACTTATGGGGAGCTCTGTATCTTCATGTAAGTAGGCTGACACTGAGGCCTCCATGCTGTGAGGAAGTTCAAGCTCTCTCATCTCCAGGGACCCCACTGATAACTGAGCAAACATGAAGAGAAACAGAGGCTCTCCAGCCTCTGCTCTTGCAGCCCCTGATCCTCTGTGGTGGCCCCACAGGAGAAACTGAGTTAGATAGACTGACCAAGCAGGCCCTGAATTCCCACCAACAGAAACAATGCCTGATGATGAAATGATTATTGTTTTGAGTGACTATATTTCAGGGTCATTCTTTATGCAGCAATGGTGATTGCAACAGCAGGTGATTCCAAATGGAAGCCAGTGCTAGGAATTTAATTTATCAAAATTTAAATCAAGGTGTTATCAGCATTCATTGATGTTATGGAGAATTAAAAAAAAAAAATCCCTCCACCCTTGCAGAGAGCTCTCTGGGCTGAGTATCATGCAGCACTGTTATCTGCTCTGCCTCCTGCCTCCCACTTCCTAATAGCTCATCTAGCCGACTTTCCTCCACTCTTTTCCTACCAAAGCACACTCTTCCTTTAGCGGTTTGCTGGCTGCCCACTCCAGCACCCAGGAGGCTAAGCGCTGAGCCGGCTCCCAGAGCTAGTGGCCCGTCTTCCTCCTGGGCTTCTTCCCGCAACATCACACTCACAGAGATCTGCACTGCGGGGCCAGGTTCTAGGCTCCTTTGGACTTTTGCCTGAACATGCACAAATCGAAAGACCATTTTAAAAATAATTACTTCCTTTTACTTCTCCATTAAAGTATTGTTAGGGCATTCTATTGATTGAAAATACTGCTGAAGGTAGGCTATAATTTAAATGAGGATCATTTCATGAGAGTCACAGCGATTGTCTCAACCTGGGATCCCCAAAGCAGGTCTGAGACAAAGGCTTTACTGTGTGGGGTTGTCTCGGGGGGCGTCTTTTCCACAGGAGCAGGAGTGAGGAACAGGAGGAGGAAACAAGCTGGCGAGGGTGTGGGCTTATTGTTGGCTCCCCGTGAACCTTCTCAGTGGCTGTGTGAACTGTATTTTAGAGCTGATGGAGGGGAAAGCATCACCACTGGGCAGGTACTCACTGTCCACCCCTGGGGTGGGCAGCCTCTGGGGATGGCCCATTCAGTGGGATCAGACACATATGTCCTCCCAAGGCAGGGCACAGAAATGGCGCTGACCTACACAGTGTCTCTGGGCAAAGTTAGCCAGAGTCTGCCCGGACCCAGTTGCTGCGGAGTCAATGAGGTACAGCCCAGAGGATTTTAAGGAGCGTTCAGGAAGTGTCTGTCCACTCCCCAAACCTCTGCTCTTTCCAATGCAGTCAAGTGTCAGCAGATCAGAAGAGGAAGGCAGCACAGAGCGCCACCATGAGCCTGCGGCATTTCTACCTAATCACACAGCCTGTATTTCTCATCTTGGAATCCTTTAGGAAATTCCATCTGTGCGTCAAAGTCATAGGGGAAGTTCAAAGTGCCTTTGTGTTTGGAAAGGCCTGAAACATAATCCACCTCTGGGAGTTCTTGGCTGCCTGGTTTCCCACTGTCTGGATGGTGTAGCGGGCTTCAGTTTTTGTTTTTGTTTTTGTTTTTTTTTGCAGATCAACCTTGAATATGTGGGGGTCAGTGAGGGAGGAGGAGCCCAGCTACCAAGGGAGGTGCTATGAGAAAATTCACCTTTGAGGGCATGTAGCCCCTTATCACTTACTGACAACATCCTATTCCCAGGTTCTAGCTTAAGCACCAAAGAGCCTTTGCTATTTAATTCTTGCTGCAAGTCTCTGAGGTAAATATTATTCCCATTCTATAGAGGATCATTTGCAGGGCACTGTGCAAAATGAAAACACAGGACATTTGTTCAAAAATTAACAACTCGATGGCTAAAGAAGAGGTGGTAGATGTGTATGGTAGAATACTACTCAGCAATAAAAAAGATAAAACCTTGCCATTAGTACTGCCATGGGTGCAATCGAAAGGGATTATGCTTAGTGAAATAGGCCAGAAAGAGAAAGACGTGAGGTTATTTCAATCATCTGTGAACTATCAAGACTCTGACAATAGAATGGTGGCGTCCATTCTACTGAAGGATGGGGAGGGATTGGTTGGGGTTCAACTAGTTGGTAGCGGGTGGTGAATAGACAGCTGGTGGTGGGGCAGTGAGAAAACACTGTTGGAGCCTGTTGATGCTGTAAGCTGCTACTCCTCCATCTCTGTATATGTCCAGGCTTTTCATAGTTCATTTCATTGACCCTCCAATATGCCTTGAGAATAAGAGAGTAAGCATTATTGATTCCATTCAAGTGATGAGAAAACTAAGGCCAGAGAAATTAAGCTGCCTTCTTAAATGCACACAGCAAGTGAGGACAAGAGTCACAACTTCAAGCATCTTCACCAGAGATGTAGCCCTAAATCTGGGATCAGAGCTGCAGTCAGCATCGCTGAAGCCAGCCCACCTTCATTTCCCAAGACCTGCCAAGTGCTCCCTTGGCCAATGCCACACACTGGAAGAACAGTTCTCCCCACCCTGGCCTCGGGCACAGCAGAGTTTCACTCCTGCCCTAGAAACCAGTGAGTGTGGAGCAGGCGACAAAGAGAAACATCCCAGAGCAATTGCAGCCTCAACAATGACAACTGATGAGGCACAATAGCAGGATCTGGCCTGTAATCAGTCTCAAACTACACTCAGCTATTTAGGCGTCCATTCTGTTGGGAGAGAGCGAGGGAGCAGCGTCACACCCTCAACTTGAGCTCCTTGCTCCTCATCACCGCGCACCATGCAGAAAAAGGACCCTTTGTGACAGCACCGCAAATTACAGCCCAGGCAATCTGGAGTCTCAGCTAGAGCAGATTCTTGTCTCCCCTCAAAGAAAAAATCTGTTTTAAGCTTAATTATAGACTGCCATTACCCGCAATCTAGTAATGATCCCAAGTCCCTGACAAATGATGATAATAATAAAGAGATAGAATTAATGATTCTGATATGAGTTGAAGAAAAGATGCAGATAAGTGTTGGGAAGGGTGTGCTGGCGACATTCTTCAGAAACCATTGTGAAATGTGAAATGAGGCTGGTCATAGAATGGTAAATAGGTGGCTGGCTCCACTGTTGACTACCAAGCCTGAGGGCTTGGTGTTGACGTTACCCACGGCTTGGTGTTGACTTTACCCACTTTCTGAATCTTTAATCTTGTTGCTCCAAAATTCATCGTGTGAAATGTGGGAGCAGCTTTCAAGATGAACCAATGTCCCAAATCAGATGAGCCAGATTTAATAGGGCAGTGCATCTCCAATCCCAAGAGGCTACACTGAACAGGCTAGAAGTGTGAGGAGATTGTTTTGGGCATGTTGGCAAGAAGGTGTTGAAGTTTGTCAGAAGATCCCTTCAAAATCAAGTGTTGTC
>NW_004567113.1:46060298-46098011 GCF_000260355.1 Condylura cristata
TCCCACTAGGCCCCAAAAGCAAAAGGAAGAAGACCAGTTGTACCCAGCTGGCAGGTTGGTTTGATAATGTTATGTTAAACCCTAATGGAGTCTGGCTGTTCTGAATTTGTGAAGCTTTGTCCAAGGATGTGACCAGCAGGAGAAACTTCTTCCTTTCCCTTTTGAAATTCTTCTTTAATTCTCTTTCATAACTTATTTGTGGAAATAACTATTGTATGTTAACTATAAAATAACTCTTAAGTTATTTTCCATTTATTGCACTGTGAGAATTCCAGGAACTCAAAGAAATCTGCTAAACCTTTGTGCTTCCACAGCAAGATTCTTGGTGTGAATTCAGTTTTCTGAAAAGAGGTATCAGTGAGTGGGGTATGGAACTCACTAGGAGCAGGGGGCTAGCTGACTGTGCTTGCAGAGAACTGAGTCAGTTGCTACTAAGCACCCGTCCTCTGTAATGCCTACTGGGTGAAAAGGAGAACTTGTCTACTCTTTCATGCATCCTCTGGCCATTGTACTCTGTTTTGGGAAGGAAAAGATAGCATTACTTACCTATCAACCCTATTTCTTTGGTTTTAAACAACAGGAAGTCTCCTCTGTTGTAGGAATAAAATCAGGAAAGAGAGGAGTTATGCATTATGATCATTATGCTGTAAATAACAGAAAGCTTAGCCCCA
Source organism: Condylura cristata (assembly GCF_000260355.1). NCBI lineage: Eukaryota > Metazoa > Chordata > Mammalia > Eulipotyphla > Talpidae > Condylura > Condylura cristata. The sequence continues at coordinate 46,060,970 of NW_004567113.1, forward strand.
CAATAGCTAAATATTATCTGAAGTTTATAGGTCTAGGTAAATGAGAACTCTGTGTCAGCTTCAGGTAAGGCTTGATCCAGCAGATCGAAAACCTCACCAAGCCCACTCTGCTCCATCTTTCCTCTCTATGGTCTAAGGAATAGCAGGCATTGTCTGCTCTGCCATTTTCCCTTCAGCCATTCCTGAAAGTCATTTCCTGCAAACTCTAAAGTGCCCTTACATCTTTCTACTTAGGGACATTCTTTGTCCTCAGTCATGTACTCAACAAACCAGAGAGCTAATATCCCAAGATTAACCCTCAGCATTAAGGAACAGAAGTTGGTGAATAAACCTGCAAGCTTACTCACCCTCCACTACAAGATCTATTCAACACCATCCATGCAACTAAGGAATCGAGCCCCTAGACCTACAGTATCTGATTACTCTGTTCTTTCTGGGTGGTTCCATTCTCTCCTCCTCTCATTCCCATACTTCCTCACAGTGTTTTTGGGATTCCCTTCCCCCAAAACCCTTCTCTCAATATCTGTTTTGGGAAATAACTTAGGCTAAAAATAAAGCATACTCCCTCTCAAAAGGGGGACACAAGTGTTGGACAGAAGGTGCCAGATTTCATCCTAATGAAAAATCCCAAAGATATGTCCCAGCAACAGAAACACCCTTCAGAAATGGGGTGTTTCAGGGGAGCAGGGCAGCAGACCAGAATCTGTGCCAAGGATCTGAACCCATGTCATTCTGTGGAGGGTGGTGAATGGCAGGAGGCATTTGACAAAAGGAGAGCTAGGCCTCTTGATTTACAGGGGAAATTAGAACCCACCACCAAAAGAAACGGTTCTTAACACCTTCCTCCCCACCCCGTCACCTGGTCTCAGGTCTGTCTGACGAGAGAAGTAAACACAAGTGGAGCGCCACAGAGACCTTGGAAGGACTTGAGTGGAATCCCCAAAATACAGACCCTCAGAATCAGGGAGACCCTGAGCCCCACAGAATTGCACCATCTGAGGGAAATGTCTTTGAATTAGGAAGATGCGACTCACTTATAGGAAAGATGCCATACCCTTATTCCGGAGAGAGCTACTGAGCACTTACTGTGTGCAGACACTGGTGTGTGGGGTGTAGAGATGAATAAGACATCACACACACACACACACACACACACACACACACACACACACACACACACACACACACTTGAGCTCAGAATCTAGTGAGGAGAACAAGAAAGTCACATTGGCAAGTCAGTGAGCAATGATATCATTACATCCTTAGGATGAGTCAGTCAGAAGGACACAGAAATTCCCGGTGCAATAGAGGAGCCAGGACTCATATCCGGTGCAGCTGCCTCCAAAGTGGCTCTCTGCCCACTGGTGCCCATCTTTCTGACTTGAAACGCACGCCTGGAGTTGCTACCAGAGCAAAGCCACATGGGACCCACAGAGTGACCCAGGGATTTTTAACTCCTTGGGGTTCTGGCTTGGGGCAGGGGTACACTCACATGGAAGTGGGGACCAGGGAATTCATGGCGACTAGGTGTGGCCCAGGCCTGTGTGCTCACACCACAGATGTTGATTGGCTGATTGGTAGGAAATGGGTCCTGGCTTGAAGGTCATCTCAGGGAGCTGGGACTGAGGCCGACCTCGTTGGACAGTGGGGCTTTGCTGGGCTCTCCTTCTCAGGATTTGTTCCAGGCATTCCTGTATTTGCAAGCCACTCTATTTGTTGCTAAAAATAGTTCTTCGAAGCGGATGCACAACTGATAGTGCCCCTGGGAGAAACAGCCCAGCAAACTTGCACTGACACCTGTCAGACCACCAGGAACTAGGCAGGTCTTCCAGCAGATCTCACCACTCCCACGACCCCAGGGCAGGGACCACCGGAACTCTCCACTCGCAGCAGTCAGATTATCTCTTCTCTTTCTCTCTACTATTTCATCCACAAAAACAAAATGGCATTGGATTTGGTCCACAGACCAGAGCTTGACATCCTGCGTTCCAAGTTATCACAGCCCATGAGATGCGTGTTCCCGGGATTCAGCCTTATGGTTCCACACAAGTGTGTGACCAGATGCATCGCCCCAAGGGCCCCTGCTTCCTCTGCCTGTCCCCTCTGAGTGGGGCTGTGCTGTGGCAGTGGCCCGCTTTAAACCCACCCTGACATGTCCAATCATTGCATTGGCGTCCTGAGCCGCCTTCAACTGCTCCTCCTTGAGAGAACTTTAGGGAGGCCAGCCTGAGGTCTGAGGTGTGAGCCACGCACCATGAGCCATGCGCCATGATGGAAGAACCAATGAAACTCAAGTAGGTGACTTGAGGATCTGGGCTACTTGGTTGGGAAGTTTCCTTGTGCCCATTGACCCTGCTTGTGTTTGACGACAGAGATACCATTTCAGTCTTACAAGGGACTGGCACTGGTCTCCTTGTGGTTTTAGTTTTTTTTTTCTTAAGATTTATTTATGCATACGGGAACTGGGGTACAGGCATACAAGACAGAGGTGCCAGAGTGGGGGTGAGTGGGTTCACCAGAGACAGAGTAGGGAACAGAACAGGTGGATCTACTGAAGTACATTGCTGAAGGGAGCAGCAGGTGAGACAGGAGAGGTCTGCCGTGCACTGTGGGTCAGATCCCTGGCTGGGGATCGAACTTGTGCTGCAGTGGCTGTGGAAAGCTTCATAGTGCTACTTTAACCCCTTGTACCACCAGGGAGGACCCTGGTCTCCTTGTTATTGTTTAGCTGATTTGGCTGCTCACAGGATGTGGCAGGAATTCTGGCTACACAGTCACTTGATCTCCATTGGTTATATCTCCAGTTTCTACCAGAACCCAGTTTCGTGCCAGTAGCTGTGACTTCACGGTTGTATAGTTCTCTACTGAAGATGCTCTGCTCTTTGTCCCAGAAATCCAGGAGTTCATGTTATGTCTCTATTACTGGAGCCAGAGTTTGCACAGATATCTCCGGTACCATGGGATTTCTTTCTTGCTTCACCCAAACAATGGTTTACTCCTAGAATAGAGCAACAGCAAACTTTCCTAATTTTCTTATGGTGGATATGGGAAAAACCATACTCACTATATTAATAGCCAGATATTGCGTTCCCAAAGTGTTAGTTTGCTTTAGCAAAGGAGGATCCCATACGTGGCCATAGGGCCATTAGTTGGTTGAGTTTGTGGTAGCCCTTTTTATCTATGGTGACCCAGTTGCTACATGCAGAGGCCAGACTGATCCATTAATGGAGAGCTGCTGAGAACCGACACTCAGGCATCATTTGAGTCTTTGATGTTGGCTCTATCTCTGCCACCCTGCTGCTCTGGAATTAGCTAGATGGAGATAGATAATTCTATTTGTTAAAATCTAATAAAGCATGCACGTATTTTTTATTATCATGTTTTGGGTGGGCCAGCAGATGCTAAAATTTCAGGAATTTCTACTGTGTTTACTCTACCTAGCAAGGATCCATTGTGAGGCTTCTGTTGATTGTGAAGTACGATCCCATGTCACTTAGCTACAGGGATACTTTCTGGGAAACCATTCATCATGTAAAAGGGGGGGTCCCCAGGAAAAGAGGAGGTGCCAAGTTCCCGGCCTGACTCAAGAAAGGAGATGAAATACTGGAGAGGGCGTCTGGGGAAGGAGGAAACAGGATGGAGAGCCAGAGAGAGGCCTGGAGGAGGCACAAGAGCAGAGACATGTGAAAAAATTGCTCTGGCTTCTTGGCCCTGGACTGGGTGAAAGAGCTGTGGTGAGAGACCCGTGGGGAGATTAACAATGGCGGCTTTCTTCCTGATGTTGATTTTGCTCTTTTCCTTCCAGACTTATCTGGCTGTTTCTGAGCCTTTTCTATGGGTCCCCACCAGAAGGGCTTCAGACTATGACAGGCTTTCAGGGCTGCTTCGGTTCAAACCTGTTTGGTTGGGTATTTACCCACCAGGGAAAGGTAACTTTGGATACTTAATTTGGAAACTATATTCTTTGTTGCATGCTAGTTGTATTAAAGTACATTTTGGGCCTCCCTGGTGCGCAGTGGGTAAAGCACAGCACTAAGAAGCTAAAGCCACTTCAGCATGAGTTCAACCCCCACCCTGGAGGTGACCCACATGGCATGGCAGACCTCTCCTGACCCGCCCACTGCTCCCCTCAGCAGTGTACTTCGTCGATCTGCCTGTTCTGCTCCCCACTCTGTCTCTCTGGTGAAGCCTCTCACCGCCCCTGCACCTCTGGCCTGTACCCCAGCTCTGTATGCATAAATAAATAAATCTTTAAAAAATTTTTTTCCTTTCCATTAAAGGTTTTAGCTAGAGGATTTTGTCTTGATGCAGCAGATAGTAACCACTATTTAAAGCGGGCAGGTTTGGGGGTTCTTAGTTCCCCCCTCCCTACCCTGGAACAATTAGGTTTGTCTTTGTGTAAATGTCATAGAGTATGACTGCACAGACCTAATGGTGTGGCTTGCTACACACCTGGGCTAGATGGTGTAACCAACTGGAGCCCCTATTGGGGGGTACAACCTGTTACTGACCAAAGCGTTTCTAAGTGATGCAGGACTCTGTGTCCATACACGGACAGTGGGTCTCTCATGGGCTCACTGGAGCTAGTATGAAACAGACTTATCCCAGTGTTCCAGGGCACCCCACTGTGAACTGGGTTGCCTGTAGGTGGGTCCTCACCCTGGCGCTTAAGATTCTTTTGTACTGCGGACTCACACAAAAAGGTTCCATAATGGGTTTATTTGCAAGGGTAAAGGAAAAGGAACAACCCAGGGAAAGAGAGAGAGAAATACAAGTTACCTAGAGCACCCTACCAGTTCTGCTGTCTTGGACCACCGGCACGCTGAAAGCTGATGGAGAGCCGAACTTCCAGCCTCCAACCACCTGGCTGCTCCACTCTACCCTCACGCCCAGCGTGCTTCTCCTTGGTGTTGATGGGATTTGTAGTTCTGGTATCTGGACTGGGGGTGGAACCCATGAAACCTGTACCTGTTACACCAGGACTCCATGTAATACCTGACCCCAAACGTCAGTCTCTATCACTTCTTTATGACTCTGTTAGGCCTTGAGTCCAGAGCGTTGAGAACACTAGGCATCCCTCTTTTCACAGAGAATCAACAGCCTTAAGCCCTTGAGGCAGGACTGGCACCATCTCTGCTGCTCTGAGGCCCTTTTTCAGAAGGACTTGGCTTCTTCAGCCCTCCACTCTGGCGCTGAGAAGTAGCTCAGATCTGGGAACGAAGCAAAGGATCATGATTTCTATGGAGGTGCTGAGCTCAGTCTTCTCATCCATCCTTGATTTGCTGTTCGCATGTATCAAACAGTCCCCGTTAGCTTCGCATGCATCTCATCCTTAGAAGAGAAACCCTATATTCTGTGAACTGGTGAGGTGGTGAAGACGTAGAGTAGTGGGTAATGTGTGATGGCGGAGGATTCTGGAGGGAACCAATGTGATGGACTACTAAAATAATTTACGTTAATAGCCTGAAATTGCCTAGGTCTAGCTCAGTTCATGCAGGATGAATGGCATTGTAGTAAATCTGGACTTTCAGGCTGGAGAGTGGAGTCAGAAGGCTGTCAGCAACCTTTAAATAAAAGCTTTAGAAGTCACTTTGAAAGTCTTTACATATGTTAATAGAGGGTCACCCAGAGGAGAAGTTGGGGCCACCAGGCCCAGGGCAAGTTCAGAGAAATCCTTGCTGGGAGGTCAGGCTGGGTTAACTAGATTTTCTGTCATCTCACAGACCACTTTGGCTTCTATCTCTGCAAAGGGAAAAAATGACTCAGCAGAGATCCAATTAATTTGGTAGGAGATACATGAAAACCCTGAGGTTTAAACTTTTGACTTTCAATATTTTATCAATTGTGCCCGATTTTGTTTTTTTCAATAAAAAACTAGATCTCGGCCCTCCCTGGTGGTGCAGCGGGTTAAAGCACAGCACTGAGAAGCTAAAGCCACTTCCGCATGATTTCGATCCCCGCCTGCCCCGGAGGTGACCACATGGTGTGGCAAAACCCCCCCTGACCCACCCGCGGCTCCCCTCAGCAGTGGACTTCCTCGATCTGCCTGTTCTGCTCCCCACTCTGTCTCTGGGGAAGCCTCTCGCCGCCCCTGAGCCTCTGGCCTGTACCCCAGTTCTGTATGCACAAATAAGTAAATCTTTAAAAAACAAAACAAAAATATATCTCTAGTGTCTGATACATACAGTCAGCTTCCTGCCGTCTTCTTGGGTCAAAATTGATGCAAAGATTGTTTTCCTTTGTTTAGGAAAGGGGGTGTTGTTTAACTGGAGTTCCTAGAATTTTATCTTTGTTTCTTCAAAATTCTCTTTCGAATGTAAACTGGCTATGATGCTCCTCCTATTCTTTCCACTGAGGGATTTGATCTAATAGTCTCTCATGCCTGGAAGGACTTACTTCTCCACTGTGGGTCCTTTCAGGACTGACCATAGCCAGGGCATCTGCTGGTCACCCCCGGGTGTAGGAAGCAAAGCAACTCCACCGGAGTCCCCGCCAGAAGCTACACAAGTGGTCTCCATTCCTTTCTCAGCTGTCTGCCACTTGCAAGCGATCTTCTTTGGGTAGAGTAGGCAGTGGACAGCATTGGGTCAGGGTGACAGCTCTCGATTGAGCACTTCCTGGCACTCAGGAGGATTTAGGGGAGCACCAAAGTAGCCATTGCATCTTGGTATCATCATGACTGTCTCCTCAGAGAAATTTCAAAATTCAACCTTCTTATAAAAAGGCATTTACCAAAAGATAGATACCCTGTGATTCCGCTCACCTGAGGTATCTAAGATCGTCAGATTCATAGAAATATAAAGTAGAATGGTGGTTACGAAGCGTCCCCAGCAGAGAATGAGGGGTTATTGGTCAGTGGGTATAGTTTTGGTGTTACATCTTGATGAAGCTCTGTCAAGAGGAGGGGAAAGAGGGAAGAGGATGAACCGATGAAGCACAGAGGATTTTTACAGCAGTGAAAACACCAGGTAGGTAGGACACCGTATTCGTTGACATGTCATTTGTCCAAACCCACAGAATGTGCACAGCAAGAGTGAGCCGCCATAGAACTATGGACTCTGGGAGCTGATGTGTGGATGTGGTTGTGCCTTGTGGGTTCGTCAGTTGTCACATACGTGCCTCTCGGGTGGGGGTGCCGGTCACGAGGGAGGCGGTCTGTTTGGGGACAAGGCATCTCGGGTGAGGGCTGTACCTTCACTGGAAACTTCAGGAAATGGAGTTGTGTGTGTACGGAGGCACATCAAGAGACACTGTTGAGGACATTGTGGATCAGGGCTCCTGGGGGGAGGCGACAAGAAAGAAGGGGCTCTGGACACCAGGTCTGGCCAGCCCAGGTGACTGGAGCGGGGACTGCAAGGCAGAGGAAAGTCCGGGTCTCGCCCTTCACAGAAGCCCCTCGTCCTCCAGGAACTGGGGCGCCTGGTGCAGGCGTGACCCTCTGCCGAGCTTGCCTAGACTTGAATGAGCGAGATGCGACTCCATAATCAGAATTCCTGGCCCTTAAATGGCACCTCTTTCTGAAAGGCTGCAAAGAGCGTTCCTATTTACTCTTCTACACAAAATGCTGCTTTCTCCACGAACACTGTGAGATTTGAACAGCCACAAAAACTGAAATAAAAAGAAAACATTTAAAATACAGTCACTGTTGCAGGTGCATTTTGGATGGCAAATGTATTTGGTCGGATAATTGTTATCAGCTAGGCTTTCTCTTCTTTTCTGCCTTTTTAAACCACCATAAAAACCCAGAGTAAGTTACCATGAAAAGCTATAATAATGCTAATTTTGTTCCCATTTCCTGGCTTTTTCCACTAGACTTGAGGCTCTTTAATATGACTTTAAATTTTTTTTCCATTAATAATACCCTTTCTTTCGAGCGCTGCTCTTTTGAAGTTGTATTATTATTTCCCGCTATGTCTAACTGCAGCATATTTTCTCTTTAAAATCAACTCCTAATGCATGAAAGCACATTCCCAAGGGCTGTGCTGTCCACCCTGAAGTTTAAAAGCTTCCAAAAATGAGTGGGGATGCATCATTCTGAATGGAAACATTTGGGGCAGCTTGTCCTGAAACCTTGGGAACAGGCAGATCTGGGGCCTGGGGGTGCATCTAAAGGAGGAGGTGCGCATCGGCTGTCACCGCTGCCTGGCGTCCTGGCAGCCTCAGCACGCCCGTGGTGCCCACGCATGTGGTAATCACCCACCACGGGCAGCCATTTCCTGCACACGCCTGCCCACCGCCGCCTTCTCTCTCCCCAGCAGGGGAGCAGCTGCTTTTTCCTCCAGAAGGTGTCCCCTAGGGCACACAGATGCTGAGCTGGGGAGTCAAGGGAGTTTGGTCTCTGACTGCTGGATTTGAGAAACACAGGGAACATTTGATTCTGAAGTGAGAATTATGTCAAGTCCCTGTGGCAACTTTGGCCTGATCCTGTCATCAGAGTCCTCCCAAGGACTCCTATATGTGTCTTAGAGTCACCCCCAGATTAGAAAACAAGTTGCTTTAATAAATAAACACACCTTGCTTGGTTAAAAAAATATATCCTGCCCTCCCCGGTGGCGCAGCGGGTTAAAGCACAGCACTGAGAATCTAAAAACACTTCCGCATGAGTTCGATTCCCGCCTGCCCCGGAGGTGACCACATGGCATGACAGACCTCTCCTGACCCGCCCGCTGCTCCCCTCAGCAGTGGACTTCGTCGATCTGCCTGTTCTGCTCCCCACTCTGCCTCTGGTGAAGCCTCTCGCCGCCCCTGAGCCTCTGGCCTGTACCCCAGTTCTGTATGCACAAATAAATAAATCTTTAAAAAAAAAAAATATATATATATATATATATACTTATCTGTTTACTGGATAAAAGAATGAATAGATGAAAAAGAAAACAGTAGTGAAACCCTAACAGGTAAAGACTATCATTACTCCTGTTTTAAAGAAAACTCCCTGGTGGCTCAAGAGTTTAAGTCTCAGCACTATGAGGCTATCCGCAGCCACTACTACTTGACTTCTGTCCCCCGGCAGGTAGGTGACTCACCCGCCACAGCAGAACTCTCCTGTCCTCCCGGTGGTGTATTTCAATGGATTCACCTGTTCTGCTCCCCACTTGTCTGAATCCTCTCACACAGCCACCACTTCTGGACTCCATCCCTGCTCTTGTATGCATGAATGAATTTTAAAAATCTTTTAAAAAATGAAGAAAAAAAAATAAAGAAAGCTGAGGATTGGAGAGGCTAAACCTTTGCAGGATCACAGGACTGAGATGAAAATCTTTGTCTTTATTCCAAATCTTTGTCTTTATGCTCCCTCCAAACCCCCAACTTGGTGCTCACCCAGCAGGGGCCATGATTCCCCTCCAGGTCCTCTTGATTCTGGCACCATTTTAAGGTCTTTTTACAACTTGCCCACCAGTCAGTGGAATGCTAAAGAGGCATGAGTTACAATAACTGACTGTGGGCTGACTTTTGAAGACTTTTGACTGGCTCTGAGACAGGCATTGTTCTAAGGGCTTTTTGTATGTCAATTCATTGCACTAAGTAAAGTTAAAACCGTCATATGATGGGGGGTTATTAGAGCTTGCTTTCGCAGATGAGACTGCCGACAAATATATGACTTGTCAGCAAGTGGCGATGGCTGATTCAGAGCCAGGCAGTAAGCTGGCTCCGAGGTCATGCTCACCAGCTTCCCTGGCAGGTGTATCGGCTTCACACGGAAAGCAATCGTCACTTCCCCAACAAGCTGGGTTTCATGGGAAACAACAAAAACAACATTTGGAAAGTCCAGTCTCGTGGCAAGATATGCATGTGCCCTGTCAAAATCAGCACCCCTTACATAGCCTTTGAGGGGGCTGCCGGCGGACCCCACTTCCAGATGACCTGCCTGGGAAGTTCTTCCAGGCTCCCCAGCTCATTCAAATAAGGTTTCTAGACATTGATTTGCTCCACTGTGCTAGAGAAAGGTGCTCTTGGATATACTGGTCCCTGTGGGGCTGCTCCAGCCCCATCCTATGAGGATGAGCATTGCCCTTCTCGCTTCCCTAGATGGGAGAAACCAAGGCCTGGGAAGTCCCTCACAGGGAGCCTTCACCCACGAGCCCTGGCCGGAGTCAGGCTTCAGGCTTCACGCACAGTCACCTACACTGCCTGCAGGTTTCCGAGCAGCCCTGTGCCGAAGGCAGGACCCTAGGGGTCTCCCTGATGCACGGCAGCATCGTGGACAAAGGCCCAGCCTGTCTGGTTTTCTACCTGCCGCTCTTTTCCCTCTGACAGGGGCTCAGTCCTAACCTTCCAATGTACTATTTTTGCTCCGAGGTTGGCCTCCCTTCCACCATGGGGGTGATGTGGCACGAACCCCCATTCCAGCCTCTGTTCAGCCAGACCTGAGGACTGTCTAAAGCCCCCGCCCCACTCCAAAGCCCCTGAATCATTAGTGTCTGAGTATGCGAGCCCTTGAGACCAGGAATCACATCCTGTTTCTTTCTTAACCTCAGCGCCTGCATAGAATCTGCCTCACTGGCAGGTTTTATTGATGAAAGCTGAAAGCGAGCATACTTGGTGTATTTGATTACATTGGAGGAAGGACCCTTCTTTCCCCCATCTTCCTCCCTCATCAACACACACACACACACACACACACACGTGCACACACACATACACACTTGTTTCCAGGTGGTGGCCTGGAAAGCAGCTTCTTAAAAGTGTCTCTCTGCACAAGACAAGTCCCCCTTAGGCACACAGCATACAGAGCTAAGTGCCAACCCAGCTACAATCGGAGCCATTTCCACTTTCCTGTGTTACCCAAGAAGTTTCTGGGAGCCTCAGTTGCAGCAGGAAGTGATACCAGGTTTCTATGGGATAATTAATGAGGACGGGAATAAGAAGTTCTTTACAAAGAAATGAGTAGCCTTAGAGGACATCCTGTATGGGATGATGAAGCTCTTGAAACTAGTAACAGTACTTGCTGCTGCCCATGATTGAAGGGGGAGGTTGGGGGAAGGTTCTGGAACCCAAAGGGAGAGGAGGAAATATATAATTAAAGAATAGGGACACCCACAGAAACACTGTCACTGCCAACCTATGACCTGGCCTGGTGAGAGAAGTGGGACTAAAGATGCCACCACTCTCTCCTACACCTGTCCTGTTGGCTCTCCCTTCTGGTGGGACCTCAGTGACAGCAAGGGGGTCCGTCTCCACATCCAGCCTGGAGCTCAGGGCAGGTGAAGAAGCCTAAGGTCTTAGTCTATATGGCTTCTGTAACCAAAAACCACAGACAGCGTGACTGAAACAACAATTAGTTCTCACAGTTCTGGAGTGTGGGAAGAAGTCCAAGGTCAAGGTGCCAGCAGATTCACTGTTGGGGGTTGGGGGCCTGGGTGGGCCCACGTGCTTGCTGGGTCATAATTAACCATCTTCTCACTACTCGTCCTGGCCTCAGGGGCAGTGAGCTCTCTGGGATCTCTTTCCCAAGGGCGCTATCTCCTTCATGAGAACTCCCCCCTAGTGACCCCATCATCTTCCAGGGCCTGCCTCCCTAACGCCATCACATTGAGGATTAGAGCCCAGCATACAAAGTTCGCATGATCACATTCTTGAACTCTGAAGCAGATGGAGGAGTAAACATCTGACGCAGTAAGTGGAATTTCATTGAAAATAATAACAATAATAATAATTTTTATAAGTCACTGCTATTAAAAGGCAAAACTTTGAAAACTGCTACTCTGATCCAACCCTCTTATTTCACAAGTAAGGAAATTGAGGTAGAAAATTGTTTTGGATCGATCCAATTGCAAAGCTAAACCCTAGTCACTTGATTGCAAATCCCTAATTTGTCCTCAAGAAGATCCTAACTTTTTCTCAGGGACCCACTTCAGCGCCGAGTTCTCCTCCAAGCACTGGTGTTCACAACCACTTGCTGAGTTTCCATGAGAATCTCTTAAATCACTCATTGTACCCCACTGTCTGGCTACTCCTGGGCTCTGAATTTACCGTTCCAGTTAAAGTCACGTCCACGAAGAGGGAGGGAACGAACTGCTCCCCAGCCCTTGAAGCCCCCAAATTGATTTGGCACTCAAAGTCACTGTTATATTTTATACTGAGTCTTCTGAATCAGTTCATTGAATTTTAGCTGTAGCTATATAAAATCCTCTCCAGTGAAATTATTTGGCCATATTGTGGATGGTTCTGCCATGATCTAGCAATGCCACTAACTATAAGCAATAAAGAAAAAAATTCTTCTTCTCTTTTTGTTGTAATGAATTTTCTAAACCCAGGTTGAACCTTGGAAGACGCTTTATTGGCTGTTTAATTTTTAGAAGGTCCTATTTTGTATTTTTGTATGAAATGTACAAATGAGAGTTGACACATTTTGAATATTTCTCAAGCTAGAGAAAGGGATAAGGCTCAGGAAAGCCTGAGTGGGATTTCTTGGAAGGAAGGATGGGTTTAGGGAGGGCTCACAGGAGTCCCATTTGAGTTACATCTGGCGATTCAGTGCAGGTCAGGATGGAGACGTTTGTTAAGCCAAGAGAAGGTAGAAAACCCTGGCTAGGATGCTTCTAGTGCATTAGTGCATTGATAAAGGGAGAAAGATGGAATCATGCAGCCAGTGGCTGAAAAAACCGATACTATTATCCTGTCTGGGACCTGACTTCCAGGTTGGAGGGGAGCTGTGGGAGCCGACTTCTGTAAGCGCTACCAAGTGGCATAGGTGGAGGGAGCAGAAGGCACTCTAAAAAGGAAGCAATTCAGAGTTGAGGGAGGAAAATCTATGTGGGCACGTGGATCGTGTATCAAAAACCCAAGTCTTAAACTCGGAGAGTGATCTGCAGCTATCGTATATGCGGTGTCAAAGGCAAATCTTAAGACTTACAATAAAACTGGAGTTAATATTAGCTAATAAAATTCAGGGAGGGAACTCCTACCTCTTGCTGATAAAGAGATCACATATTCACCACGCCAGCGCTCCTTCCAGACAGTTGTATAACATCCGTGTCCTTTCCGCAAGGGCGAGCTCTTCAGTTCATCCACCTTTGTCTTCCCATTCTTTGTACAACAGGTCTTTTAACCCAGGGAAAGCCAAGTCAACATAACTTTTTGAAAACTAACTTTGAAAAGCTCCCCTCCTTTTTATGATTGTATTGCTTTTATAATTGGGAAAAACATTATAGTTGACAAAATGTTGTTTGAAAGATAGAAACATTTTTTTTAAAGATTTATTTATTTATTCATACAGAACTGGGGTACAGGCCAGAGATGTGGAGGGTGAGAGGATTCACCAGAGACAGAGTGGGGAGCAGAACAGGCAGATCAACGAAGTACACTGCTGAGGGGAGCAGCAGGCGGGTCAGGAGAGGTCTGCCACGCCATGTGGTCACCTCCGGGGCAGGCGGGGATTGAACTCATGCGAAAGTGGCTTAAGCTTCTTAGTGCAGTGCTTTAACCCGCTGCGCCACCAGGGAGGGCCCAAGATAGAAACATTTTAATTAAAAAATGAAGTCTTCACTCCTCTTCCATTCAGCTGAGTAGAGACCACTTCAAGGATACATAAGAAAACAATAGAAACTATTAGTTTATTTCCTTTGGTTGCAAGCACCAGTAACTGATTTGCTCATTAAACACACTGGAAGGATACTGAGAACTGGCAGGATCTCCAGGAGGGTGAACTGGCTTGACAGTGGGTGGATTTCATGCAGAGGGTGGGCAACCAACACATAGCACTTGGGCCCGGGGGTGTCTGTCACAGTGTTGGACATACGGACACCCCTCTATTTTCCTGTATGTTTGCACAGCTTGCTTACAATCCAAAGTCCAAAAAGAAAGTGTATTAGGTCAGGATAAAAACGCTCCATCTGGGCCCTCCCGGGTGGTGCAAGGGTTAGGATGCAGCACTGCAAGCGAGCTACAGCCACTTCAGTGCGAGTTCGATCCCTGGCCTGGTAGGATCCACATGGCACAGCAGATCTCTCCTGACCCGCCCGCTGCTCCCCTCAGCAGTGTGCTTCGTGAATCTGCCTGACCTGCTCGCCATTCTGTCTCTGGTGAATCCTCTCACTGCCCCTGTACCTCTGGCTTGCACCCCAGTTCTGTATGCATAAACATGAATCTTTAAAAAAAAAATGCTCCATCTTCAGAGTAACATCTCTCAGAATGACCAGTTCAGTGAAAATTCCTCAGAAGTGATCTGGGGTGCTTTGAGGTAACCCCAAAATGGCACACATCCCACTACAGAAGTCAACAGAAAAAAAGCCAGATTACAACTTCTCTCAAAGTGCTTCATCACCCAAATGCTTCTACACCTTCCTTTGGGAAGGTAGCTGAAATTGTCCTTTTTGCCCAGAACAGCAATGCTCAAATTGTGTTCCCAGAGCAACAGTGTCAGCAGCACCCGGTGTATTTGTTACCTGGGGCTGCAACGATGAATCCCCACAAATGGAGTGGCTTGAGACTCAGAAGACAGCATCAATTTATTCTCTCACGCTTCTGGGGCCTAGAATTCTAAAATGAAGGTTTTGGCTGACCATGTCCCTGTGAGACAAACTATTCTAGGATCTGACACTCCCTGAGGTGTGAGGACCAATGTCCTAGAGGTTTCTACGTATATGTCTCCTGACTTTAGCAAACGTCACAGAAAGCACATGGAAAACTGTCATTCCAGGGAGAAAGGACGTGTCATTCTTCTTGTCCCTTCCTATTTGCTGGCTGTTGCAGGCAATCCTTGGTGTCGTTGGCTGGCTTCTGTCTCCAACCTCTATCTCTGTCTTCACGTGATGCTCCCCTGTATGTCTCTGTGTCTCTTCTTTTCTGGACACCTGTCATACTAAATCTAGAGTTCACTGAATCCAGTGTGACTTCATCATAAATAATTATATTTGCAAAGACTGTTTCCAAATAAGGTTACTTTCTGAGGACATGAATTTCATGGCAGAGGTCGTGAGTGCACTAGTCAATACAGTACCCCCACACCCCCCAAAGTGCAAATCCTCAGGACCCACTCTATGCCTACTAGTCATCACTCTGGGAGAGGAACCCAGAAATGTGAGCATAAACTATTAGGGGATCTGACGCTTCCTGAGGCGTGAGGACCTATGTCGTAGAAGTCTCCTAACTCTGCCATTTGGTCTTCAGAGAAAGTGCATGGAAAGCTATCGTTTCAAGGAGAAAGAAGGATCTGGTGGAAGAGGCTATGACAGTAGTGGAGCCGAGAAGTAGGATGATGGGGCTGGAAGTAAGTGTGGACCTATGTTTCAGTTCTGGTGTTTTTGCTAAGAGCTGTAAGCTACTGTGTACTGACACTGACCAAAAATAACCCCCATTGTAGGCGTCATTGTCATCATCCACTCAAATGTCTACATGGCAGAAAACAGAAGTCGTCACTTAAAAAGCTTTCAAAATTTGTTTGAATCAAACAATGGTCCTTCTACCTTGGCAATAGGTTCTATTTCTTTCTTTAAAGTTTTTTGGATTTAAGTTTGTTTCCTCTAGGAAAAGAATTAAGGCTTTTACTAATAGCCAAATTAAAAATAAATAGTCCTCTCTCTTAAGACTTCTGAAGTCTTAAGATTTCCCCCAATTAGAGGTTTCTGTCATTTCTCTTTAATGTCAGTAATTGATATGCAGTCCAGGCTCATTCTCAGGGGCTAGAAGAATTGAATTTATGCTATTTGGAGATCTTGGTCCAGATGAACTATGGCCATTTCACCATGATTAAATTTTATGTTACATATCAATCAATCCTTACCTATCAGCCTCCAAGACATGCCTTCTCATTCAGACTTGAACTGGAGTGGCTCATTGGATTTTCTCTCCATCACTATTTATCAGTATTCTTGGAGGTTCAGTAACTATGCAGACAGCTCATCCAATACTCTGGCCTCTCAGCTCCAATCATCCAATTGTCTTTTTTCTCATCCCATCCCACTACCTAGTTCCAGAGTCATGCGCTAGACCTTGATGTTATCTGTAATTTCACCCCACTCAAAATCTCTATTTCTGATTACTTCCTGATTACCCCCTCCCATCTTTCAGCTCATTTCCTCTATTATCCTAACTCCTTCTGTTTCGTTGGCCCTACAAACTTTACTGTCCATTACCCAATATTTCTACTTTCGTCCTGACTCATTCTTCCAGCCCCTCCGTTACACAAATCGCCCAGAGAAAAACTGTGATATCCAGACACGCAGACCCAGGGGTAGACAGCCAAGTTCAAATCCTGCCTCTGTCACTTATGAACTGTCCACCCTTAGATATGTAATTCTTCTGTGCTGCAGTTCATCATCTACGAAGTGGGGGTAGGTAATAGTATCTTCCGTATTGGGCTGATATAAAGACTAAATGGGTTGGAATTTGTAAAATACAATAGTGTCTAGCACATAGAAGTCACTCTATAAGTGTGTTAAGTAAAACTTTAAAACTCCTCAACCATTTTGGGGGGATAAAAGTATCTTTTGTTCTTTTAGCTCACCTTGAAAAACCAAACCCTTGGATAGATCCAATTCCCCATTTACTCCACACACACACCTTAGCAACCACACTGGCTCCAGAAGAGTACACAACAATGTTTTACTTTAAGTTTATGCATTGATTACTAGATAATGCGGTAATAAGAATCCTATCCTGCTCCTTCCTCACTCTGTTTTTGATGCTTTCTAACCTCTCTGTAAAAGACAATCTCCTTTCCCTTTCTCTGAGTAACCAATACAGCTAGAGAAATTTCTTGTATTTCAACCACCACATCCCAAGACATTTGAATTTGCACTTCCCTTCTCTTCCACTTAAGTTAAACTTTCCTTTTGGACGCTAGGTTCCATCCCCTCTTCTCTACTTGAAGACCAGGTGACTGTGGACTCTCTAAGTCTTCACTTCCTGTTGTCACTAGTTTTTTTGGAAATGGTGAATTTCCAATAAGTCAACCAGGTAATTGAGTAACATCATTTTCTTCAAAGTCAGCCAGGATGGTTTTATTTTCATCAGTGTTCAAATGAAATGACCTTGAATGAAACAACATTATTCAAGGACTTGCTATATCTTCTTTCCTTGCAGCATATATTCTCCCCCACCAATAATGCACATTCCCATGAGCATTAAAACATGCTCTAATTTAAATGCCCATTTTAAAACAGCAACTTCAAACCTCCCTTATCCATACCCTCTACTGACCCAATTCTCTCCTGTCTTTTGAAACAAACGCCTTTGAAAGAGCTGTCTGAATTAGCTTCCCCTACTTTCCCCTCAGTCCCTCTTTGCCTTTTTTGAACTTGCTTTTGTCAAGGTTGCCCAAGATGTCCTCAATGGCCAAAGCTAATAAACAAATCTCAACCTTCATCTTGTCTGACTAAGATTAGCAACTTCAGTAAGCTCTGCCTTTTTCTTGAAATGTTCACTTTCCTTGGCTTCTGGGACATCACCTTCTTTCTTTCTGCTCCCTTGTTTTCTGTCTTCTTGGCTGACCTCTCTCCTTCCGGACCCCCCCCCTTTCTGAATGCAAGAGTCCTGGCTTGCATTATTTCATGCTTTTAAATACCAACTATGCATTGATGATCCCCAAGTCTTACCTTTGGTTACCCCTTGTCCCTGAACTCAGCTCATAAAATTATGCTTAAGCAAAAACCTACACTTCTACTAGTCACCTGGAACTCACACACCAAAAATATAGCTCCACATTTTTATCCCAAACCTGTGCCTCTTTTATCTTTTCCATCCCAGCAAATCGTACTGTGATTAACATAGTTGTCCAGACTAAAAATAACTTAAATCTGTCTGAATTCTGCCTTTTCTCTTACTTCTCTATCCACTCTATCAGGAAGCATGGCTGAGCCTAACATCAAAATATATCCATAACCTGACATATTCTTGCACCTCCATCCCTACTATTTGACTCTAAGGCACTGTTATCTCTCACCTGGACAAGTGACGGAGCTTCCCATCTGGTCCTTCTCTTTCTACATTTACTTCTCTTTGCTCTAATCCATTTCCCACATAGCATGGTGTGATCCTACTGATACAAGAACCATTCCACATTACTCTTCCACACAAGCCTCTCTTCACATTTGGGATAAAATATAAAGACCTGGCCCTCCCTGGTGGCGCAGCGGGTTAAAGCACAGCATTGAGAATCTAAAGTCACCTCTGCATGAGTTCGATTCCCGCCTGCCCTGGAAGTGTAGAGAGGCTGTGAAGAGAATGAAATCCTTGTACATTTTGGTAATACTGTTAATTGGTGCAATCAAAGGGCAGCAGTATGGAGATTTCTCAAAAAATTGAAAGTAGAAATTCCAAAAGACTCAGATATCCCAATTCTGGTTACTTACTCATAAAATACAAAATCACTAAATTTGAAGAGATATACGCATGACTGTGTTTATTGCATCTGTATTTACAATAGCCAAGAGATGGAGACAACCATTGACAGAAGCTAATGTGGTGTATATGCACAATGGAATACTATTCAGCTATTAAAAAGATGAAGTCTGCCATTTGCTTCAACATGGATAGATGGATAAAGTATTATTATGCTTACTGAAATAAGAGAAAGGCAAAAACAGCATGTTTTCACTCATGTGATACACAAAGAAACAAAAAAAAGAATGAACGAATAAAATTAAAATCAACTTTTAGACTAAGATGAAATTAGCAGCTAGGGAAGAGGGGAAGGATGGTGAGTTAATTAAATTAAAGAGGTCAACAGTTCAGTGAATGATAGAATAAATTTTAAAGGTGAACATAGTACAGTAGATACCGACATTGTTTTTACAATGATATGAAGCCTATGTATTGATACAATGCAATGTTATCACAACAACAAATTTTTTATTGGAATTAAAAATTATCTCTTTTTTAA
Organism: Condylura cristata; assembly: GCF_000260355.1. Lineage (NCBI taxonomy): Eukaryota > Metazoa > Chordata > Mammalia > Eulipotyphla > Talpidae > Condylura > Condylura cristata. The sequence continues at coordinate 46,079,790 of NW_004567113.1, forward strand.
AAAAAAAAAAGAAGAAGAAGAGGAAGGAGGTGTTTATTTCTGGGAGATTGGGCTCGTCTTGTAACCTGCTTGGACCAATTGCACTTACCACGCCAGGTCCAGGGTCATCTCTGGGAAGGTCAGATGCTATGCAGCCAAGGAAATCAAGGTGTCTGCTGCATAGTGACGCATAATGGAGATGGGGGAAACATGGAGAAAATACCACATGTATGAATGAGTTCTAGAATCTTTCAGCCTGCTCCACTGAAAGAAGAGGAAGACAAACACTGCATGATTTCACTCATGTGATACACAAAGTGATCCCCAGCTGATGCTCCATGGAGCAAAAAAACTAGCCAGCGGAATCCTCCCTAAATTCATGGCCTACAAAGTCATGAAAACCCTAAATCTGAAGATTGGTAGAGTAATAGGTAATTGGGATGCTTTGTAATTCCTCACTCTGTGCAATAGACTTGTTGTCTGTGTCCTCCCAAAATTCCTTTTCTGAAACTGATCCCCAGTGTGATGGGGGGGGCTGGGGCATTTGGGCTCTGATCAGGTCTTAAGGATAGAGGTCTCAGGACTGGCTTCAGTGTTCTTGTAAGAGAGACCACAGAGCTCTCTTGTTCCCGTTGGCCAGGTGAGAAGTTGGCTCTCCATGACCCAATGGTGGCTCTCATAATACACCAGCTGTGTCTGCACTTGATCTTGGACTCCCCATTTCCAACTGTGAGACATAAATTTCTGTTGCTTATATGCCGCCTCATTTAAAGCATTTTGTTATACCATATTTTTATGGTACTTTGTTTTATAGTAGCCTGAACAGACTAAGACACTGTTTATTTTCTTCATAGCAATTATCTCAGTAAGAAATTATACAATCGTTGGTTTATCTGGCTCCTGTTTATTATCTGTCTCTCCCTCTAGAATATAAACTCTCTGAAGAAAATAACTGTTCTTGTTCACCACAGCATCCCCAGGGCTCGGAACAATCCTTGACCTAGTTCAGGATTCAATAAACATTGGTTGAATATATTAATATACCAAAAACCCAACCTGGTAGGAGTTTTACTTTTCTATAAAAATCCTATCTATCTCCATGGAAACATTTTCCTTTAAGTCCCAACATCTAATTTACATATGCCTTTTAAACCAGAGATCTCTATCTGGTTATTAGGAATACTTATCAGACTTTTTCTTTTTTTAAACCAGAAAATACTTTGGGTCAAAAGCTGCCACGCATTTAGAGATGACTTGAATGTTTTTACCATTCACTGGAGAGGACAGCGCACCGGGGTGACAAAGTACCAATTGTCATCTCTTTTCAGCATAGATGTGTTTTGCCACCAAACTCCTCCTTTTTCTTTTTAATAATATGATGGTTTATTTTTACATCATTTTGTGCCTTTTCCCATCTCAGTTGTAATCCCGGGGGGCCAGCCCCTCCTTTTTAAATGCATACAAGTCCCCACTTGTAGGTTAGAACATCCAAACAGGAGCTCAGCGTTCCTTATTAATTCCGAAGATGCCACCAATTTTTCCATCAGAGCAACCACAGAACAGCCCCTTCTTTGTTAGTCATCGAAGATTATTTTCTAGTATTTTTCCTCCCTGAGTCACTGGCTCTCGCCGTGCCTCAGACATAGGACATTGCCACATTGGGATGGCTGAAATAGGTGCACTGCGATTTCTTTCATGCCTGGGTGCAACACGGAGTCATAATTAGAATGAAGCTCCGCTCAGAGATCATCGCTCTGACGGCTCTAAATTGGCTGGCGCAACTCTATTTCTTTCTAAATGAGTGGGACCTTGCCTTTCTGATGGGAGACGTGTGCGACTGACCACCGGGTCCCTGAGACCTCCCACTGACGAACGTTTCCCCGTTGTTTTCGGCTGTTCTGCCCTCTACATTTCATTTTGGGGCCACAGTGCTAGCTTGTAATTTAATTTTTCTAAATTTAGTCTGCCACAGGCGCACAGCCCATGGAAAGGGATTACAGCGTACCAGGAATCCACAGTTAAGCAAAGGAAAGTCCTCTCTGGGGATCTGGGTTTATTTACGCAGTTTGGAGACTCAAATGACGACCAAATAGACTTAGCAGCCACACTTCCCTCCTGCAATTTAACAGTCTCTCAAGCACAAAATCAAACACAATATAAATAAAGTGGCTTGAGTCTCTCCTGAGTATCTTACCTCAACTTCTGCTGCCTTGTCTTGGTGCCCCCTAGATGTCCCCAAAGACCCCTTCTATCTTCTTGAAGACTTGTAGCTCTTTCAGGAGAAACAATGGCATCTTCTGAAACGCTTCTTGCTATCTCAAAAGCAATTCAACAATGCAGAAGGTAAAATTATTAAAAGATCATGTCTATTGAAGACCTTGTTACAAAAGTGTATTTCCTTTTGGAAAATTTCTTAAGTGCCTCAAACTCTATTGGGGCAGAAAGAAGTCAATCAATGTTACATCTCAGTCTCAGCTAACAGGGAAGCTAAAGAGACAAGACATAGGGTAGTAGCCGGGAGTGAACTGGTTGTGCTAGAAATTTGTTAGAATACTTAGTATTCCTGTGCCTCGGTTTCCCCATCTGCAAGTTGGAGATGAAAAAGCAGCCATCTCATAAGGTGATGTGGGTGTTCAGTTAAGGCGTGTAGTCAACAGAATGTCTGGCATGTGGTAAGTGATTTCTGTCCTATATAGATATGGATGTGTGATGTAGCTGTGTGCACACGTGTGTGTGTGTGCGTACAATGTAGAAAGTGCCTACTAAGTGATGTACATGCCCAGAAATCAGAGGAAGAAGCCATTATTTGTAGCTGGAGGGAACCAGAGAGGTTTTCTGGAAGAGACGCAATGATAGTAATAATGCTCACTAACTATTACTATGCTTTCTTTGTCTACTTCCTACTTTCCTTATCAGGGACATATGGCATGACTTGGTCATGTCCCAAGTTCTGGAAAACGGGATGTATGTGAATGTGCTGGGCTCCTTTGGTCTCTCCTGCTGCAGTAAATGAGAACAACCGTCCCGAATGTTGCAGCTATCAGTGAACAGCAGCCTGGGTACCTGAGTGTCATTACACAGTAGCAGCATCTCCTTTGATGTGAACACATAGATCCAACCCGTGTCAATACGTGGTGTGACAAAATATAAACCTCTCATAGGCTGAGCCATTGGGACTTCAGGGTTAATTTGTGGCTACAGTGTAACCAAGTCTGTCTTGCCTCAGGTGGTTCCTGCTTGAGCCAAGAGCTCCTCCTTTCCCCAAATAGCTCAGAACACGAGTTTCTTTTGTAAGTCAATACCAAGAATTGGGTTTTATGATCACGAGGACAGAAATGCCTTATCCTGATTTCCAGCCCATCTCCACAAACTCCCTGTCCATAGAAGCAGGAACATGCTCTAACTTTGCTGTGGGAAAGAGAGCAACATCTCAGAATAACAACTTCTAGAAGAACAACCGAAAATTGTCATGCTTTTCTTCACTGAGTTGAGGGCTTTGCTGAGTGAGTGCATTTCTGGAAATGGAATGGTCTTTAAATAGCTCCACAACTGAAATTAAAATGTAAATGGGGACATATTTGTGCCCAAAGTGGTTGCTTAAGGAAACCAAGTTCATGGTTTCTGCACTTCAGCCCAGAAACACTCTGATATATTACTCTGGTGAGGTGATCCTAGCCACCACAGCATACTCGGGTCAGTTCAAACATGGCGGACACTTATTTCTTACACATTTCCAGAAGCATTTGGTGGCTTATCTCCTTGATGATTCAAGGACATCATCTACCTTGTGATTCTGTCATCTTCCATGGTCACCATGCTAATCTGCATCAAACTGGCAGGAGGAGAGGAGAATATTCTCTGGTGCAGAGGCTGAATGGACTGGATCTTATAGGGATGCACATCCTTTCTGCTCACTTTCCACTGACCACAACTCAGGCAAGGGTCTCCCCTGAGCACAAAGTGGGCAGGTAAATGCGATTTGTAATAGTCAATTCGGGTTCACCTACGGTTGTTTCCCGAAACACTTTTCCTTTAGATGATGTCAATGCAAAGAACAAGTGAGTAAATATCTTGTTTCTTGTACATTCAATAAATGTTTACCTAGTACACACTCTTTAAATAATACTGGGGTATAGAGGTGCAAAGAAGAATACAACTGAAGTCTTCCTCTACCTAACTACCAATGAATCCATCCATTCATCAAGGGGGAGGCAGATATCTTATAAGTCAGAAACTAACAAAGCTGCGAGAGAGGGTCAGAGAAGGATTCATGGAGGATGAATGAATGACAGATGGAGGATTCTCTGCTAGAAATGGGATGTTGAAGACATGAGCACAGGCATAGAGATCGACAACCAGGGAGTCCTCAAGGCAACGGGTCAGTTTCTACTGACCAGAGCGACGGGTGGAGAAGGAGAGTGCAGGCTTACGCTGGAAAAGTGTGTTGGGGCCCAGTGCCCTCAGACTCTCGCTAATCACACACGATGATGTGCATTCCTGAGAGGCTATTCAATCACCTACCTCCACGGTTTCTATTTTTTCCCCAGCTATTTTTCATTAAGCAGGTACCTTGTTCCCTTTCCACTTCAAATAATTATAAAGATGATTATGGAAATGATGGTGGTGGTAGTGCTAATGATTAGGAAAGAGAGGAGAGTTTATAAAATTTCCGAACCTACGCAGAAATCTTGCTGCCTCACTCTGAGAGGGACCCTTGAGCTCATCACTCATGAGCTGCTGTGGACCGACTTCCGCGCAGAGGGAGACACACAGAAGAAGAGCAGATTACGGGCTGCTTTTGAGAATCAGCCCAGCAGGGCTGCTTGACAATCAGCTTCGAGAACACACAAGTCACCAGGCAGCCTGGTTGGGTCAGTTCTGAATGGACCCACATCTGCCCAGGACGTTCATGTTGAGACTTGAGATGACTTTCTCCACCCTCAGCCTTGCGGAAAAGCACCAATGGATGAGCTTGAACTCTGTGCCAATGAAGAGGCTTACTCTTCCTTTATTTTTATAATAAGTCCACTGGTCACTTTTTTTTTAGATTTTTGAATAGAAGAACTGAGGTGTAGGCCAGGGGTGCTGGGGGTGCGAATATTCACCAGAGACAGAGTGGGGACCAGAACAGGCAGATCTACTGAAATACACTGCTGAGGGGAGCAGCATGTGAGACCGGAAAGGTCTGCTGCGCCAGGTGGGTCACTCCCTGGCCGGGGATTGAATTCAGGCTGTCTCGGTGGGCTGTGGAGGTGGGAGCACTGAGACTTAACCCAAGGCCACCAGGGAGGCCTCCCTTACTCTTCCTTTAAATTAGGCAAAACCAGTTAAATGCATGAAGCTGTAGCAACCAGACAGGTGAAATAAAGCCAAACATAGCAACTGGTACAAAGGATGTGTGAAACCACAGAAAGTGCCAGAATTTATATGTGCTGCATTTTTTTCCTGGTTTCATTTACTGTCATTTTGTTATAACATTGATAAGGGGAAAATGTCCCAGCAGACACTGAACAAAACAATGTTATCTGAAGACCTGGTTTCGCCACTTGAAGTTTCCAAGAGACTTTCAGCTACTTTAAGGGAGGCCTTACTGTGCATACCTATGCTCCAGTTTAATTTATAAAGTAGGTGTCATAAGAGGTGATCAACAATTAACTAGCAATAAAGTAGAACAGTTATAATAGACCAGATTAAGAGTTAGGTGACTGTGGTCATCCACCTCACAACACCTTGTGTGTGTGGTATTTCCTGGCCATTTGATCAGGGTAATGGAAATCTCAGAAAAGCAAAGCCATAGATGCAGGCTGGATCTGCTCCTCTTCCTCTTTGTCTTCCTTATCTTCTGGATTGTTCCAGCTCCCGAGCACCAGGGAGTGACAGGAAAATACCCCTTCTCTGTAAAGGCCATGGCACCTTTGTGATAGCTTCCTGCAGTCACTACCACAAAGTACCACAAACTAGTGGTTGAAAACAATTTATTCTTTCACCATTTGGGAGGAGCATTCAAAGCAGAAGGAACAGTAGTGCAGAAGCTCTGAGGTGGAAGGGTGCCAGCCTGGGGCTGGAGTGAGACAGGAAGCAGGGAAGAGGCAGGCATCTGGGCTCACCCAGTGGCAGTCAGCGCCCCACATGGGCAGAGCCTCACTAAGGAAGTGAGAGGAACACGGGACATCTTGGTCAAGCGTTCTCCCGTTATGGACAGACACCACGTCATGTGTGGGAAGTCCTGAGCATGCCCAAACCAGCGTGTGCCCACTCTCCCTGCTTCTGCCCTCTCCTCTCCCTTCTCGGGCACCTGCCCCACCGAGACATGATCTTCACCTCTTTTACGCAGCTGCCACCCTCCATGTGTGTCTCTAGAAGAGCACCCGGCATGTGGCTTTGGGCACAGGGAAGCCCCGAGTTGTGTTTCCCTTCTTTATCTCTTCAAATCCTTGCTACAACGTTAGGGATTTTCACTGCAAATCAAATTTGAACTGAGTTTTTAGAGAAGACCTAGTTTATGTGCAAAGTCATAAAGATGTAATAGAATCCTTTCAAAGAGCTCTCTTGCTAATGCTAAATCACAGGGAACAACGCATTTCCTGACATTTTCAGAGTCCCAGACCAGAGATAGAATATGATAGAGCGAGGCGGGGGGGACAGTTTCATAAAGATTCTTTGGTACCATCTTTCTTCTAGACTTTATCTTTATTTATGGGGCAAAAGGAATTCACTTCCAGTAAACTTGATTTCATGGCTGGGCCCAGTGTGGGTGCCCTGACTTTTGTCCATGCCAAGTCTTCGTGACAGGAAGTAGACTGAATAGTAAGGAATTGTAAAGGATTTACAAAAGTCTGTGTGTGTGTGTGATGTAGGTGTGTGGAGAGTAAGAAAAAGGGAGAGGGAATAAGGGAGGGGAAGGGAGGAAGAGTGGGTTCTGAGTTGGTATGGAATTAAAGGGGTGGGTGGGTCAAGTTTTCATGAGGAGGCTCAGCCAAATACTAAGTCTCACCTGGAGATTGGTGTCGTGAAAGGTGCGGGGCAGCAGGTGAGGGGTTCACTTCAGGCTAAGAGGTTTCAGCACCTTCCTTAATCAACCTTACAGCTATTTTTGGTGAAGATTTACACTTATAGAAGCTTGAGTAGTTTATTTGAGTTCCTTTCCTTTGCTTAAAGTTTGGAATTTTTCCATGTTTTTGGACGCAAATAAATGCAGCTGTTTGCTGTGTGAGAGCTATGGAAAACATGTATTTATGCTGTATTTGTAATATAGAGAATGTTCAATTGAGACTGAATTTGGCTTCTTGCCTTACGTTTCAATGTTTCTTTTTAATAACATAAGGTTCTTCATTCATGCAAATGATGTTATTGACTCATCAGCAGGGTATAGCAAAAGAACAGGGGTCTGGGCAAAAAAACAAGTGAGTTTCAGTTCTGCTTTATCAGTAATGACCTTCTGGATGTGGTAGATCACATTTCCCAAAGATACTTCCAAAATCTCATATCCTACACATTCCTTTACAATGTGACCTTCTCACTTTCCTATCAGGAAGAAAAGTCTCTGTCCCCTCCCCGAGCATCCAGATGGCTTTGAGACATCCTTGGAACCAGTAGAAGCAACCACGCATGACTTCTGAGATTGGGTCACTTGGAAGCGGCCATGCTACTTCTGCCCTATGCTCTAGAACACGTGCAGGAGCAGCCATGGGCCATGTAAGAAGCTGAACTCCCAGGATGCACCACGCTGTGAGGACGTGAAGCAGAATAGAGTAGCCACAATGGGCACCCCAGGCCAAAGTCGCCATCTTTGAGTTCCTTCAACCGGGTACCTGAGAAGCCAAACCCCAGGGGAGAGTCATCCCAACCCTCAGGTATTTCCCAAGTTTCCAGAAAGGAGCTATCCTCACTATTCTCTTTTGAACTCCTGACCCACCAGATTCATTAATTTAGGTTTTAGGCCATTAAATTTATAATCAGTAAGAACAGAAGTGGCAGCAATAGAAACAGAAAAGTTGGTATTTGGAAGTTCCGATGGTAACAAAAGCCTAAAACATGGCATTATGGAACCCAGTGGAAGAAGGATTCTGGAAGCCCCTTGTGAGGTACTTTTATACAAGCTGGAAGGATCTCAAGGGGAGAGCTGTGAGGGATTAAAGGAAACAGAAGAACATGTGACCTGAAACTAAAGAAAGAAGTTCTTCGCTATGGAGTGGCAGGAGCGGTGGGGTGCGGGGGGCAATCTCATTAAATCTGTTTCTGCAGATAATGTATAAGATGGAAAATAATACCAAAGAGTTCTGGTGAGAGTTATTGAAGGACTTGTAAGTTTAGGCTTGTGGCCACAGAAGTGAGCAAAATATGAAGCTGTCTATAGGGCATCAACCTACAACCCTGACTTCATAGTTCATATGCTCACAGATCCACTGAGCATCCCCCACCAGGCTGCGGACCCCCTGGATTCGTTCCCTATAGGCCATCTTGGGTGTCATCAGGGACACTTCTGATAATAGAATCTCTCTCTTTAAAAAATTGGTTTATGGATGAAAAAGTCCCAAGTATATAGGATGCTGAGTTTAGCAGAATCTGTATGTAAATTGGTATTTTGCTGGTGATCAATCTTGTGCTAAAAATGGAAAATCAATAAAAAAAAGAAAATCTAAGGGGAAAAATAAGTTGTAGACATTTTTGGTCCAATGAGTTTCCAAGTCCGAGGACACTGTGTCTGAGACCAAGGTTACTGCCTGTTTCAAGGGAGTGTGCAAGAAAGCTAGAGGACCCTCCCATTCGCAAATAGAGCAGAAAGTCCAGGAGAGGAACATTCCAAAGGTAATGCTGTCTTAGGGCATTGGCTGGGGAGGCCTTTGCAGTCTCTCCCTGCACCCAGGAAGAATCCATCGCATGTGAAGGGCGGTCTAGGGTCTCAAAAGCTCTCGAGTTCACTGAAACCACCGAAGGGCCTGGAGCTGACCTCACATGCCAGTCGCTGGTTAAGGACTTGGAGATGCATGGCAAAGAATTACGAGGAAGAACTGCCTCCTCTTGAGCCTTCCCTAGACATTGAACTAGGTTGCACAACAGGAAGAGAGGAAGAGATAGATGGTATGCGGGAACGGCCAGTGTTGTCGAGTCAGGGTGGACTCCTGACTGAAGTGGGGGGGCATTGTGGGCATGGTTAGGCATTCTTTTGGGGAGCTGGTGGAACTATACACCTTGCTCCATAATTTAAGAAAATGCCTCATTAACTTTGTTATGTAGAGATAAGAAATCTTGAAAAGAAAATCAGTTATGGTTTAATTGTGTGCCCCCCCTCCATCCCCTACTCAGATGTCTCGAAACCCTAATCCTCACAACCTAACGATGTGCCCTTACTTGGCTACAGAGTCTCTGCAGAGGTACTAGCTAAGTTAAGTTGAGGTTCTAGTGGCGTTGGTTGGACCCTCAATGAATATGACTGGTGTCCTTGTGCAATGGAGCTACCCGGACATGGAGACAGACAAGAGAAGGAGTACAGGGGTGAGGAGACGTGATGAATAGGACCATCTCTGAGCTCCGGAGAGAAGCTCCCGTCCCACTCAGCCCACAACAGAAGCCCACCCATTTGACTTGAGACTTCAAACTCCAGAGCTGTGAGGAAGTTCTTTTCTGTTGTTAAAACCAACATGGCCATGGTCCTTTGTTACAGTCACTCTAGCAAACTAAGCAATAGGAAGTATAGGCCTGATTGTATGTGTATGCAATAATAGCAACAGATACCGTGGCATGGCAGAGGGAAAGTACGTGAACCTTGGAGGCATTCTTTTCTTTAAAGATTTATTTATTTATGCATACAGAGCTGGGGTACAGGCCTGAGGTGCAGGGGTGGTGCGAGGATTCACCAGAGACAGAGTAGGGAGCAGAACAGGCCGACTGACAAGCATACTGCTGAGGGGAGCAGCAGGCGGGTCAGGAGGGGTCTGCCGTGCCATGTGGGTCACCTCCGGGGTGAGGGATCAAACTCGTGCTGAAGTGGCTTTAGCTTCTTATTGCTGTGCTTTAACCTGCTGCACCACCAGGGAGGGCCCACTAATAGGGTCTTATTGGCTTTTGCCTCTGAATATCAGGCCTGGGATAATTACAGATAATCACACAGTTTTGTGAAGCTTAGATGAGGTGACATATGTCAAGTGCTTAGCAACATGCCTGGCATGTGGCAAATCATCAATGCTAGTTTACATTATTATTGAGAAGCATGGTATTTAAATAGAGAGCAGCACCCAAGAATTAAATACCTCCTCCATGCCATGCACTGTCTTGGGCATCACAGGTACTAAGATAAAGACGGCAGGTTCTCTGCCCTTGGTATTTTCAGTGGTGAGGAGACATGCTAGTCTAATTTCATGCTTTTCAAAGTGAAGAGAGGTTTGAGAGTTCCAGTGTTTTGGCACTTCTTATCTGTTCCACCTTCCTTTCCACACCAGGAGTCCTCATACAGTCTTCCTTTGAGTGCTTGTTTAGGGATTCTCCTCTGTCATATTTAGCTAGCTCAAATGACCCCTGAACTGGTAAAACAAAATAAAAACTTGAATCAGGCCTGCAGTCAACTGATTTTGTTTCCATTAGGATAAGAAATCAGGCTTGGTTAATACCTACCCAGTATTGCTGTCTGAAACAGGGCACTGAGGGATCATGTGTATTAACAAGAAGAATTGCTGCTGTGGTAATTTGCTTCCAAAGATATGACCATTAAATTTTTCCCTTGTGGTGTGACCGTGGCTTGCCCTCTCCCCACATAGGGGACAACCAGTTCCTCACCTCCTTGACTCCAGACCACTTTGTTGAGTGGCATACATTGGAGGGAAGTCTATATGAGTTCCAGGTGAGTCTTTAAGAGAACTGACAAATTCCACTTTGTCTAGTATCCCCTCAAAATTCAACTGTTGAAATATAATCTCAAAGTGATATTATTCCCAGGTGAGGTTTTTGGGAGTGTGATTAGGTCACGACTGGGAATTATGCCCTCATAAAAGGCCCCAGAGAGCTCGCTTGCTTCTTCTACCACATGAAGTAGTCAAAAAAGAGCTGTCTAGAGTGTGTCATCACCAGATACCAAATTTACCTGCATCACCATGATCTTGGACTTCCCAGCTTCCAGAACTGTGAGAAATACATTTCTATTGTTTTTAAGTTATCCGGCTTGTGATATTTTGTTATAGCAGCACAACAGACCGAGAGCTGCCTCCTGGTCCTTGAAATGCCAGCCGCCATGTTTGGGAAGCAACCATGAAGACACCTACAATGTGCTCCAGTTGACAGTGTCAGCTGGTCTGCAGCTGACAGCCACGTGAGTGTGTCATCTGAGGTATTAATCCAATCAAGTCTTGAGAGAATCTTTGGTCAGACTCCATCTTTGGTCTACCAGGGAGTCTTGACAGGAACACCACAGCTGAACCCAGTCAACCCACAAAACCCAGAGAGACAAATTGGTGTTGAAGCCACTAGCTTTTGGGTTGTTGCATACAACAGATAACCAAAATCTGCCTTAATGAACTTCAAATATTCTAAACTTAGAAGCATTTCAAAGGAGCCAGGACACCAGAATTGGATGTTCTAGGCCCCCTCACAGCTCTGTCCCTAGCAAAATCTGTGACTTTGGGCACATTGCTTTGTCACTCTGGCTTCTGTTTCTTCTCTTGTGCAATCAGGAGTCCAGATCTCTACAATTCTCAGGCTATATGATACTATAATCTTTCTTGAATGATGCTAATGGTGCCTTCACTAAACACTTGTACAGATATGTAGATTGTACCCATATGTAGATTTCTGCTTTAATTCCTCAGAGACCTCAGGGTCTCTGGCTCAGTCTGCTCACTGAGAGATGAGGACACTAAATCACCGGGCGGGGCTGGTACCCTCGCTTCCACACTCACTGATCCAACCCACTGCCCCACTTCTAGAGATTTTTGTCCAAGAACTGCTTCCTTCACCTTGGAAAGGGGTCATTGCTCCCTCTTTTTCAAATGCTCTGGGGTTTGGTGAATAAACTTGCCAACTCATGCTTTTTTGTCTTTTTGCTTATTGAACCTGCCTTCTCCCAGCTTTGCAATAGGAACTGGTTTTTCTTTTTCTTTTTGAAGATTAAAAAAAAATTCATTATTGTAAATTATATATTACATGAAATGAACCATTTTAATAATTTTTAATCATGCCAAATGGATCTATATTTTGTAATACATGTAGGTCCTGAAGAGGCTTGCAGTATGTCATATCAGAGTTGAAAAGGTGGTTCTGGAACATCTCTCCATGTTTCTCCTTGAACAATGAGACTTGCTAACCTAGGAGGCCCCAGGAGAGAGGACAGGGTCTGGTTATCATTCCCAAGGCTTTCCTCATCATATAGCACAAACTCAAGAAATGTTTGTTGAGTGAATAAATCATCTTTTAAGTTAAGAGATACTCCCTTTAAAAAATTGCATGATTTTATTATTGAGTTAAAATTGGCTTATCACACTTTGTGAGTTAGATATCTATGTTCACACCTGTTTAGACACGTTACCACACCATATCCTCTACCCAGTAGTCCAGTAGAATTCCTCCTAAGACTCTCTCATGTCACCTGCACATGATTTATCTTATTGCATGGGAACAAACAGGGTTACTAAGGGAACCACTTTATGGGCATATACGGGACATAAACAGGCCTCTTCCCCCAAAGTTAGCTACTGATGCTATTGCAAGGACCTGACAAGTTCCAAGCACCCTTGTTGACAGTCTCTCTTTAGAAATTATGTGTATTTGCTATTTTGTGTCTCTGTGTGGAGAACAGAGACATGTGCCTTTTGGAGACTGGAGGAAGTCAAAGCATTCCAATCAGTGTCACTGAGGGCTGACAATTTCTGCTCCATAGATGCAAGAAAAGTGAACAGATCCCTAAATGCTGTGAAGCTGTGGCTGCAGCTAAGGCCTCTGTGCCACCTCCCCATCGCGGGAGCCCCCTCAGCTGAGGGCCTAAAATTGTCCTGGCTCTGGGCTGGTGCAGCCTTGACAGCAGGCCAGAACCTGTGCTGGGACCATGTCTCTATTGGGAATAAAGGAACTGGAACACCCGTTAGCCAAGCTCTGTATCTCCATGTCTCCAGTCTCTGCTCTCATTGCAATTCCAAGTTGCAAGCAACCTGGACTCAGAGAGGTGCCCAAGCTCTGTGCTGTCATGGTTCTGCTACAGCTGGAGCGGCTGCGACCAACGAGGCACGTTATTAGAGAAATGCCACGACCTGGAGGAAGGGGGAGGTAAAAATTGCAGCCAGCATTCTGAAGGACAGCCTAATGGACAATAACTATTTTACGAGCTCTGGCCGTTTATATGGAATGCACCTTTTACCCTCTCCGTCAAATTGTTTTCTTTCTTTTTTTCCCCCAGTCCAGCCCTATTGTTCTTGCATAGTGTGGAAGGAAAAACGCTGTCACTTCACTAGCAAATCCTGTGCACACAGTAAGGCCAAGATGTAGCCCCTCCCTTTTCATTGAAAGAAGCCTGCCTGTCTCTCCCCTGTAAAAACTGCCCCCACCCTAAGAGCAAGATCAGCCAGGACAGTGTCGGGATCCTATTCCAGGCAGCCATTAGACCTCTTTTCTTATAAATAAGCCTTTGAGAGCGACAGGGTCAGTCCCTCTCCTGGCCTGCAGGAAAGGCCAGCGGCTCCCAGGCCAGACATTTCTATTTTCAGCTCGGGAGTGTGCAGAGCGCTGCCCTCCGCCTCGCCCAGGGCCAGGCAGCCAACGCCAGCCACGGGGGCCTTCAGCCTTGCTGCATTTCCATTTCCATAAATTTACATCAAATTTGTGCTGAATCATATCCCCCCCACGCAGAAGAAATGAAATACATTATCAATAAGTACAACAAATTTGAATAATCTGAGAGTGGAGTGATTTCCTGTCTCTCCCCCATTTAACTCCTTCCTTGTCCATCTCATTCCATTGCCTCCCCCCCCCCCCCGCCCTGGTTAGATTCCCCCCACCCTCCCCAGCACCCAAGTTTCTCTGCTCACCTCCTGCCATTCTTGATTTTTGGCCTGTCATAGGTGCCCCAGAACCTGCACCTCCCTCTGTCTCCTTTCCTTCCTCATCTGCTCAGCTCACCTCCTCTCCCCTACTCCCCACCCCCTTCCCCTGCCCCCGGACATCTCAGCCTGGTCCCTCTTCTCTGCAGAAGGTGCTGCCCCTGTCCTGCAATGCCCCAGCCAATCACACCCACTCCCACGCCCCCTCAGTATGGCAATTGGGGGTCCCTGGCCTACCAGACCCTCGTCTGCCCCACTGAGTCAGTCGAAGCTCCTCTACCAGGTTCAGCAGGGAGTGGAACTTCCTTCCACCCCCTGCGGCCCAGCTGATTGGCAGCCAGCGGGGCTGGGGGGTGCAGAGGGGAGCAGCAAGGAACTGATTGTTTGCTGCTGTGGGGGGTGGGGAGGGCTTAGCAGAGGTTCGACTGAGCCTTGGCACTCAGGGGGGCTAAGAGGCTGAGGATGCTCTAAGTCAGGAACCTGGGCAGAATCCCCCCCGACTGTCTGCTGCCTGTTCCCCACCCCACAGGGAAATGAAGAAGGAGGTCTTTTGCAGAGTACCCCCAGGTAGGGGGAAGAAGAGAAGGCTGAGATAGTACAGATTTGAGTCCAGTGGCCCAGGAGACCTCAGGGCCCAGGACTCTGCAGGAGGCCTAGAGACAGCGGGAGCTGCAGCCCCTGCCCTTGGTTCAACTCAACAGCAAAGGAAGGCATTTAGCAACCAGGTATGGGAGCTCCTAGAAGGACTGTCCAAATGCCCTTCCTTGAGCAAGGAAGGAAGCTACATAGACAGAGATGAACACACACATGCACAGCTGACATATCTATATCTATATTTGTATCTGTCTGTCTATCTATCATTATAAACAGCAATCATTAAGAATCATTTTTTCTCCAAGCTCATCAGCCTGAGTCTGAGTTCAGACAGTTTTTGGGGACAGGTGTAGTCATGAATATTGCCCCAATGGTACAAACTTCAGAGAAAAATCAAGCCAAAAAAACCTCTACTGGAGATTTATTTAGTTTCCTTTCATAAGAACTCTGACATATTTGCTTGGGCAGCCAGAACTTGAACTGAAAATACTGTCTGGATAAGTTCTATCAAAAGCTTAAAGGCTTGCCCCCACGCCCTGCCCCATGTCTGGGGCCCTGGGGACTTGGCCAGCGTCATCTGGCGAGTCAGTGGAGAGATTGTGGAGAGATTGTGACGAGAGGCTTAGGTTTCTTCTTCTTCTTCGTCTTCTTTTTTTAAAGATTTATTTATGCATGCAAAACTGGGGTACAGGCCAGAGGTGGAGGGACGGTGAGAGGTTTCACCAGAGACAGAGTGGGGAGCAGAACAGGCAGATCGACCAAGTACACTGCTGAGGGGAGCAGCGGGGAGACAGGAGAGCTCTCCCATGCCATGTGGTCACCTCAGGGGCGGGGATTGAACTCCACTGAAGTGACTGAGGCTGGCTTGCAGCGCTGTGCTTTAACCCAGTGTGCCATCAGGGAGGGCCCAGGCTTAGGTTTCTAACAGGAGTTTGAGTTCTCCCAGCTTTCCCAATCTCCCCAGAGATTGCTGAGTTTTGTCTTCATCAGCTTCTGCTGCTGGTTCAGCTTCGTAAATTAAGCTATTTTGGAGTTTTCACATCTAATATCTTCTCACACTTTTCAAAGTGAAAGACATCATTCAAAAGCATTTTGAATGTTAGAAGAAAGAAGCACTAGCTTATAACACTATGTGCTCATATAAATAAATTAATTAATTAAACTCACCCGGGAGCTAGGAACATATAGGGGAAAATTGGGTCCCTAGAGATTCTGCAGAGAGCTGAGAGGATTTGCACCCAGTCCACACCTGCGTTCCCATCCTTGTGCCGCGGCGGCAGATTTAAGACCAGAGCACCTGGTTGTAAAATGGGCCAGGGCAATTGGCCTACAGGTGGGATACTTAATCTGCTGCTTTTATTAGAGGTAAGGATGGTTGGTGAGCAGTTTTATATGTTTTTGTTTGAGAAAAGTTACCCACAACATAATTAGCTTTGTTTTTGTCAGCCTGGACTGTTGATGAGGTGTCTAGAGGCTTTCTGGCATAGGTGCCTGAAAGCTTAAAGTGCATTTAATTATTATTATTACTCAATGTCAGGCTACTTAAATGAAAAGAGATAAAAAAGAATCGCTTGCAGCTACATTGCCTCGGTTTGTGATTTCATTACATCTCCCAAGCTAAACAGGTTCGAGTTGCCACTTGGGCGTGAAAGCGCTAAGAAAAACCCAAGCGACTGGAGTTTCAACTGAGTTGAAAGCTTCCCCATTTGCTGGCGAGGTAGGAACTTGATACTCTTTGATTTTCCTCCTCATTTTTATTTTCGAATACCTTCGTAAAGGGCTGACTTACTCCAAGGAAAGAAAGCCACACAGAGCTCTTAAATGTGCAGAATTTCCAATGTAAAGATGCCTTGACTCCACAGCTCACTGTCGTCTGGCTTGCAGCCTTCCTGAAATGCCAAGGAAGCTTCCAAAGCAGCAGCACTGAAAGCCTCACTAAACACAGTAACTGGAAGAAGAAGGCTGCTGTCCCACCTGAATGCCAGCCCGGAGCAGGGCATAGACCAGGAGGCAGATGGGCCAGGTTATGCCCACTCTTCTTCCTACCGGCAGGTCAGAATGAAACCAGATGGTTCGCCAGAGGGCAATATATTGGCAGACAGTACCTTGCTTCTTAGCATGAGACACAGGGCTGTTAAGAACAAGAGCTTGGCATTGAATTAACCCTAGACATTCAGCTCAGAGGTGACCTTCTTTCTGCCTCCTTGGAATAAAGAGAATGGGTTAGGTGACCCAGTGTGGTCAAAAGACCAGAAGCTTTAACTGCATTCTAAGCCCTTAATTTCTCCTCTTACTCCCTACCCTCTTGTTTTGAAAAAAGCTCCAGGACTGGGAGCAAGGTCTGGATTTCTTTTGAATGTCCCCAGGGTAAGTACAGCATTTGCACACAACAGGCATTAAAAAAAAAATGAGCTGACTTGTAGACTGGCTCCTTCTTATAACCCCTGACTTGCCAGACTATGTTGTAGAAACAAGACCTGTGGGGACTGTGGCTCTTTAAAGGTCACAGGACAGAGGTCAGGCATCCCCCTAAGTCAGTTATCAGTTGACAGATAGCAAACCACTTAGTGGCTTAAAATTAGTGGATTTGGCACGTGATCTGTGGGTTAGCAAATTGGGTCCATCTCAGCTGGGGTGTTTTGCTGGTCTCAGCCTGGCCCATGGGTGCATCTGTGGTCAATGGCTTCATTAGCTGCTTGCTGGTCGTGTCATCATCCAGCAAGCTCTTCTGGGCTTTACATCTATGGTGGTGATCACAGGTTCCCAGGAGCTGAGCAGGATCAACTTTACCACCCTAGTGCTTTACAAACCTCTTTGCATTGCATACTTGCCAACACAGCATTGGCCAACCTACGTCACATGGTTGGATCGGGTGTCAAGTTCACAGATAATGGCTGCGACAGGGCAGGAATTATTGACGTCATATTTGCAAACACTGCCCCAGCCAGCAATAGAATGCAGTGTTTCCAGCTCCCAGGTGTGAGACTCCATTCTCGGGTTTCCTAGATGCTGGCACCAGCCTCTTGGAGCCAGAAGTCCAAGTTACAAGTTTTCCCACAACGCAGGCCTCCTTTTCCGTATCTGATAAATAATCACATCCATAGGTTTGATCCAGGACCAAAAGCAGTGGTGTGGGCAACCGTGCATGCATCTAGGCTGTGATGTGTCCACGGCTGTAAAATGGGTTCACCCTGAAAGACTGGTATGAAATTCAGGTGAATTTCACCAGTTTCCTGCAATTTTCTTTCAGACCTTCTTCTTGGATCAAGTTTCAATTTGATGCCCATATGCCCATTCTCTTTAGAATTTGCTTTTTATTATTTCCAATTTTTATCTTCGCTTTCTGTCCATAACAGCTGATCACTTAAGCACCATAAAAGCACACGTTAGTAGCTTTAAAGCCAGTGCTAATTAGATAACCCGCGATGCATTCATTCCGCTTTCTACAACTATTTGTTGAGCATCTACTGTGCACCAGGCCTGTACCAAACATCCACCAGAGCACGCATTCTAGTGTGGGAGTCGCTATGGTGGCTGGATTTGGGGATTTCCCTCTGCGGGAGGGGGGAAGCCACGGATGCGTCAGCCTCCCTCCCTCAAAGCCTTCATCCCGGGGTCAGGAATAACCAGC
>NW_004567113.1:46098451-46102145 GCF_000260355.1 Condylura cristata
CCGCCAGAAGCTGGCCTCGGAGGCAGCGCTGGTGGGCGAGGAAGAGCCTGTGGCCCTCCGTGGTTTGTGTGGTTTGCGTGGGCAGCCCAGTTCCCCAGGTGCAGGTGCACAGCCCCGCGCGTACGCGGCCCCAGCGCCCCGCGCCCCCGGGAGTCGGCCTGGGGGAGGGGCCTCCGGGCGGGGTTTGGCCCTGGGCTGGGGAGTGAGAGAGGAGCGAGGGGATCCGGGAGCGACCTGCCTTCCCGGTCACTGCTGCTGGAGCCACACGATTGGCCGCCCAGAGCTCAAGCGGAAAGGTGGTGCCAGCGGGAAATCCGGGCCCTGGGGTGACGCCGGGCCAGGTGCAATCACCTGCCCGGAGGCTGGGCGGAGGGGGGCTTCAGGGGCAACCGCGCCTTTGTGGGTTCCCGTGCCGATTGTTTGCCAAGTGTTCCTGCAGGCCCACTGTGTGTCAGGCGGTGGGAGCATCTGTTACGTGAAACACCGGTGCAGAATTTACTCCGTTGTTGAAACAGAGACCCACCACGCCCCTCCCCCCGAACTATTTTGTCTTAAACAGCCTTGGGATTCCCCTTTGAACTCCTGGGCTTTTCTCTCTAGAGCCTGCAAGTTTTCTGACCTGGGAGGGGCTCCCTGGCTTCTCCTTGTGCGAGGCTGCTGGGAGGGCTCCCTCGCAGAGGCCAGTGCTTTGGCAGGCCCACTGACAGGGCCCTTGCCCGATTACCTCGTCTTGCAGACCTCTCCCTCCTGAGAACCACTCCAGCTTGAGCTTCACCCTCAGTATTCCTGTCCACAACAGTGCAGGTGTATTCCTGTGGGATGTGGGAGGGGAAAGTGTGCAGTCTTTCTCCTCTGACTGTTTTCCGGCCTCCAGCCGCACCTGATGGTGCACAGTATTCTAACTCTGAAAAGGAGCGAGGTAGTCTAGCTTCTCCCTTAAATTCACCTTGTTTCATTTGGTCTAAGAGCTCAAAGCTCTCCTTAGCATCTGGATTATGATTTATACTGGCTCGTAGTTTATCAGGCTTTCTGCCAAGGGACAGATCCCCTGGGGATGCTTTCTAGGTCCAGCAAGACTCCTACCCAGTCGTCCAGGGGACAGGGGATGGGTGTCCACGAAATTCTTAGTGTTCGGCTCTGAGGTGGCAGCAGAATCTTCGTACTTGTTGAATGTCTGGCAGGAGTCGGCTGTACTTCTCAGGGCTTGCGATTCAGTGGTGACAGAGAAAGATGATCCACACTCTGCCCTCAAAGAATTCCCGAAGCACATGGTGAGGTTGGCGAGGAAAGTTGCACCACACGCCACAAGCAATTGCTGGAGTTTCCCAGAAAGGACGGGACCAGGAGAGGGGAAGGTGGGGTGCTGCACTTGTCCCTGTGGTGTGGTGTGGCTCTTGGTGGCCACCCGCCTTATCACAGTGCTCTGTGTCCTTCATTTGCTTCTTCACTCCCAGTCTCCAAGCAGGTGCGCGGTAAGCTGGTGGACTAAGTCCAGATCTGGATGGTCTCGTCTGAGCCGTCTGGTGGCCCCGCCGTGCATCTGCGCAGTGATGACATCCCAAATTCACTGGAGACTGAGAATGTGGAAAGCACCAGTTAAGGACTGTGGGGACATGGACATGACCTGCCCCCTGCTGCTTCCTATCGTAATAGCCAGTGGCTACTCCTTGAGTCTGGCCTTCATGTTGAGTCTTTGACTCAAGCACGCTCATTCTCATGCCAGTATAGGGCAGGAATTATCTCTGACTTTAACGACAGACCAAGGGAGTTGCTCAGGGCCTCGCTGCTGCTGAAGGGTCAGATTTAAACCCTGGTCTGTCTGGCTCCTGAGCGGAGCGCCCCTAGGCCATACTTTGTATTGTCATCATGGCTCACCTTCCTGTCTCTTCCACTGGATGACAGCTGGGCTGGGGTTGGGGCTGGGTGGAGGAGGTCATGTCTTATTCATTTACCTGCATGAGTGTTTCTGAGTATGATCGATCTGTCCCAGATCATTTAGGGAACAGAGTGTTACTGCTGTTTTGCGGGGAAATAAAGTTTCTGGGTCTCTCCCCAAATCTACCATGCTAGGTTGAATTGTGTCCTCATCCCAAAGTCCTGAGTCCTGGCTCGAATGTTACCTCATTTGGAAATAATGTGTTTGCAGATATAATCAAATTCAGATCTCAAGAGGGGATCATGCTGGGCCCTAAATCTTATGAGTGGTGTCTATAAGAGACAGTAAAGATAGATTTGAGATGCATCTATAAGGGAGCAGCTGTGGGAAGGCAGACACAGAGAGGAAGGCCATAGGAAGGTGAAAAAAAATTGGAGTTGGACAGTGATGGGCCAGGAAATACCAGGGCTGTCCCTAGAGGTTGGAGTAGGCATGGAAGATCCTGCTTTGGGGCCTGCAGAAGGCACCAGCCCTATTGACGCCTTGATGTTCAACTTCTGGCCTCTACAACTAGGAGAGACTCAATTTCTGTGTTTAGGCCGCCCACTCTGTTATGGCCACCACTGGCCTCCAGTGGATCTATGAGAGGCTCCCAAGCCGCCTCTCTCACCAAGCTGACCTGGTGGCTCTCCTGCCCTCACAGGGCACCTGGCCAGGTTCAGTGGCTGTGGCCTGGGTCTGATGTGGAGAAATCGTGTGGAACGCAGGACCTGACGGCAGGATTCAAGAAAGAGTGTGCTTGGTACAGTGATGTTGGAAGGGACCGCCAGCAGGCAGCCCACCTGTGCTTTTTCACCTGCTCACACCCATTTCTGCAGGAGGTCAGGGGACAGTTCTGCTCCCTCCCCGGACCCACTCCTACCCCTTCCTGTCCAGAGCACCCTCTGCACAGTCAGTCAAGGTGCTCCCCCAGCTCCCCTCTAGGGAGCACTTTTCATTTAAAATGGTCTACAGAGATCAGTTGTATTTTCATATTTCTCTCATTATTGAAATACACTGCTGAGGGGACAGTGGGGAGATAGGAGAGGTCTGCTGTGCCATGTGGGTCAGCTCCTTGGTGAGGGACCATACTCAGGCTGCAGTGGCTGGTGATAGCTTGAGAGTATACTGCTACTTAATCTCTGCGCCACCAGGGAGGACCCCCCCAATAAATTTTTATTTTAAGAGGAAGATCCTGGTCATCTCTCGTCCTGCTGCCCGGCACTAAGTCACCCTGAGTTCAGTGTCACTATTTGAATTAGGTTAATTCATTAGATAGTGATCTGTTTCCTTTTGCTTGAGTGCACTGTCTGCAGTGACTGGAAGGCAGGAAGAAGATGTTGACTCTGGGCCTCTGCTCCAAGTCGAACCAGCACCATCTGGAAGAGTTACCCAAGTATGACTCAGTGGTTAAGATTCTGGCTGTAGGTCTCAGGTATTAACTGAGATTTGGGGGGAAAGTCGTGGCCCTCTCTCCCTGTTGTGGCAAATGACGCAACACCCAACCCCAAGTGGGTCAGCTCAGAGGGAACTCCGGGGGGTGCTGTCATGGTTTGAAATGTGTCCCCTAAAAGGTGTTCAAGGTCTGATCCTCTTGCTAGTTGCAAATGTGGCTTTATTGGGCAAGAGAGTCTTTGCAGTTGACAAGCTAAGAGGAAGTCATCTGAAGGTCTCCCACGCCAATGAAAATGTTCTTCTAAAAAAAAGAGGGACAGAAAAAGATACTTGTACCCCCATGTTTATTGCTGCTTTATTTACAATTGGAAAAACATGGAAGCA
>NW_004567113.1:46102645-46121774 GCF_000260355.1 Condylura cristata
AAAGCCAGAGGTGAGCTGAGGGAAGACAGTGTGAAGGCCCACAGGAAAGGAGGCAGGTGCTGGCAGCAGAGACAGAGAGGAGCGACTTGAGCCAGTGGAGACCAAAGAGAGCAGCCACCCAGCAGCTGCAAATTCAATATATATAGTAAGATATATCCCAGATAGGTCAGCAGCTGGAAGAGCCAAGGAAGACTCCTCCCTGCGAGCTGAGAGACTGTGGCCCGACTCACACCATGATTTTTGGACTTGTAACCTCCAGAATTATCAGACAATTTCTGTTGTTTCAAATCACCCATTTGGCATTGTTAAAAGTGTCCAACAATTACAACATAGATTAATAATTCCTAAAGAAGGGTGGCTTTGGGCCCAGCTGGATTTCGCACCCAAACCAGTGCTTTCTGTCCATTGTCTGCTTACTCCTGGCTTCAGTCTTATCCTCCCACCCTGTCAAGGTCAAGTCCAAAGGGGAAGCTAGAAACTCTTAGAGAACCATAAAGCCCATTTGAATCCATATAGGTCACGCTTCTATGGCCTGTGTACTGTGGGTGGGTTGAGACAGCGAGGGCTGTTTTCCAGAAGGGTGGCTGGATGCTGAGGAACTCAGCAATGTCTCTGATCTGTGCAATGTCTCTGATCTTGTTTTTCTCACCCTTAACTAGGGTAGCACAGTAGTTATCATGGGCACATAATTGTAAGGGTCAAATGAAAACCTGCCTCTTAATGTCTCACCCTCTGCTTGGCGAGAAGTGAGGATGGACCTCAGGGTACAAACTTGCATGTGTAGGGAATGAAAACCTTGTTATTTTCCTCCAGCGCCTTAATTTCTATTCTGGCAGAAGTGTATACACAGGGTGGCGGAAGTGTAATCTGAACTGGAGTCCTGTCTCTGCCTTTTCCTGAACTTGTGTTTAAGTTCTAGGGGCTTGTGGGGTGCTTAGCCATCAGCAGAGCTGAGGGTTGGGGCGTGCATGTGGTCTGGGCTCTTCATTTAGCTTCACTTGCCTCATGTCAGTCTCAGGTCTGCCATCAGTCACTATAGGTCACTGCTGTGTTGTCGCTGGCTGGAATCCAGCCCCCTTGACTGTCTGTACCTTACTAATGACTGAATTCGCTTTGGTGAATGAAGAGTAAGTGGATGTATCGCTCCTGCCCTTCTCTGGGTATGGCAGGGGTGGGGCGGGGCTTTGCTTTCCTTCCCAGGATGGGACACATCAGAAGTGGTGCTGGGAATCTCTCCTGCACTTTGGCAAGTTTTGGAAACTTGTGTAAATATACCATATACCACCAGGCTCGACCCAGGGAATTTGGAATTATTTTTTGTTTACTAAGAAAGGTGTATTTCTTAAGGAATAATCCACTATAAAAAGATAGCTACCCCCAAATATATTGTTTTAAATTAGGTCTCTTTCATGTCGTAGTGGGGCCGCGTGGGCACAGTAGCTGGTAGTAGACAGACACAGAATGTGTTTCTAGCTGGAATGCATGCTTATGACCCCAGGGATCCCTTGGTCTCTACAGTGGATTGGTTCCAGAACTCCCTACAAATACCAAAATTCTGGATATGGGGACAGAGTGTACGTGGTATACATTTGTTTCCACTGGGCTTAATAGTCGCTGAACTTTCATCATCCACAGACATTGTGCCAGGGTGACAAAGAGAAATCTGCTAACTCAGCCAGGAATCAGGGCAGGACGAGTTCAGGTGAGCTACCAACAATCCACTGTTTTCTCAACAACCCCAGTTACCCCTATTGTACCTACGTTATATCACTTAACGGTTTGTCTAACTCACCTTTGATTTGTCTGTCTCTTTACTAAACCCAGAAATCTTCAACTGCTTAAGAGCAGGGACTGTAGATGATTTATTGACCTGAACAGTAGCACTGTGCCTCGCTTTGCAGACACCCAGTGAATGTAGAAAACATGAAAGATATATGAATGGTAGGGTATTGGAATCGGGGTGGGGGGGGGTCTACAGCATCAGTGGGGACAAGGGAAAAGGATAGCTAGGAGAAAGATTTTTAAGAAGGAGCCCTACACAACTTCAGAACCAGCTGGATTGAGAAGATGGACCTTGATGGTGACTAGGATGTGGTGCTACTGGGTGTGACAGGTTTCGGAGTGACTGAATCTTGGGAAGATGAGGACAAGTTCCGTTTAAAACTCTGCATTGTTCCAAGTTTCCTGGGAGTGCTTGAACTCTTACAAGGCCAGCTTAGTGCTTACTGGGAACATTTTTGATGAGCAGCTATCTTCATAGTGGCAGGCTAATTTCAGAGTAAGTTTATTAAAATTAGCATGTGGGGGAAAGTGAGCACAACTGCTATTTTTAACTAATGGGATTCATGTTCTCTCCTGTGCGGGGAAATTCGCATATGTGCTTCTAAAATTGACAATTTCTACTCTTATTATGTTAAAAAAATTAATTTAGTGACTTTCACATTGAATAAAATACACTGGCTGAAGACTAGAAAAGGACTTTGGCTGGTCCCTGAATAAAAATGACCAAAGTGAAAGATATTTCTTACCCACTGCTTGGTTTTTCACCAATAAAACCATACTGGGCCCCAAGTCCCGTCTGGTGAAGGCTTTGCTTCCTTGAGAGTTGGCTCCACTCTCTGGTTCTTCAGGTAAAATGATTGATGCCACTAGTGGGGGATGTCTTGTCCCCCAGAAACATAAAGCTTGGGTTGATTTCTTTATTTTGAATTTTTTCCCATTTTACCTCATCTGCTTTATTTTGTTTGCATTGTCTGATGACATTTTATTGGAACAAGCTTCATTATTTCAGGATATCAGGTCGTTTTCGAGCGAGCCTCCCCTCGTTACAACTAGTCTATTAAGAGATCTGGGAAGTGGAACAATTCCGCTAGATCCTCTGACTCGGAAACCTTCCCGGGTAATCAGGCTGACCTTGGCCTCTCCCTCTAGTTCTGTGTCTCATTTCTCCCCTCATAAATTGACTGCTGCAGCCAATCCGACCTGTCATGCATCTGTTCCCACCTTCTTCTCACATCCTGACCTCATCCCCTACTTCCCTGACCACAGCCCATACCAACCCTTCAAGGTGAAGGAGAAACACACACCCCTCATAAAATCACACGACCACCCAAGCTTGACGTGAGCAATTCATCTTGTCGCCTGCTGCAGTTCAAGTCCCAAACCACTCATGGCACTTCCATCTCCTAGAGAAAGGGAGGGACCGCTGGGTGTGGCTCTCTTTCCTGCCCAAGGAGGCGAATCCTTGGAAAGCAGGCTGTGATCGTCTGCGTTGGGGCGGGAGACAGGAGTCCCCAGAATGCTGAGCTCCACGCTGTGACTCTAGAGCTACAGGACCTGGGTGAGGACCCGGATGTGCATTGCAGAACTGGCCTCGTTCTGGCCCATTTGCAGGCACCCACTTGGCTGGTGCGTTCTCTCTTACGAAAAGAGGCTCGTGAACGTGCTTGCCCACCCACAGCTTCATGAATGCAGATCCAGAGGTTGGGGAGGGGTGGGGTCATCAAGGTGGGCTCATCACCGCGCTGGGTGGGTTGGATGGGGAATAGGAGAAATGCCGGCCAGCCCGACAGCTCGGTGGGAACAGGCTGCTGCAGAGGAACAGGTCAGCACTCCATGTTGATGCAGAGAATGTTGCTCTACACAAAGCGTCATTCTGGGGCAGCTGCTCTCAAGGCTTTACAGTGTGGTGACTGACGAGGGTGGCCAGGCCACTACGCTGCGCACACATGGTGATGGTTCTCTGCAGACCAAGGGAAGGTGAGTTTAGATTGAGGGGTGAGGGTGGCCCTTGGGCCAGGAAGGGTGGGCAGGATTCCAGCAGGTGGACATGTAAAGGAGTGGTGTTCTGGGCAGAAGGAATGGCCACAGCGAGGGGCAGGCGTGGCCAGGTCAGGGCCTGTCTGGAAATCCCAGCTTGCCTGGCTCCCGGATAGTAACTCCCAGTGGGGCATCGGGCCATGTTTCTTAGGCAAATCGGAATGATATGCTGTGCGGGGTCCTGAGTGTGGACGTCATCCGGGAGGTGACTAATGGCCTGTGGGCAGGGAGGCATGGCCTGGACATGTGGGGAAGGGCACAGTTTGCCAAGACTATGGGAGGGGCCGGAGGGGCTGGAAGTTGAGCAGGACACGGGGCCCATCTTAGCTGCACCTACACCCCTGCTTGCTCCTTGCTCTCCAGTGTGCTCTCTACCCGCTGGGGTGTGCTCTCCACCCCTTCTTTGCCCCTGAAGATGCTTTTGCCAACCTCCCCCCTCCCCCAAGACCAGCCTCTGTTTCCACAGCAAGTGGCCGGTGTTTAGGTCTCGACCCATGTGGTACCCGGCCATACAGCCTGACACTCCATTCCTTTGCCTTCGTCTGGGCTCCTCGTCCCTCCCCATGGCCATGGCCATGTCCCCCATGGCCTAAACAGAATTCATCCTCTGCTGTCCCCTGTCTCTCTCTCCTTCTCCCATCCGCCTCAGTTCATGTCATCACTGTGGAGTCTTCTTGGTTCTTCTCAACTTGCCCACGCCCCCCAATCTAACTATTCAGTCAGACCCCATTTCCTGCTTTCAGACAAGCTCATCACTTCCCTAGAGTGTTTACATCCTCCCAGGTCGTGTCTCCACCAGGCAGTCCCTGCAGCCGTCATTTCAGTCACTGGCACGCTCAGCCACGCCTTTGTTCAAACTCCCTGAGGAATGTCTAGGGCTGCAGACTGAGAGCCAGCCCCTTAGTTCGCCGCCAAGGGACCTTCTCCCCCTTAATCTCCAGGCACACCCCTGTGCCCACCACCCCTTCCTCTTCGTAACTGTCCTGCTACCTGCTCATACCCTCCTCTGAGTACTTGGCAGCCTTTGCTTATGTCTCAAGGTTAACTCCTATTTGTGCGCTAACGCCCAGCTCAGATGACCCTTCTATGCTTCGGTTTTCTACTTCCTTTGGGTCTCAAGGGGGTGGATGGAATGTTTCAGTTGGAAAGGCGGTTTGGGGTATTGTTGGCAGGATAAGAACACAGGAGTAATGGAGTTCCCGAGGCTCGGAGACCCTCAGAGGTCGTTGGTTGCCAGGGCCAAACACAATTCCAGACAGATTTAGTAGGCGTTTGTTGAAGGGAGAGACAGAATAAGAAGCCAGGAAGGAAAGCCAGTCCACCTCGCCATATCCAGCATTCTCTGAAGTCAGCCCTGCCCATGGCTAGACGCTTCCAGCGTCTCTCCCGCAAAATCACGACCTTGAAGGACCCGGGAGTGTGTCCACATGGCGCCGGCACCTGCCGGCATCTTGTCCAGCTTCCTAGTGTCCTGGCCCGCTTCCTGGCGCAGGTCACCTTGGCTTAGGTAATCGTCAAGCCACAAGGTCCCCTTTCTTCTCCAGACCCCAGTTTCGGAGACTTCACATTCCGAGGGTCGCAAGACCTACCTGTGCCTCTCTCTGAAGACAAAGTGAGATGATACGTGTCAAAGTGTGTTTGAAACCCCCCAGTGCTCCACAGGCGAGGTCGCCTGTCCTTGCAGGCCTCAGGAATACCCTTCCTAGGGCTTCAGAGATGCTTCTGCAGAGGCGGTGATGTGTCAGCTGCCGGCTGTCAACTCGATGCCATTGAAAATTCATACTGATGGGCGCAGGTCGACATACCTGCTTGCTTGGCCATCTGCAGACCCCCTGGCCGAGCAGTATTGAAGGTGGCAGGGCTGGGACTCCCTTTTCCTAACCAGTTCCAATTTGCTTGTTAATTGCTGCCGCCTGGTGAGGGCTGTCAGGGTCGATCTGTAACCTCCTCTCTGCCCCCGCAGCCCTCAGCCTTGCCAGGCCCGCCAGCGCTCCAGCCCCGTGGCCGGCCATGCTGCTGATCCCCAGCGCCTTTGTCCCGAGGCGTCTTCTGTGCTTCCTTCTTCACCTTCTGACTCTGTACCCTCTGACTGCCCTCCAGCCCCACTGCTGGCCTGAGTTATCCCGCCTTCCCGTCTCACTGGCCTTCGGGCATCTCTGGCCACTCTGCTTTCTTACCTCCTTAGCTGGCGTTTTGCGTCAGCTGCCAGTGCTTAGGAAAAGACCCAGGCTTGTTGGAAAAGAAGTAACCACCTCCTGTCACTCCTACCTTCTTGTATCTGTCCCCTCCTGCCTCTCTCACCTTGCCATTCATTCCATCCGCCGCTGCCTGATGAGATCTGGAAAGGGAACGCCCGCCCTTCCTTGCTCAGAGACCTCACAGTTTCTAGTGGCACACAGTTGTCACTCCAGACCGTTCTAACTGTCGCCCAGACTATGTGTTCCAGTCTTATTTTGCATTTCTCCTTTTCACATGTCTCATGGGACTGGCAAACAGAACCGCTGCCACTTCTCTGCCAGAAGCTGGTGTCCAGCACCTGCCTTTGCCCGGCCACACTCTGCCAGGAACTCCGGTTCTTGTCCCTTTTCCTCCCCACTCTTTCTTTTTTCCTATTATTTATTTATGCATAGAAAAACTGGGGTGGGGAGGATGTGAGAGGGTTCACCAGAGACAGAGTGGGGAGCAGAACAGGCAGGTCTACTGAAATGCACTGCTGAGGGGAGCAGCGAGGAGACAGGCGAGGTCTGCTGCCCATGTGGGTCAGCCCCCCGGTTCCCACCACCTCTCTTCCAAAGCACCTCTCTTCTGCAGATCTGTTGCCCGTGGGCAGCCCCTTCCAGCAGCCTCCATCAGAATTATTCTTGTGCAGGCTGGGCCTCCAGCCTGGAGGCCCTCAGAGCGGGAAAGGGCCGATTCACAATTTGCTCTCTCGCTGTACCAGCACAGCGCCCTGGGAGTGTCAAACAGGTCTAACAGAGATGCCGGACCTATGAATGTCTCAGATAATACTTGCATTGAAAGCACTCCTGAATTAAAGCAAGACATTATTTTTTCCAGAATAACATCCTCTTCTGTTTCTTGCCCAAAGTCCCTTGCATCCATTGGAGCGCACAGACCTTCCGCCCTCCCAAATGTACATCGTGATCGCTTCACAGTAGTAAGCCAAAGCACCTTTTTAATAAGCTCTAAGGGGGATTTATGAGTGTTCTAGAAGTCTGTTCTCTCCCTCTTGCTCTCCCTCCTCCTTCCTTTCTTGCAAACTAGAATTTTACTGTATCAGATGCAGTGTTTGGAAAGTGTCGGGCAGAAGCCATAGATGGGGAATCATTTGGTCCATCAGTGTGACTTTCTGAGGTGGGCTCTGGCCCGTGTGATCGCTGGCGAGCCTGTGCCAGCCTGTGCTGTGCTCCAGCTGGAATCGGAGCTCGCGCCAAGCCGGAACCCGCCACGGGGGATGTTCGTGCCTCCTGCTTTCGGCCCTCTGGTCATCTGCTCACTATGGAACATAGTAAATAATAATTCCTTACTCTCCTGTCCACCGATAAGTGTAAGAGGATGTACTGTGTCCCAAACAGTGCTAAAAGTTGGGATGCAGCATCCCATAGGATGTTGCTCTCTACCTCTGCACCCCCTTAGCTCATCTGAGTAAGTCAGGGGTAGAGACCTCAGTTCACAGATGACAAAATGGAAATTCCGACCGTTAAGAAATATTCACAAGTTCAGTGGCCTTTATGTCACTGGCAAGAAACGAGTGTGTGGAGCAGCCATTTTGACTTCAAGTCAGATGCTGTCCCTGCCTTGGGTCTAGACCTGCCGCCTCCTCAGATTGGCAGAGCTAGAGTGCCGCCCAAGAGCATGAGCCAACAAGGAGATCTGTGGGGTCCAGGTCCTGCCCAGACCTCAACATAGGTGAGGTGGGTGACTAGAGCCCAGTGATACTCTCTTAGGGCAGCCCGGACCCCACCTGTCACAGGCAGAAGGTGACACAGCCTTGTCCCTCCGAGGCTCCAAGGGCATGAGAGAATCTAACCATGCGTGGAATTTACCTTCCTACTCGCTCTGCTTCTCCTCCAGTCCATGAGACTCTTTGGCACCTGCAGGGGTCCTGCCCTTAATGGTCCGAGTCCCTGAATGAGGAGGCTGGGGAGGCAGTGAGCGGCTGACGCATTAACCTAGAAATGATACCAGCCTGAGTCACGATGCATTTCACTTTAAATATTCAAGTGATGTGCAACCACTACACCCCCCAAATTAGAAACCACTAGTACATTTAAAAGTCTATAATCCCAGCATCTAATGCTGACTGCTGTTAACATTTTATTGTATTAGCTTGCAGAAATTTCCCCCATGCCTCTTCTAAAAACGAACTTAAGTCACATGCTATTTTATTCTTTATCTGTCTCGAGGCTGACATATATACACTGAGTGATGCAGTTTTACATGTGACAAATCTCCAACCAAGATAACCATTTTTCTGACTTTGGTGACTATATGCTATTTTTATAATCTTTTTTCCTGCTCAGCAATAAGTAGTGGGCAGTCTCCAGGCCACATTGACAGCAACAGCATCATTATCATCACCTGCACTGGACTTAGCGTCAACACAGGACTGTGCAGTATTGACAGGCCGGCCACTGGCTGGCCTTGAGCCATGTCCCAGAAAGACTGCCTTGCCCCTCCCGGCCATGTGAGACCTGGGCTTCCCTCAGCTCTAAAACAGACCCGAGGGTCAGTGACATCAAGACTTTTCTGTTTGAATGTTTGCTTGTTTCCTTGCCTATTTTTGCCAGGTCTGCTTGCACCTCCCCAGCTCCGAAGGTTTCTCTGAGTCCATGTATGTGATGTTGACAGTCCTGTCACCACGGCGTGATTGTTAGAACTCCTCGTATCCTCACGTGTGGTGGGGCGAAGGTTTTTATAGGAGAGCAGATTCTAAGGTGCCTATTCATCTGGCTCCTCAATTTCTTGTTAAAAATTCATTTTTGAAAGAGGAGAGAAATTCATTGGACAATTTAAACACCTGGGTTTAGAGAGGGATTCTTCTCGAGTGACATTGGTAAGCGAGGAAAATAGCTGTTTTGATTAGTGGCATCATCCATGAGAACTCTGACAAGCTGGAAAAGAATTCCACCTGTCTCCCCGAAGCTCTTCCCAGTGCTGATGGGTACACCATCATCATGCAGGCAGAAAAGAGGTTCACTGGAGCACTGCCCCTGAATTAGCCTCTCGAGGCTTAGCTCCTAATGACCTGACTCCCACTTTTTCTGAGGCTCTCTGACTGTTGCTACCATCCGTCTGATTGTTAGCAGAATAGCTGTGAAGTTCTATTGAACAATGTAGTTTGTATAAGAACAATATTCTTACACTATTTCCATTCATTGCTCTTGTATTTCAGGCCCAAAAGTAACATTTGACATAGAAGCTTCAGTTTAAGCACATACGGGAAAGAAAAAGGAAAGATTTTAGTTCTTTATACCAAGGGCATTCTGGCCTGGAGGCATCTATAGAAATGTCCTTTCATTTATGCTTCACCACAGACTTGGGCTGTAGGTGCGGTCAGCATGACTAACAGATGCCAAGTATGGTGTGGACGCATGGGAGTAACGCAGGTGTGGGGATTTGAACCCAGACCGCTTGGTTCCAAAGCTGTGTTTCCCCCACTCTCGCATGGCCTCACCCAAGTAGTGAATGAACATGTGAATGAATGAAGCAACCAGCCTGGCACAGTGAACTTCTTATATTTAGGAATTGTGTGTTTTGAATTATGATGTTGGAGGAAAATATTCTTTCACATAAACCCGAACTTCTTACTCCACTCATCTGTTGTTGGGCACCAGGGCTGTTTCCATAACATGGCTACTGTAAATAGTGTCGTGATGAACATAGGAGAACATGGGAGAGCCTCTATCCCTTGAATTAGTGTTTTGGCATCTTTGGGTAGAGATGTAGGAGTGGAATTGCTGGATCTTATGGAAGGCCTAGTTTTAATATTTTGAGCAACATCCAGACTGTTTTCCTCAGGGTCTGGACAATCTGCCCTGCAGGGACCACTGTGAGTGGATTCCTTTTTCACAATATCTTGGAAACAACACTTGTTGTTTCTGATCTGTTTCATTGGGCCATTCTCAAGGGAATAAAGTGGCATCTTGTTGTGATTTTGATTTGCATTTCCCCGATAATGAGTAATGTTGACTATTTTCTTATGTACTTGTTGGCCTCTGTATGTCTTCTTTGGAGAAATATCTCTTTAGCTCTTCTGTCCATTTTTTTATTGGATTTTTTTTTTTCATTTTGATGAGTTGTATTAGTTCCTTGTATATCTAGCCCCTTTTCAGATATATTATGTTCAAATCTTTCCTCCCATTCAGTATGGTGTCTGTTTGCTTTAACAAGTTTCTTTTGCCGCGTGGTAGCTTTTTAGTCTGATGTAGCCCTATTTGTTTATCTTTGATTTATTCCCTCACTGTTGGAGTCAAGTTCCCAAAGATACTCCTAAAGCTGATGCCATGGAGTGTTTTGCCTGTGTTTTATGGTTTCACACCATACATCCAAATCTTTAGTCCATTTTGAGTTAGTTTTTGTGACTGTAGCAGTCTTTTGTTTAAGGCGCTGGTTTTCCCAATACCATTTGTTGGCAAGCCTTTCTTTTCTCAGTTTTATACTTTGGATCCTTTGTGTAGATTAGCTGACCATATAAATGTGGGCTAATTTCTGGGCTCTGAATGCTATCCCACTGATTGCTGTGTCTATTTTTATTCCAGTACCATACTCCTTTGATTATTATTGCTTTGTAGTATAATTTGACATCTAGATGTGTGATACCTCCACTCTTCTTTTTTTGCCAGTTGTTTTGACTCTTCAGTTTCTTTTGTGGTTCCATATGCATTTCAGTTATGCTTGTTCTATTTACTTGAAGAATGCCATTGTAACTTAAAAGGATACAGATTATGTTGGATCTCTTTATTCCTTCAGGTAAGAAGGCCACCTTAACAATAGCAATAGTGGTTTAAATAAGATAGAATTATCTGTATTTCTCTTAAGTACAATATATTTGGAGGGAGGCAGTTTAGGGGTGATATGTAGCTTGCATTCTCAAAGACCCAGGTACCTCTCCTTTCTCTGGTCTTCCATTCTGTTCTAACAATGAGGTTTCCCAGTTTGTGAGCCAATTATGTTGTAGGGAGGAAGAAGAATGAGAGAAGAGCATGCCCTTTCCTTTCAGGGGAATTCCCAGAGTCCCACAGGAGACTTCTGCTCCCATCTTATTGGCCACCACTTTCCTTGTATGTCAGGGGTCTTAGTAGTACCTGCCCCACAGGTTTCATTGTGAGGAGCAAATGAACTAGTGTGTGTGAAGTGGCCAGAACAGAGCCTGGCACATAGTGGTAGAGGAGGGTCTCCCATTCACTGGTGTTTGTACCAGTGCTGGTAGGGTAATATCTGGGACCTGGGCCCATCAGCCTTGGTGGATCTTCCCACAAAGACTTTGTTTAGCTTCTTAAGTCTTCGAACCCTTCTACGCAGTCTGGACAGCAGCCAGTCCTGGGACATCCATGAAACATGACGATAAGGTGTCCTCTCAGTAAGTGTCAGCAACATGCCAGTTACTGGACTGAATATCTTGTTTTATCATTCCCTTTAACCTTCTCACAAACCCCACGAAGTAGGCCACTATCATGGCCTCATGTCATAGTTAAGGGGTCTTAGACTAACAACAGATGGATTAATTTGCTCAAGTTCATCAACTTCAGGGCAGGAAGAAGAATCCAGGTAAGTCTGACCTCTAAGCTCAGAGTCTTCCTTGGAATGTCTCCCCTTCCTCTGTATCTTTTACTCTCTCCACCTCTGATCTTTCATCTTCTTTGGGAATGGCCAAACTACTACTGTATTTAGCAGTTCATTTTAATTTTATGATCTGTAGTTATTCTACTTTTTACTGAATTTCCCTAACTGAAAGGGAAATATCCACTCCTTGATAGTACCTGCATCGGTGATGTCTTGTGTTCTTCTCCAGAGGAATCTTTAAGTGTCAGGTCTTGTGTCTGTTCTTGCAGAATAGTAATATGAGTGATCCATTTTATTGGTCATTTAATGTTCTCCCAGTGAATAGTGATATCAGTGGTAGGAGACACATTGTGTGGGAAATCAAGTAAAGTATCGGCTTTGCTGCCTTGGTGATATGTGGCCAATGAGGATTTTGCCCTCGTCCCTAGAAGCCCTAGTTAATTCAGGTCACCATGGGAGCCTTTTGCCAACATGGTCAACACTGACAGTGACCATCCAGAGAAGCAAACTGAACAGATTTCCTGCATATAGAAGTGTTTACAGCTTAGTCTGGCCTCTGAGAGCTTGTGATGAGAATGACCAGGATTGCACACCCATTCATGTTCCAGAGAGAACACCTAACTTTTTGCTGTGGTGCTGAGTTCTGAACTGACAGTTCTTGCTGAGGGAAATTTCTCACTAATCAGGGTTGCTGGGCTGCCTGCAGTTGGTAGAATGAAACTAAGAAGGGCAAAGATGAAGAGCAGGAGCAAATCAACACTGCTCACAAAAAAGAGAGCAAGGTGTACAGAAAGGGTAAAAACAGCTCCCGGCCATGGGCTTCAGCTGGGGAGACTTTCATCATGTGGGTGGAAATTTGGGTCCAAGTGGCCCTTTATCGAAGCCTCCTGGGTCCTCATCTAGAGGAACCACTGGCAAAGCCGTAATCATGACGATTGGTTGAAAACTTGGCAGATGGTGGTAAGAGCTCTATTTGCTTCGTAATTAAAGTGGTGACGGATTTGCATGGCTGATTTCAAGATCTCCAGCCTGCAGATGACTGCCTTTGGGGCTGGGGGCACGGCACACCTCCTTGCTGAGAGTATCTGCACCTGACTCGAGTATTCCTGCAAATACTCCATCTTGAGTGAAATCTGCCTCTTGAGCACTTATGGAACCGTTCATCCCAACAGGGAGGTATTGTTCAGAAAGGCAAGGTCTGTTGACAGACTTCGGAATGGAGAGTGTTTTCTTTCTTTGGCACAGCCTTGGATGATATGATCATTAATTAGGCTGGTAGCTGTGGAATTCATCGAGCGCAGTGTTAAAATGCATTGTCTTGGGGAATCTGGATGGCTCTGTTGTGAGGACCGCATGTGCTCACAGACAGGACCTGGGCTGGGGAGGCCTGGGTTCAGATGCCTCCTTTGCCACATACAGGCTGCATGACTTCTTTTTCTGTCTTTATTTTTTGTTCTGACCTCTATGAGCCCCAGTTTCCTCATCTGCGAAAGGGACTAATATCTGCCCCTGAGGTTTGCATCAGGGTTAATGATGCATGCATGTGAAAATGTTCAATCATTTTTGTGCACCTTGTGGACTCCAAAATGGTGACAGTTATCCCAGTGGTCATTTGCAGAAAAGAAACTAGAGCTCAGAGGCTGAGGGGCTTCTCGTGGGCAGGTGAAGCCCACGTCATGCCATTGCCCCCCCTCCCCAGGAGTCTTTAATGATGCTTTTGTCTCTGTAGTTACCAAATTCCTTTCTGTTGGGGGATATTCTGGGAGCTAGTTCAGTCCTGCAAATGCCACCCAGTAGCCTCTAGCGCCTCTTCTGTTGCACACGATGGGCCCCTCTGCCTTGCGATGCCAGGGCAGATGTGAGAGCTAAAGAGCTAGTTGGTATTCCAGGGGGTGCTGTGGCTCAGCGGTGGGAAGGGTTTTAGGATTTTTTTTTATGACGTCCTTTTGAGGCAAGGGCAAGGTGAGCTACAGCAGTTTTAGAGCTTTCAAATTCAGTTTGACCAAAATGCTGTCCATGCTTTGCTGGCTTTTTACTGTTACCCAGACCACAGGAAGTAGAAATGGAATTGAATGGTCATGTAATGAAGTAACTGGTGAGTGTCATTGCATTCACATGTGCTGTCCGTGTTGTGATGTGTACTTGCACATGTGAGGGTGGGTGACATGCCTGCCTCCTATATCCAGCACACCCCAGGTACCCCAGCAACCTGCATGGGAAAGGGAGAGCCTCGAATGCATGGCTAGTTTTAGTGTCCCATCCCGACACCTGAGCACTGAGGCAGCACAGCTCTGCAAGCCCCACCACAGGCATCTCCATCCAAGGCAAGGTAGGTTCAGCCTAGCCCTGGGGAGAGAGGAAACTCACTCAAGACGAGCAGTGCTTTTGAAAGATGTCAGCTGTCTTCCACAGGAGAGAGCCATGTTTCTTAATCCGTTCATGGCCAACTAGAAGGAAAGCCCATCTTTCCTCCTTGCATTTCCTCCTCATCATCCCAGGCCTGAAAAGAACAGGGGCATTCTCATTGGAGAGTGGAGAGGTAGAAAAGATGGAGAGAGGTAGGAAAGGGGAAATAACAAGAGAGCAGGATTGAAATAGATACTCAGGCGAAGCTTGTGATTCAATACTTCAGTTAACCAAGACTGTCAGTGAATTTCACATATCCCCCAGCTACTATAGTTCACGTTATAAACTCTTCCAATTACCTGAAATCTCACTTAACTTAAATTTCAGCACATCCCCTGGGGCATTCAAATAATCAAAGTTTGCCTGTCGAAAGTAATACAGGAGAGGGGAACAGCCAGGTGACTCCGAGAAAGAGGATGGTGCTGGAATCATTGTTACCCACTTGAAACTGCTGAAATGTTATCTGAAAATTAGAGGGGAACACAGGCATAGCTGAGGGCCATGGCAGTGCTGGGAGGGCGTGCCAATCAAGACTGTGCAGCCCAGGTCCACACAGAAGGTTCCAGAAGGTTCCAGAGTGAGCATGGTGAGGGTGGCGGTGGGCTAGGGGATGCCAGCGAAGTAAACATCAATGTGTAGCTTGCCCCACATGGTACCTGACTTTCGATGCCCAGACTCTGCCTGGTGTCTCTCGAAATGGAGCCCAGTATACCTGTCTCGAGGGTGGGTTTGTAAGGCCTCAAAGGATGGAGGTGGTGAAGGAAGGTTGTATACACCGGGTGCTGGGGAAGTGCTCATTTTTAGTGATAAAAATAAGGTTCATTTATGAATGTTGTGATCCTTCAAAAGGGGCTCCCCTGGGACCTCTCCATCCCTACGAGTCTGTGTCCCTAGACTTTTTTCATGCTTGTGACGTGAGGCATACTAAAATATATATTACAGATGTAACAGCTCTATGCATATAATAGACACTTGTTCAACTTCATGGGAGCTGAATTCATCTATGTCTCGAATATTTATTGCACTCACTGTGGGTCAGGAGCCACGCTCGGCTTAGGGGTGCAAGGGTGGGCCACCCAGGAGCCCAGTGCTCATGAACTGATGGAGCAATGGAGCTGGAGATGCTTGGTCCCCACTCTGGTGAGCAGCTGGGCATTTTTCTGCACTTTGTCCAGCTCAGCTCAGACCTTTGGGGTACAGTGAGTCGGTGTACTGATGGGATTCTGCCACCATCTGTGGCTGAGCTCAGCCCTTGGTGCTACTGGGTATCTGGCCACCCTCCCTGCCAGGCTGCTCTGCATGAGGCGCTAACAGACCCTGCATCAGGAAATAGCAGAGGTTATGTGTTCTCCAGGGTCCAGGCAGAGCGGAGCCTCTCGAAGGAGCCAGGGTGTGTCTGCACCTTCCCCTCCCTCTGTGAGCTTAGCAACCAGTTCTCCCAAGAGAATTACACCCTGTGTCTCCCTAAACCCGCAGGGGTCCTGCTGCAACAGGAGGGAGCCCTGAACCCCTCAACACCAAGTCCAGACCTTCTCTGCCCTGGCCAACGTCTGCTCTCTGGCTTGGTCTCCAGCAGCTTCCCTCCCGCTCCGGAGCCAGTAGCTGTCCCTGAACCGTCTCTGCGCTCTGCTGTGGCTCTTTCTCTGCCAAAAGAATCTTTTCCTCATGGCTGCTACCTGCCACAGCGTCGGTGCTTCCCAAACAGAGCGAATCCCACTACCTGTTCTTCAGGTACATCTCAGATGTTCACATCTCCCAGCTCTCTCAAAGTGCCTCTTGCCATGCTGTGATCCCTCCCTCTCCTCCTGATGAAAGTACTAACAGCAATTAGCACACCTATAGCACTTTGGTTTCAGATATTTTACATATACTCATTTTCTTACACCCAACATCCTCACACCTGCTGAGCACATAGGAGCCCGAGGCATGGAGAAGCAGAGTTCTCAATCTCTCGGCTTGTGAGCAGCAAAGCCCAGAATCCAACACATGCTTTCTGGCCCCGCCGGCCCGGCTCTGACCCGTGTTTCTCTGGCTTTCCTCTCTTTGCTGTGTTTAGCGTGCTCTCACTAGGAGCTCTTAGGAAGGAGCATCAGGTCACCTATTACCATCTATTATTTTCTATTTTATTGAAGTCATTGTTATTACTTTAAGTATCGCACACCATTCTAAGCGTGGGCATTGATGCCTCGCTAGCCCACCTGAGGGCCTTGATTTAGTAGTGTGGAAACAGGCCGCACTTGGCATGAGAGGAATCCTCGCTGTAGGTGTTAGCTCGGGGTCCTACCGGCCAGCCTCAGGAAGTCACTTTCCCACCCTGAGCCCAGTGTCCTCCGCGGGAGGAGGGGCCTGGGCTAGCAGTTGCTGAGGTCTTCGCTAGCTGTGGGTTGGAGAATCACACTGGTGTGATGAGGCTCTAATTAAATAATGGGTGGCGTTCTCTCCTTTTCTCTCTCATATACATTTCTGATTTATGTCACCTATTACAGAAAATGTATGTCATATGATGTATATATTATACACACACACACTCACTTCCCCTCCCTAACCATGTACCATGTATTGATCTCAGTGCTGAGAATCTGGGATGAAAAAGCAAAGTTCTTGCCACTGATGTTGTTTCTGGAGTTAGTGCGGGGTCCTTGGGTTCACTCTGGGAAAGGTTTCCCCAGAGCTCCCCTTTCAGCGGCACGTGGCGAGTTCCCAGGCGAGTTTCTTCACGAGACAGAGACTCATATTTAAAGGGCAGGTTTACTAGGGGAAAGGACAGGAGTATTGGACACTGGCATAGGCACATGCAGGCAGCAAGAGCTGCCCTGGCAGGGACAGGCTTGCAGAGAGAGGCTGTGTGGTTGCAGCGGGCGGCCTTGGGAGAGCGGCCTCCCCTGAGGGAGGTCAGACCAGAGAAGTCCCGGCATGGTGCAGGTCATGGGCAGGCAGGAGGCTGCTGCCCTGCAGAGGGAGAGAGTGGGTGGCAAGAAGCACCTGCCTAGGCACAGGTGGGCAGAGGACTGCTGCCCCGTGCTGGTGCAGAGACTGCCCTGCTATAGACAGCTCCTCTCTGGGAGGCTCACTCCGTGTGAGCTTGGGTTTGTTGGTTTTGAATAGAATCTGCAAGGAACAGGAGGCCCACGATGGGCTCAATCTCCCTACCTTTATCGTTCACCTTTTGGGTCTGTGCTCCGGACACTGCCCTCAGCCGTCTGCTACCTGCTTGGGTCTGTCATCCAGGCATAGGTGGATTTCTATGGCGGTGTCAATGGCTGTACTAATCCCTTCTGCCCAACCCCCGGTGTGAGTCAATCTTGTAACGCCTCCTTTTTATACTTTCTTCCATCACCACCATGGAAAAGGAGATGTCGAAAAGAAACCAATAATTAGTTATGTGAGTCAAAGTCAAATGTTTAGTGCTATGAAGGAAGGGAGTGAGGGCCTGGTGGTGGCAGATAGGGGTGAGCGTTCTGAGGAGGAAACATGCCAGCAGAGACATGAATGGAATCAGGGAACAAGTCGCACAGTCCAAGCAGAGGGGATGGCCATGCAAAGGCCCTGAGGGGGGTTAAATGTGGTCAGAGATAGCAGGGATTACATCATGGAGTCGAGTAGAATCAGGAGCGAGAGCCACAGTCCAATCAAGAGGTGGTGGCGACCTGAAGGCCGGAGATTGTGGTGAAAGTGAGGCGTGTACTCCCCCAAATACATAGTCATGTAAACTAGTAAAGCTTGAAAAAAATAAGCTGTCAAGCTTATTTAGCCAAGTAAGTAAATATGGACACACTCAGTGACTCTTGTGACGACACAGCCTCAGGATTTGCTGATGGCTTAAATGAAGACAGCAAGATGGCGCCAGGTTTTCACCAGCACCTGGCCTGCCCCATTTACCAGGAGGGGAGGTGTGGAGAGGTGCAGGTGCTAGGGAGGGTGAGCGTTCTGTTGGACACCTCTCAGAGGGAGGCCACGCTGGGGCGAGAGCAAGACTCAGCAGGTGGAGTGAGGGAGAAATGAACACGCGGCAACTCACTGTCATGGCTGGCGTTGGGGGCAGGTTAAGGGTCATCACAGAGCACGGGAGCCCTAGGGCCGGGCCTCAGCTCAACTCTGCTTGCAGGTGTTTTTAAAAACTCCAGAATCTGTGCTCGCAGCTGAGCCGGTGACTCCCCGCGCAGAGGCCTCTCGGTGGCCGCTGTAGCCCAGTCACTGCCTGGAGAATGATTGAAAAGGCCCCAGGAGAGCTGCCTGTCTGTGAAGTAAATACAGCGAATTAAAATGCATTGCTTTCGTTGCACAATTATCCAGATTGTCTTGTTAAAAATATGGCTGGACCCATGAGAGGTAATAGGTGCTAATAATTTATTTGGTACCAATGAAGAATAGGAAAAAGAACCTGGAATGTGTCGCCAAGCCCGGTTTGAGCTGATAGTCATGATGATGCTGGGGAAGCCTCTTCCTCTCAGCAGTTTGGTCATAAAATGGGAAAACCCGTTCTTGCCCCATCTGTCAGGTAGTGGTGACTGTCGAGTAAGAGCGAGCCTGCAAGTGCCTGTTGGCTTTCAGTGCTATCAAAATCATGCCTGGAATTTTTTTAAAAGCCCACGAGCCTGGTATCTTTTATTTCCAGCTCTCATCATCTCAGTGAGGTGAGCACAGCAGTTATTAATTAATCAGAAATGAGCCGCAATCCCAAAGAACTAGCTAATTATTTCTATTACATAATGACCTATATTCGGGTGCCTTTTATAACTCCTCATCTCTCAAAACTCATTTCCAGCATCATCTCCTCTATGTAGCTTCTCCTCGCCTGGGCCATTCCATGTCCCCTTCCGTCCAGTCCCGTGGCACCTCTTACTAAATGCTGTGTGTGAATGGATCAGTGTGTGACTACAGAACAGTAGTTTTCAGGGCCCTCCCTAGGGGCGCACGCAGTGGGTCAAAGCACAGCACTAAGAAGCTAAAGCCACATTAGCATGAGTTCGATTCCTGCCTGCCAGGGAGGAGACCACATGGCGCGGCAGACCTCTCCTGACCCGCCCGCTGCTCCCCTCAAGCAGTGTACCTCGTCGATCTGCCTGTTCTGCTCCCCGCTCTGTCTCTGGTGAATCCTCTCACCCCCCACACCTCTGGC
>NW_004567113.1:46122579-46128824 GCF_000260355.1 Condylura cristata
AACAGGCAGATTGACAAAGTACACTGCTGAGGGGAGCAGCAGGCGGGTCAGGAGAGGTCTCCTCCTTGGCAGGCGGGAATCGAACTCATGCTAAAGTGGCTTTAGCTTCTCAGTGCTGTGCTTTAACCGCTGCGCCACCAGGGAGGGCCAGTGTGTCTCTCTTTTTTAAAGAAAATGAGGGCTACTACTGAACTGATGTCACTACCCAAACTCATATGTTGTGATCCACAATTCAGAAAACACCACAGTGGAATATACCAGATGCCAGAAACCTTGTGTTTTTGCAACGGGTCAGTCCCACGGATTGTGGCTGAGGCTTACACAGATCTGGCATCGAGGCTAGCTCTAGAGAATAGGGGGTAAGAGCGATGGGAAGAGGCACAGGGACATCTAGCAGCTCAGAGATTTACTGCACATAATGTTCTTTTGGTTTTTCATGTCCTATATGAGGAAATCAAAACAATAAATGCTTAGGTTTTAGACAATTGCTGTTTTTACTCATGCATATGTCACGGAGACAGTAGAAATTTGCCAGGGTGACTTAAATAAAAGTCAGTTTCCCCTACCCAAATCCTTGGGCTCCAGATGTGTTTCTGGAGCACAACTTTTGGAGTATGAAAGGAGTTCAGTGAGCATGCCGGACATCATGTGTTATGGCTTGTGCCCGGCAGTCCTGAGCCTCAGCCCCTAATCAAACACATTGATTTTTTTCTTCAGCAAATGCGTGAATATTCATGATCAGTGGCAAAAAGACACCAGCTACCTCACATTGGTGAGATGACTAATGGGATGTGTGCGTTTTCCATTTTCAGAATTTGGGGAGTTTCAGGAAAACCCATAAAGGATTGTGGAAATAAAATGTTATCCATATATTATTTTTTGTCTTTTAAAATCAACAAGACCATTTACCCCAACAGACTCTGTACTGGCTCAGAGCCTGAGACATAGAAGGCGCTTAGAAAATACGCGTTGAATGAATAATCAAGACCAACCGAAGCTTCTGTAAAACTCCTGTTGCAACCAAGTTACTTTTGAGGAAATAGCCTTCTAGTTCTTTCCTGGGACCCTCAAGTTCTATTCCATTTCCTGTAAGTACGTGGACACCTTATTGCTTCCACTTAGCTCCCTCACAAGGAGCCATGGGAGAGGTGCTTGTGGATTCTTTTATTTTTTTTCTTCAGATCTTACACCTAAGGAAAGAAGAAGCAT
Source organism: Condylura cristata (assembly GCF_000260355.1). NCBI lineage: Eukaryota > Metazoa > Chordata > Mammalia > Eulipotyphla > Talpidae > Condylura > Condylura cristata. Next base: position 46,123,789 of record NW_004567113.1, read on the forward strand.
GTCCACTAGTGTTAGAGGGAACTGGGGAAGACAAAGGATTTTTCCATTTGTACAAGCCCTAAAAATGAGTCAAATTCAGAATTGTCCTTTCTTGGCTTCTTTGTGTTGGAAAGACAAATTTAGTGGAGTAACCAATACTGTGAATAGTCTGATTTTTATTTATTTCACACAGAATGTTTAATTTGTTAGGAATTGGGGCTCGACAACTGGCTTTACAGAGATCTGGATTTAAATTCTGGCTGTACCGAAACCTCAGTATATTGCCTAAGCTCTTTAATGGAAACCGTACTATCTCATTTCAACAATTACGCAATAAGGCAGTAACTGGGTTATGTTGTAAGGATTAAAAGATAACATACATAGAGAACATGGAAAATGTTATTAATAATACAAATAGTGATTATGTTAATCTTCTTTCTCTCTGAAGTAGCTAAACAGAAATATAGACCAGATACAAATACAGTCTGCACCAGTCTCCCTTCTTTCATTTTTTAAAAATACAGACTGTATTAGTCAGGATGGGCTAAGTTATGCTCCAATAACAAATATCCCCAAATCTCTACACCGTAGGACCGCAGAGGCTTACTTGTGGATCACACAAGTTTCTCAGTGGGCTCAGACAGCTGTCTCATGTGTTGAACCCTCACTTCAGACTTTTGAGCTTTTACCACCACAGGAACATATGCTCTCCAGTTGTTGCAGCAGAGAGGCAAAAACTTGGCAAGTCACAACATGACTTTTTAGTGTTTCTGTCCTAAAAGTGACTCATATCCCTTTCAATCCCATGTGGTTGGGTAAAGCCTGTTCTACCTTACTCCAAAGCAGTTGGGACACAGTCCCAGTCCTGTGTCTAAAAGGAAAGGATGGGAAATGTTGACAAGAAGCTTTCTGATGTTGACCACATAGACATGTATCTTGTTTTCACTCTTTTTGCCAGTTGCTTTTGCAAACACATCTTCACCCTTTATAGCCAGGGTCCTGAAAACCCACAACCCAGACTCTGGTTCTGCCAATATTGCAGATGATCTTTGGGAATCATTGAACTGGCTCTGGCTTACCCAAGGTCATGGAAGCAATTCCTGGGAGCTTAAAATGAGCCATACCTCCTGGAATAGAGCCCCTTACCTCCACTATTTCCCCTCACCCCAATAATATTGAATGGTTGTGCTAAAATTAAGAGCTCCTCCAGTTGGGAACCCTCTGGGAACTCCCTTCCTTTTCAGAGTGTGGAAAGTGAGGCATAGGCAGAAATAAATAAAAAAAAATCTTTATTACTCCTCTTATAAACAATGATAAATAAAGTTTTTGATTTCCATGCTTCTAGACCATAAACAGAAGGTTAAACAGTCTAGCAGAGGATTTCTGAAGACCAACATTCTATACAGATGTGTTTGCTTTCTTACTCTTTGATGATGCTTATAATTGTCCAGAGTTCCTAAGGGGAGCTGAACTGCAGATTCTGCTTCCCAAGTCCTGAGCCTCTGGGTCTTAACAGAGGTCTCTGTCCCTGTCTTCTGCCAGGTGATCATTAATATTCAGTGTGAGCATTAATATTCAGAACTCTACGCAAAGTAGGTTGGACATCCAGAAAGACACCCGCTCAAGCACACTTCAACAAACTGGGCACAAGATGCCTTGCATCTCCTATGGAAGGTGTGATGGTTCCCCTCCTCCAGAGGTCCCGTGGGGTGTTGTCAGCCTCAGATTTGGGGAACTATACCAGATTCTTGCCAGGAAGCCACTCTCCATCTGCCTTTTCTTTGTTGTTTGTTTCCAAATAAACTCTGTGTTGTTGGAATAACCAGTTGCTTTGTCAGAGGGCATGATCAGTGTCTTAGACCCAAGGGAAGGGAGGCCTGTTATTGTCCTTCCTAGTGTTTGAGGCCCCTCATGTAGATCATGTCTAGAGAGACAGTTTCTCTCTCGGACCCCAGCACATCATTGGTTAAGGCCAGGGAGCTTCATTCGTCTCTGATAGGCATTACTGGCCTCGACATGTCTGTCCGCTTTCAGTAGAAGGGATGTTACGCCTACTCTTGGCCTTCCAGTGTCTCCATGACGTTGGGATTTTCTTCCCCAGATTCAGAAGACATCGGGTATCTTTGGGGTCTTGGGTTTGGATTTGATAAGTTGGAGGGGTAAAGGTAGCTTCTTGATGCCACCTGCTACTGGCACTGACAGCTGAGGCTGCCGAGTAGAGAGAACTGAAGCACCAGAGCAGGTCTGTTCAATTGTGCGCAAATGCTATATTTTCCCGTGAAATCTCAATAGCTCCCTTAGGACGTTGCCGTTGAGGTTTTGAGCCACCTGCCTCTGATATTTACTTGTTGGGGATTTTACTCTTGAGAAATCACTGTGGCAACAGAACCAGTTTGCCTCCATGAAGACGATGTCTAAGTCTTAAAATCCAGGATGTTTTAAGGCAGGATTCCAACCTCATTACTGCCAGGAATAAGATTCAGCCAAGGTGGAAGTGTCCTCTCTTAGAACTCAAATCTGTCTCAAAATGGCTTTCTTTCTCCTTTGTTTTTGAAGCTAAGCAATTACTTTTTTTAAAAAAAAAAAAAGAAAAAAAATTGCGCTAATGCACAAAACTCTCTTTCCCCTTTCATTTATTTAGAATTGAACTTAACAAAGTCAGTTCTGAGCAAGCACTATATATGAGTAATGCTTTTTGTCCATAAAAGAGCATTGACTCAAATGGTATGGGAGTGCTGATTCTCTCTGCTTTGTGTGAGCGTCCGTAATGACAAAGTGCTCATGTCACAGTGTATAATGAAACTATAAATTGTTTTCATGAATGCTCTGAATTTGGTCTTTTACGGGGCAAATTCAAAAGGTATTTAGTGCCACATTTCACATATGTGAATAACACCAGACTGTGCAGTATATACAATCAAAGTGAAGAGCCTCACTTCTGTTCACCAGGTCCATGGGGTGGGTGATCGTCGGGGGAGAGCTCCAGATGGCGGAGGGGGAAGGAGGTACAAGAATATTCTGCTACTCTGCTATTTGGGGGTGCTTAAATTGGAGGAGGAAAAGCCCAATAGACTGTGATGGAGGGAGGATAATGGGAGCCTTGGTGGTATGTGAGGTGTGGTAATAGACATCTGAAGAGAGTAAGGACCTATAACCCTCTAGCATGTACAGTGTATAAACCAATACCAAGGTTACCTGAATTAAAAATAAATCAATCAAAACAAACTGTGGGTCAATGAGAGAAGTCAGATGGAGAAAGTCAAATGCCATATGATTTCACTCATATGTACGAAGTAGATAAAACAAAAGTTCCTTTTTTAAAAAAAAAAAGATTTATTTGTGCATACAGAACTGGGGTACAGGCCAGTGGTGCAGGGGGGTGAGAGGATTCACCAGAGACAAAGTGGGGACCAGAACAGACAGATTGACGAAGTACACTGCTGAGGGGAGCAGGGGGAGACAGGAGAGGTCTGCCATGCCATGTGGGTCAACTCCTTGACCAGGGATTGAACTTGTGCTGAGGTGGCTGTGGCTAGCTTCCTAGCTTCGTAGTGTTGTGCTTTAACCTGTTGTGCCACAAGGAAGATCACCAAAACAAAAATTCTTTTTTTTTTGTTTGCATTTTATTTCCCCTGATCCCTTACTTTCTTGCAATTAGTGAAACCATCTGGTATTTTTCTTTTTCTTCCTGGCTTATTCAGTAAGCATGATCCCTTCCAGCTGCATCCATGTTGCTGCATGAGATTGTCTTTTTTGATTGCTGAGTAATATTCCATTGTGTATATGTACCACATCTTTTTAATCCGGTAATCTACTTTTGGGCATTTGGGTTGATTCCACATCTTTCCTATTGTAAATAGAGCAGCAATAAACATGGGGGTGCTGGTGTCTTTTTGAATCAGTGTTTTCCAAAACAAAAATTCTTAATTAGCAAAATAGATGGGTACATTATAGGGAAGGGGCTTGGGTGCGATGATAGAGGGGGTCAGCATGATGGTGGAGGTCAGGGGTGATGACAGGATAGTTTGTACAGATGTTGAACTGTAGTGCTGGATGCCAGAAGCCTATATAAGGTCGTAAGCCAAAGTTACCACAATAAAAGTTTCTTTTAAAAAGAGTATAATGAAAACCCTTAGTTCACAGAACTGGGTGTTGGGTGGTGCGTGCCTGCATCGATATCACAGAAGAAGTTGTACATATTTAGGCCCAACTAGTGAACAAAAATTCTCAAGTGAGGAAACATCTGCTGTGTTGCACCGGCAGGTGCGATCTATTGCAGTGATTTATGGTTCAATTAAATTATCTTTAATAACATTTTGTGTATTTTTTTATTAAAGCCATGTGGGTTTATTCCACAAACCACACAGGATAAAAAATCTAAAAACATGCAAATAATTTTGCTACCAAAAATAGTTGGTGGTATTCATAGAAAATTAGAGTATCTTTGTATATCCTTTTATAAAATTTTAGCAAAATGTTACTGAAGCTTAGCTGGATGTATAAATCTGAGCACTTTTCAAACAAAAGCAAGGTCCAGCTATGTGTCTATGTACATTTTTTAAAAGTATTCTTTTTCACTCGTTCATCATATCATTATCTGCCCCAGTTTCCCCAAGTTCATAAACATCCAGGATTTTGCTTCTGTCAATGGGGGAAGAGATCTACTACCATTCATTTATGTGGAAAACATTCTCAGTGTTCTCACACCTAGAAAAACAGCCCACCACGGCATGCCAAATAGGAGCCTTTGACGTTGATTTAGCAGGCGAAACCTGTGCATATGTGATCTCTAAAGTATAAACACGCAGCTAAGCCAAGCCCGTGCTGCTGGGCGCATCGAACGCGGACGCTTGACGAGTTTGACGGGTAGCTTGGGCCCGTTTGTTTTGCAGTACCTGGTGTGCAAAAGGAAGCTGGAGAGTAAAAAGGAAGCCTTGCTGATCCTTTCCAAGGAACTGGACACATGCCAACAGGAAAGGGACCAGTACAAGCTCATGGCCAATCAGCTGCGAGAGCGCCACCAGTCCCTGAAGAAGAAGTACCGAGAGCTGATCGTA
>NW_004567113.1:46128924-46134082 GCF_000260355.1 Condylura cristata
GCGGAGGCAGTGGGGGCGGGGCTTAAATTCAAACTGTTCCTAAGTGGAACAGTTAGCAAGTGAAAGCTGTCCCTGTTTCGCTCCCACTTGCGAGTTGTGATAGTTTGGTACTGCTTGCTCCGTGCTATGAAACACACACGCGAGGCATCTGTTTCTGTGACGCTGCATTTACCAACTTATCTATAAGGAATTTTTTAAAAAGAGGGCTTGTGTTGTGTTGGAAAGAGCTGTGTGAATATTGCTCTAAAACCTCATTGCAGGCAACATTTTATTTTGGATCTCTCTCTAGTGTACTTATTTTGCAAAAACAATAGTTGTGTATTAATATTTCCATAATTTGTAAACCTTTCTGCTATCCTGGAATGGGGTCTACCCATGTAGGTCTTATTCTAGCTTTTCCTATGGAAAGGTTTTTCAGGGTGCAAATTAAACTGGGGATACCAACTGCATAGAGCTGTTTCGGCAGTCTTTTATTCCCCTCACTGATACAATCTTTTTTTTTTTTTTTTAAACACTGACACTATCGCTAACATGAAGCCATCTGTTCATGGATCATTGAACTGTCCTGGAACAGAAATAGAGTAGAAAGATCCCTCAGGTGCAAATACTGTTGATGTCTGTGCCAGCATCAGAGAGAAGAGCCCTGGTTAAACTGCACATTTACTCACTCACTAGCACGCTATCCCAGACGACCCACAGGGGAGAGGAATTAAATCCTTTGACTCAAAACAAACAAACAAACAAAAAACAAAAAACTGAGTACTCAGTTAATTTTCTTCTATTTTGAGCACACCCTATCCCTGTCTGCTCCCCCTTTCACTCTCCCCCTTCACCTTGTTTTGCCCATGGAGAAAACCCAAGCATGAGTGTGCACGAGTTTATTACTATTCCTGTTTATTTGAGAGAGAAACTCAAGCCAAATGAAATTTTATTTCAGTTTTACCTCTGCTCAAAGATGATTCTGATAAATCCAGGATTTTTAAAATTCCCATAGTTCTAGAAAATATATGGGTTTGGTCCTAATTGAAACAGACACCTTAGGGGTTTCCCAGAATAACTCTGGTTCAGTTTATAGTTAATTTTTTAAGTATATTCACAACTTGGTGTGGCACATTATGGGTTCAGTGGGTAGGAGTGGGGATGGTCTGAATACAAGCTTGAAGTTCCTTGAATCTAAACACTTCTGTTTTCTTCTAAATACAATGTCACATGTTTCTTCTTAGGATGGAGATCCATCACTTCCCCCTGAAAAGAGGAAGCAGGTAAGACTGATTTCTGATTTTAGACCACTAGATTATTCCTAGTGATGTTTTTACAGTAATGGGGGCTGGAGCAGTGTGATTGGGGAACCCAAAGTGGATGGAGAAACTGTTTGATTTTTCAGTACCATTTCGCATTGGGCAGGGGCAGAGTGGGAAAGAGATTTAGTGACCTTGTTGCGGGAGCGGACGGGGTGACGGGAACGGACGGCGTGACGGGAACCCAGGGATGTTTAACAAGGTGGAAGAGGGCTCACACCCGCATCTCACTCCAGTTCTTGTGGGAAATCCTTTCTGAAAGCCAGACTGAAGCTCTCGTTCACTGGTGGGTGCTGTCCTACTACTGAACGCTTGCCACTTCAGACTTTTAAAAACCATTTTAGCAACATACACACAAGCCATTTTAAGCCACCGCCCCTACCCCCGCATAAGGCAGGGGGAGATTTTATCCTTGAGAATGTCTCATGACTTGTTCTTGGACTGCCTGTTCTGTCTCATTGGGCTTCCTGGTGATCCTGTGTTTGTACTGAGTTATCCCACCCTGGTTTCATTTTATAATACTTTGAGTAGCTGCTCTGGACTAGTCTCTTTAGTGTTTCTTTTCCAGTGTTGGTACTTTTTCCAGATGAAACTTAGAGACATGTTACCAAGTCCTCCTCTGATCTTACCAAAAATCAAAACACAAACAAGCAAACACATGTACTGGTATTTGGATTAGGTTTTGTTGTTGTTGTTGTTAAATGTATAGATTAATTTGGGGACGGATATCATTTTCACAATATTGCATCCTGGATGAATAGTATAAATCAAGTTTCTTTTAATTCAGTTGCAGATATATGCAAATATATATAAAGCTATAGCGGATGCCTCTATTTGAACACTCCTTCACGTCACAGTTGTTCTATCTGACATGGCCTCGGCGTGCCTATCACAGCATCTTAGGGTTCAAGAAGCCCACTCGTAGGGGGTGATGTTAATGCCGTGTGATCCTTAACATGTGGGAACCTCTTCACCACAGCAGAGCGTCAGAGCTGGTCCAGCAGTGGGAACACCAGTCCCCTGATGGCTGCATGGATAACTCAGCACTCTGATTTATTGGTGGTATACCTGGTACTGTGTATAGCCGCCTTCAGTTCATTACCTTGAGATGGTTGGTGCTGAGTAAACTGACCCACACATGCACCAGGTGCACACACACTCGGTAGTCTTGCCCTTAAATGGCAAACACAGGTCCAGGGTGACCCACTCTGTCACTCAGTTCTGCTCTTTCCCACACTCCCTGTTTTATTTGATTACTTTATAATGCGCCACAGTTGATCTCAATTGAAATATTTCCGTGGAGCTAATTGATTTTTTTTCCTAAACAACATTACATGGAAATTTGTTGTTAATAAATTTTGAGACCTTAGAAAATTTTAAACAGGCATTCTTTATCCAGAATGGCGAGATGCTTTTTGTTTTTATTTTTGGCAGCTGTGAGCAGTCATCTCTGCCATGACTTTACAATTTGTTAGTATTCATGAGGGAGTTTTACAGTTTAAGTGCGTTCACGTTCCGTGACTTGATAAGAAAATATTTACATTGACCAAGGGGAATCTGATGAATCCCAGTAAGTCTGTCAAGCCGTTGTTACACCTCTAAACAGAAGGCGAGTTCAGTGTCCTAAGCACTGACTTTGTAGCCTCTAATCTGGCATTTCTCTTTGGGCTTTTGAGGATTGAGGTACGGTGTGAGCTTGGGTGTGCAGCCTGGGGTCACTGACTTACCCCACACACCAAAGGCACAGGGATGCAAGCCTCAGGCTTTCTGTGTCAGCAGTAAGAGAATCACGGAGCTGGTGCAACCGGAAGTTCAGAGGTGGCGCACGTTCACCTTCTCGCCCTTGTGCCACTCTTAGCAAATAAACACACAGGGCCCCCAGGTAAATTTGAAGACCAGATAGATAGTGGATACTTTCTGAGTTAGAAGTATGCCAGGCAGCTTCCAAACTTTAGTTACTGCTGAAACTTTAGTTACTGCTTCTCAGAAGCTCATCTCAAACGTGTTTTATCAAACCATTCTGTCCATTTTAAAACCAGCTTCCTTTTGGTTCTGCCATGCAGGAGAGGCAGAAAGCCTAGCCCTGAATGGGGACCGTTTCCTCCCATCTGATCCGCCGGTTCCTGTCAGATGCGCCAGCCATTCACACTCACCAGAGACGACCACACTGGAAAGGCTGTAGGGAGCCTGCACTGGCCCCCATCAAGCCAACTGTGTGGCTTTGGAAAGGTTCCCTTGGGGATCGTGACCTCAGTTTTCTCATCCATAAAATGGGGATGAATCAGGTGCCCGGTACCCGCTCGCCCAGGTGGCTGTAAGGAGCGAGCAAGAAGATGCAAGCTCAGCCCTGCGGGGCTGAGAGTGGAGCAGATTTACCATCGGCTCCTGTTCATCATTCCTTACTTAAAAATCTCAGTGTTACACTAGTGTGTTGATTCTTCCCATCAACTGCCCTTGTCAGAACCCTTGGGTAACACTTGGCATTTGAAGGAGTTTGGGATAAGAAGGGTTCTTGGCATGCAGAACCTCAAAGGGGCAGCTGAGCAGCTGCCCTGGGAAGCAGCGGGGCCTCAGGGGCAGCTACACCCAGCACTCGGGGCTCTCGGGGCTCCCCGGCCTTGCACCCTCTGCTCCCTCTCTCTCTCCTCATATCATTTGTGTGGATCTGCTTTCTCTGTAGAATGGGTAGCAGGCTGCTGACCTCAGAGGGCAACAGACCCACATTTTTGACCATTAGGGAAAAAGGGGCTACCCCATGCCAGGGGAGAGATGTCCTCGGGGCTCCCTAGCCCAGCCCAGGGGCCCATTTCAATAATGGGCGTTCTGTGCTGACAAGTTGAGGTGGCCTTTCTGAGCCCTCGATATGGCAGGGTGCCGGACGCTGTGTCCCTGTTTTTCTGTGGAGGAGCTCACCTGATTTCTCACACAGCCGTGTGGACTAGGTGCTATTATTACTATTGTTGTGTGACAAATGGGGAAACTGAGGCTGCTGGTGGCAAAGGCAGTTGTCCAAGGGACTTATGGTAAGGCATTGGTAAACCTAGATTTGAACCCCTGCGGCCCATTCAGTGCTTATGCGAGGAACTGCCGTCACTCAGGAAGCATGTAGGGAGCATCCTAGTGGTGCCCTGGGCTGGGACAGGAAGGACACAGGGTGAAAAAGATGACACCCAAGGTCTTGAGCGTATGGAATTTGCTGTGTAATTAGGGTGACAGACCTTCGGCTCCTCAGACCCTCTGTTTATTTCCCTCTTTTGTGTTGTCACGGTTTTCATTTATATTTCCTTTCATGCTCCAAAGTGTCTTGGTTTAAATGAGGAACAATGTGGTCACCTTAATTCTAGTAAGGATGCTGTGAATGGACAGTAAACAAAATGACTCTTGGCGGGATGTTCCATGACGTTCCACACTATGGCACAGACACAGCAGTGTTGGAGGAAGTTATTTTCCTGATCTTTCTCATCAGCAGGAAAGGGCAGAAGCAAGCGCCCTGACCTATGTCTCCTATGCTATATTACATGTTTATCCCAAAGGCAAAACAGCAGGTGAAGTACAGCAAATACATCTTGGATAAGCAGAAGGCACTGGAATAAGAACAGCTGCCAGGGTAACAGATGGGCTGTGAAGGTCACGAGATCCACTTATTGCAAAAGGTGAAGTCGGTCCCTTTGAGCATCTTGTTGCCCATCGGCCTTGACTGGCTTCTGTTTCTTGACTCAGAAAGAGGGATCTCTGGGGCCTGTCCTTTCTGGACTCTTCTGTTCGTGTCTCACCTCAGAGGGAGAGGTTGCTGGGATCTTCATTCTGTTGTGACTGAATCTTCGCTTCTCCCCCAAATTCATATTTTAAAATGCTACCCC
>NW_004567113.1:46134482-46140649 GCF_000260355.1 Condylura cristata
AAGAGTCTGCAGCCCAGAGAGAGCCCTTACTGGCCTAACCAGCCAGCACCCTGAGCTCAGATTTCCAGCCTCTGAAAGTGGGAGAGAGAAATTTCCATTTTAAAGCCACCCCATTTGTAGTATTTTGTTACAGTCGCCTAAGATAACACATGCTTCTTGGTGGGCTTTCCTCTTGCTAAGTGCCATCTTTCTGGCCCTGTGTGTATCAAGCGTGTCTTAGCCAATCTGATGAAAGCCATAGGCCCTTGTCCCAGAAATGGCACACGCTTATGCCCACAAGAACCTTTTTATGGATTCACAGACCTCAAGCATTGAACCCTGGGAGCTCCTGGGACTGTGTTAAAGACCGACCGTTCTAAATGTATCTAGGTTTCCTCGCAAATATCAATGGAAACAATACCACATCCTCAGCCTTTGTCATGTTTTGCGGACATATGTGCATCTCTCTGTTTCTTGTTGTGTGTGCACGGGTGGGGGATGCATGGAGGTACAGGTGCAGTCTCTTGCCGATCTCTTGAGCCACGCTAGCAAGGCAGGTCTTTGTGGACTTGCAAACTAGATGGCAAGAACTTGAACTCTGGCATCCAGCTGCACGGACTCTAACTTTCCACTTGCCGATTGTGTGGTACTATGCAATTTCCTCCTCTCCCAAATGAACGTAGTCAGGAGATGTCGTCATAAAGTTCTCAGGAAGAATTGGTGTGTGGCTCTTATGTTACTCATTGCCTTAGAGTAGATGAGTGCCCAATGAATGTTGGCTCTTTGAATTTTTCCTGTGACTTGTGCAAGGTTATACAGGAGGTTAATAAAGCAGGACTAAAGTCCAGATCCTCTAATTTGTACTTCAAACTCTATTTCAGGTTTGTTGGGTTTTTTTTTAAGCTCTTTTTATTTATGCATTCAAGAACTGGGGTACAGGCCAGAGGTGTTGGAGGTGAGAGGATTCATCAGACACAGATTAGGGAGCAGAATAAACGGATTGACAAAAATACACTGCTGAAGGGAGCAGTGGGCGAGACAGGAGAGGTCTGCTGAGCCCTGTGGGTCCCTCCCCCGGCTGGGGATCGAACTCATGCTGCAGTGGCTATAGTTAGTTTCACAGTGCTGAGACTTAACCCCTTGAGCCACCAGAGAAATCCCTACTTGAAGTTGAGTCACTACTGACTACAACCCATTTTAGAAGTCTAAAGATGAAGTGTGTATCCAGTGCCCTCTGCTCAGCCATGGCAGAGAACCAGTGGCTCAGCGAGGAAACTTTACCCGCACGGTCACTCCTTTCCTGTGGCACCCAGGAACTGCTGGGTTCCTTTTTTGTTTCCCCTCCAGAGGACAGAGTAGCATTTTCACATTTGTAGTTCTAGAAATATAGTTGTTGAGGCTTTTTGTGAGAACTTGGGATCTTTTTTAAAACAACTCAATTTCCAATGGCAAATCATCCGTTAAAGAAGCTGTGAAGAAGTCGTGACAACCATGATTGCACTAATAGCTTCTCTTGGGATATTGAAATGAAATTCCTGCTTGATCCTCCAGGCAGAGCTGAACACGGCGCAGTCTGCACTGCAGCAGGAGATCACCGGAAGATCTCAAACGACCCTTTAGATATTTTTCTTTGGCTAAACAGGCAGTTTCTCCAAAGGAGACACGGGAATTGATATTATCTTGGGTTACTCCTCTTCTAAGGTGGGATTCTTTGGGGGTGCACCAGCCTGTTTTTCCTAAACATACTTCTCCTTGAATCAGCAGTCCAGCACGTCTTTATGATTTGTGTCTTTTCCCGTGATTTCAAGCTGACAATCAAGGGAGATGTCCCTCCTGGTGTGGCAGGGAGCCTCTGCTTTCTTTCCTTAAAAGTGACAGCTTATCCAGAAAGAAAAAGCAAAATACTGGATGGTGTCACTCATAGCAGGAGCAGAAAGGACCAGGGGAAAAAAACAATAATAATGAACAACTATATACCGGAGACATTGTACGGGGTGGAGCAGGGAATAGAATTAAAAATGGGGAGTGCACGGGACTATGGTGATGCACACAGGTGAATTGGTGGTGGGAAGCCCACGGGGATTGCAACTGAGATGGAAAAAGGCACAAAATGATGTAAAAGTAAACTACTATAATAAAAGAGAAAAAAAGTGATGGTTGATGTAGACAGCCGGCTTCAGGATGACAGCCCCAGAGAAAGCAGAGCAGTAGTCAGCCCATCAAGAATTGGGAGGCTCCGGCACTCCAGGGGCAGTCTTCTTGGTGGATCTTGTTTACGTCTGCCGTGACTGCAAATCAGAGCAACTTGGTGTGTGTGTCCTAGTTTGATGCTCAGAACCTAAAACACCCTTCAGCAATCTCGAGTGCTTTGAGATGTCCCTTTTCATAAGTCTTTGACCAGGGTGACTCTACTGTCCCACCAGGGAAGCTGGGAAGAAGCCCAGGGTCCAGAGGAAGGAGCCCTCCTAGATCATCAAAGAGCGATTTCATCCTAAGCACTAATGCATCTTGCTCTTTTCATCCTAAGCACTAATGCATCTTGCTCTAAGTCCTTTGAATCTTTGCAACAAATTTGCAAGGAAGGTCTGAGCAGCCCAAACTTATAGATGATGAAATTGAGACTCAATGAGTCTAAAGAACTTGGGTACTCTTAAGGGAGCCACTAAGTGGCAGATGCAGAATCATCATTGCTGAAGTTAAGCAAACATTTATTTAAATAGCAACCTCCTAAACCCATTGAAGGGAGTTTGCCTGAGGGGCCTGGAAATGCACTCACTTGCAAGTGTGTATTTTTTGCTACCATGAGGTGGGAGCAGGCTGCAAGAGCTTCTTGCACAGCCAAAAAATTAGCACGGAGCAAGCTCTGCGTGATTTTTTTTTTTTTTGTAAATAAGGAAACTTTCTGTAGCAGAGGTCATCCCGGGGGCAGCTGCTGAATAGGGGCCCTTGCTAAGCAAAGCAAATTTCCCTCTGTTGCCATTAACACAGGCATCACCATAGACCAAAGCAGCAGAGTAGAAGTTGCAATTAGCTTTGCTGTCAATCAAGTATATTTGGTGTTTCATCAAAATTTCCTTTTTAACATATTCTTAAATTAGTAATTTCCGGTTGAAGGTGTGGGTCTAGAGGTCTAGAAAATCAAACTTTCTAACTCCAAACAGTTAAGTGATATTTTCCTGACATCTCTTTCTTTCTTCCTCGCTGATGTTGAGCGAGTGCCTAGGTTAAGGGTTTCGCTGCCTTATTATTGTTCCACTGTTGAATTCCAGTTTTGTCGAGCCAGCTAATTGACAGGTAAATTACAGGACTTTCTGTTGTAGGATTTTCCCACGGTTCGGTTAGCTTACTGAAAAGGTAGCTAGCTAATTAAAAGACAAAGACGGGGCTCACCTGAGGGGTCCTTCTTGAAATGTTGCCCCTCCCCTCTCCTTGTCACCTAGATAATTATTTAAGGACACAGGTGAAAACAAGCAGTCTGCCTCTGGATGGCTGTCCCTGAGTCTTGGTTTGCATATGAAGCTGAAAGAAAAATCTTAAACTCTTTCTCATTTTCTTTTTAATATGAGGTTGAAAGAAAAATCTTAAACTTTTACTCATTTTTTCCTATTTATTTTTAAATAGGAAGAACTCAGGGAAGAACAACTTTCCTTTACCTCTTAAGTTCAGTGTATGGAGACATGCAAATTTAAATGTCAAAAAAAAAAAAACAGATTAACAGGAGAAAAAAGCATACAATGTAATGAAATGTTGTGTGAATGAGAGTTCACAGAAGTAAGAAGCCTTAGAGGTGGACGGGATATATCTTTTTAACAAAGGAAAGGGGTCTGGGCTTCAAGAGGTGATAGGTAGACTCCCTGGAAGTTCAGACTCATTTTGGTACGGTTTCTTTCGTGAAGATTTGCGTTGGTGACATCAGAAGCTATCACAGTCGCAGGTGTTGAAAGTTGTATTCTCTCTGGCACACGGGAGAGAGGCACCCTCAGAAAGGGAAATTTGTGCCCAGCTATAAGCAGAAGAGAAAAAGGTGCAAGGACGCTTTCTGAGGCTGTTGGTTCCCAATTGTCTTCAGCAACTGAGAATGATTGTCCTGGCCAAATGTGATCTGTAATTAAGTTTTGGGAAGCTCCCATCTCTTTTTATAAATCAAAAAATGTATCTGTGCAGTAAGCAACCCTGACGTCTTTTCCAGCATTGATGGGACACTGAGGCACAGTGGCAGAGGCAGGTACTGGAGTTTGGGGGGCAGGAGGAAGGTGGAGAGGGCTCCCTGGTGACTAACCTGCCTTCCCAAGGGTTTCTGCGAGAGGCAGGGAGACCAGGCCGAGAGCCACCTTGCTCGCTCAAGTCCCAGCTCTACGCCTTCACCACAGCTGTCAGGCCTGTGGTCCTCATCTCTGCGCTGGGAGAATCTCCGTGAGCGTCATACTTCCAGCACCAGCTGTCTTGGTAGAATGCCTTTGCAGACACCACTTGTGATCGGGGATTGAGCTGCTCCCTGACAAAGGGAGAGATGTTAGCATGCTTGAGTCAGAAATCCTTGCCATCTTGGCTCTCCCAGCTATGTTTTCATTACATCTCTCTTCTCTCCCGTCCCCATCCTGATCTTTTTTTTTTTTTTAAAGATTTATTTATTCATACAGAACTGGGGTACAGGCCAGAGACGTGGAGGGTGAGAGGATTCACCAGAGACAGCATGGGGAGCAGAACAGGCAGATCGACGAAGTACACTGCTGAGGGGAGCAGCGGGCGGGTCAGGAGAGGTCTGCCGCGCCCTGTGGTCACCTCCGGGGCAGGCGGGAATCAAACTCATGCGGAAGTGGCTTTAGCTTCTTAGTGCAGTGCTTTAACCCGCTGCGCCACCAGGGAGGGCCGCCATCCTGATCTTAATAGTTAAACTTATAACTAGAAGAGTGCTTTCAATCTATGGATTCTGCAGTGTATTCCCCTGTGCTCAGACTTCTACTATCCCTGGTCACTGTCAGCCTTGAACATCACCCCCAGCTAGGACCGAGTATTTCAACGAGGCTTCCTTATAAACCTGTTCACATCTTGCTGTGGGTGCCTTCCCTTGCCCCAGAGATTTAGAGGGACTAATCGCTAGGTTTTGTTTTCCTTCCCGGTAAAATCTGCCCCAGTGCTAGACGGTCTGCCACTTTCCCCCCTGACATTTCCTTTACATAGTGCTGCTATTCTAAACTGATGGCCACACAGTCCTTCTCAATAACACGGAGACAAAACGCTGTGCATAGCTGATAAATTATAAGCAGGCGCCGAGTGTTAGCTTGATGGATTGTTACAGTGAATGTGTGTGAATCATGGGTGTTATTTTTGGTCAAAAGAATTGTGTGAACTTTTCTCCTCTATTTTGAGTGCTTTGAAATGTACTACTTTCTTTTCTTTCTCTTCTACTTTTTTTTTCTTTGTTCTTTAAGGTGTATGTCAAGGAATTAGGCACCATATCAGAGTAGTCATTTTCTAGTTTTCAAAGTTATTGTTTTGGAGTTGAGGAGGTGGAAGGGCTGAATAGAAAGGAATCGTGTGTTGACAAGTGAGCCAGCCTGTGAAATGTAAAAGAAAATTACAGTCACCTGCTTTAAAGGGAGGTCTCCAGCACCCCACCTTACCGTAGGGGTCAATTTTAAAGCTGGGATAGATTTACTGTGAACTCACTTGTGATTCTAATTAACCATTGTTTTGCGGCCACTGTAGAAATGCCGACTTTATTTTACTAGATTTCTGTCAGCCAGGCTGCGGGGTAAATTGTGTTTGACAGTCCCATCACTGGGTCTCTAAATCGCTGTTCCCTAACACTGCTCTGTCCTCCCTGTCAATGGAAGTGTTGAGGTATGGGTGTTCACCTCACTCAAATGTCCAAATACCTGGGAGCATCGCTGGGCTAAATGCTGTTCAAAGCCAAGCTCAAGGCCAATGGAAGCTGCTCCTTTCTGGTCTGAGAAAAGATAAGTACAGAAATTGAGAGTAAATGTTCAGCAACTTTTATAGCCATCCAAAAGTTTGATTTTATGTCTCTTCAATCTAACAAATACTTGGGATCTTGATGTCTTCTTAAATTCATTTTCCTGTAATTGATCTGTCATGGGTTGGAGGTGGAGAACGGCCTTTCAGCACTGATAGACAAACTTGCACCGGGTTAGTTACAATGGCGATGTGGGTGAAGCCATGATTGA
>NW_004567113.1:46141369-46198313 GCF_000260355.1 Condylura cristata
GCGATACCTTATGCTGCAGGAGGGGGGTGGGGAACCGAGAAAAGAAGCTCAAGAACTGAGTCACCTCCTCACTGCACCGCAGCGTCTGGGGTCAGCCTGCCTTTGTGATTTCTTACTTCATTGTAGTATAAGGAATAAAGTACTATCACTGATTAAACTGTGCGTGCACAAGGGCACGGGTGTTGTCTGTTCTGCTTCTTGTACTGCTCTCCAGGGACAGGGAGGGCCCAGCGCATGGTGGGTGCTGAAGGAGTAGTTGTGGTATCCGTGGACAGACAGCGAAGGGAGGTTCACGAGGCAGCCAGCTGTGTCCAGGAGGCTTCTGACCACATCTGCCTGACTGTCCACTGAGTAGTTAAGTGGGCGCCACAGAAGGGCACAGTGCCTTAAGCCAGCACCTACTGGTAGAGATCAGATACTCGTCGCTCAGTATAAGTATCAGCGCACCAGATGAAGTCTATATGTTTAGTTCCGTTTTACAGCTGGGACATAACACGACGTAAAGAAACTTATCAAAGACCACGTAGTCCAACACGTGGCAGAACTTGGATCTGACCCAGGCGGTCTGATACATTGAGAGGGATTTCCAAACAGTCAGTTCGTCATAATTTCTCTCATTTCTTTAATTTGAAATGCGATTTGATTTTCCTCATCTTTCATCAGTTTCCTGAGAACAGAAATTAGGAAAATTCAAGCACAACTTTTATGCAGTATGAACTTTGCAAGGATGCAGTTGAAAAAGTGTAAGGTATCATTGAGTAATCGCCAATAACAGAGTGGAAATCAGGGCTTAGTTAAGTCCAGCCATTTGGGGTGAGTGATGCTTCTTTCAATCTGACACTCCACATCCGACCTAGGGCATAAATGTTGCCAATTATGATTCGTCTAGATCTCTCCTTAGACTGAGGCCACACCCTCCAGATTCAGCATGCTGCCTCTCACCTAAAATAATATTTATGGAATAAATATCTACAGCTTGAAATAAGTCAGTGGAGAGAACAAACTTCCTTGAATTTCATGGAATTGACATTTTAGCAGGATAGAGACAGGACATAAACAGTAAGCCGTGATGTGTGAGGGCAGGTGGTGTGGCAATGTAAGGAAAGGTGTATAGGGAGGGATGTGGGGTGCAGGGTGGAGGCAGGCAGGTTGCAGTCATAAAGGGGAGGTCGGGGGGGGGGCTGTTGAGATCATGGCCTCTGAACACCGACCTTTGGAAGCTAAGACAAGCCCAGGCAGGGGGTGTGGGGGGAGCAGAGCATTCTAGTTTGAGAGGACAGCACCTTGGTGCTGAGCTGGGATCACGCCAGGCTTGTGTGGGGAATAACAAGGAGGTCATCTATGGGGGAGCAGAATGGCAAGGTTGGAGGCAACCAGCCATCCCCATGGATGGGGTAGGGGAGATGCACTAATAGGAAGAGTCAAGGATGAACCAAGTTTGGAATCTATATCCCTTCGTCATGATTTCCTTCTTAGTTCTGACACGACTGGATAGTCCCAAAGATTGGCATAAGTCTTTGGCCATCTGGCCATTACATTTGCATGTGTTCCTTAATATGTTTGGGTGGGTGTGGATGGTTTCTGCTGTAACATGAGGGACCCACTCAGGTTATGTATGACATAAACCCTTCTATGATTGTTTCTGGACGATTCCTTTCTGGAAGCCATGTTCTGATAGCTTGCTTGTTTCCTTCCCTCCTTTATTTATTCATTGTGACTTTTTAAAAAATATTTGTTGCCACACAGGCACTTTCTGGAACCGGATAGGGGGATACCAAGGCAGTAGAAAAGACTGTCTGCTGTGGTTTGCAGTCTTTCTGCTAAGACTAGCTAAGAAGGTGACAAGAATGGTCAGAACTAGGGGATGTTGTGTCTAGCAAAGCACAAACAATGCTGAGAACAAGAACTTAGGAGATGCCAAGTGGATGCAAAGTTAAGGCCACAGTGCCTGAAAGCGCATCCATAGTTGCGAAGCACCAGAAATTCAGGCTTGGGAAGCTGAAAAATGTGTGGGGAGGTGGAGAGCAGGGAAAAATGCTCCGTAGAGTGGGTGGTGGTTGTTAGGGGGAGCTCACTTGGCAGGAGACTGGCTGGTGGGGAACCCAGGGCCAGGGCATCCGGGTCCCAGTGGGGTGGCACATTTGCAGGTTCGGAAGACCACAAAGTTGCTGCTGGAAGACACCCCGGCGGGTGCTCTGTGCACAAACTGGAGCTGGGTTGGGGGTGGGGGGCGGGTAGAGGGGTGGACATGTTGGTGGGGAGCAGCTCCAGAGACCGGTGAGTCTCTTACGGGTCCCGACCCTGAAGTCGCTGGCCGCCTCCTTTCCTAGGGCAAGTTCTGGGCTTTGAGGGCATTCATTGGACAAGATCTCTTAGAAAGAAAAAAAAATATTGGAATAAGTCTATTTCTATATCGTTGATCCAAATTTTAGAACTGATCTCTATGTCTACTTGCAGAATTTTCAGTGAGGCATTTTTCAAAATGTCAGGTATGACGAACTGTGGTTTTGTCTGGGAGCCATCCAGAAACAAAGAACACCCCCAAGTGAGGCCGACGGCCAGCTTCCTTTCCCTGCACCCCACCGTGGCTGTGGGGTGTGCGCTCGTCTGTGCTGCCCGCTGGCGGACGGTGTGGGTCAGCTGGGTGTGGGTGCCAGCCCGGTCACCCCGACAAAGCCTCTCATTCATCTACTCCTTCCTTTCTGATGGTGTTTCATAATGTGTTGATATTTCCAGGCTAATCTTGCACAACTGTTGAGAGATTCTCAGGATCGAAATAAACAGCTGGGAGAAGAAATTAAAGAACTTCAGCAAAGGCTTGGAGAAGTCCAGGGCGACAATAAGGTATCGTGAATATTAAAAGGGAAAAGCTGTAATGCGTAATTGTGCGAGGGAGGTTATGTATGGCACATCGGAAAAATGGAACGCCGGTTTGCTGAGAAATTTGTTATAGATTTTTACATTTGCAATGAAAATTCAGTTTAGCATTTCTTATCTTTATTACAGTCCTTTGTGTGTGTGTGTGCACGGGGATGTGTTTCTGGGTTGCTCTAAAATATTGTTACAACCCATTGTAGGAGCTTCATTATGTTCAGCTTGGTGGTGAATAACACTGTGGTTGAGGGCAAAATAAAACCCAAATGCTACCCTTTCTCTCCTTCTATACAAATAATGGATTTGTGGCTCAGATGATTTGGAATTATTCACATTCGGTTTTGAATTTTAAGTAGTCATCCTACTAATTATGTTCACATAACCAATTTATTTTATTGCTAAATTTGGCAATTTGTATGGAACATTGCTCAAAATCCACTGCTTGGTATTAATCAAACTCCCCTGTTGGCAACGTTAATTATAAAATATGAACTCATAAACTCCAAACTAAATGTGTGCACTCTCTCCCAGCTGAAGCTTTGAACAAAAGTACAATTCAGAAAAGGAAGAAAAACGGCCAAAGCTTAATTCTGCCCCCCCCATCCTATTCCCCTTTTGCCAAGATAAATTTCCACAACAGAGATGACCACTGGACTCTGAATCCAGAAAAACACGGGTTGGGGAGCAAACATTTTCTTGGAAACGTCTTTTAAACATTGCCAAGTTCTTTGACATATAATGGTGACATTTCTGGGAGTTGTTGGTTATTGGGAGGCGCCATTTTGAAAGATGCTCACTCCAGAAAAAAAATGCGTGAAAGTGTTAGGTTATCCAGAGAGTTTCCTAGCATGAAGTCAGAGGGCCTCGCTGACACTGATGGCTCAAGAAGGCCCATCAGGGGGCATTTAATAGCCCTTGAAAAGAAGCTTTAGACCTCTTGGATGTAACATGTATTATTGACTCTTTCATTTCCAGACGCGAAATAGGAAGTGGGTGAGAAGGCCTCAGAGGGTTCTAATTAGCCAGTACAAGCTAGTCAGACCTCCGGAGGGGCTGTATGTACCATTCCAAGATCTAAGTGCTGTCACCTCGGCATTCGGTCAGTAATTCCAGGCCAGACCTGAGTCACTTCCACAAGAGATAACAGCAGGACAAGGTTTTCCAGAGAATAAGATGAGGTGTTGCAGGAGTTTCTTTTAAACCCACAGAACTACTACAGGAACTTTGTAGACAGGTTAAGCCCACAAAATTCTGAAGCATTTTAAGATGTCAGTTTTGGATTCCTCCTTCTTCTTGACTGATTTTTTTTTCCTTAGTTGATTTCCTTTCTTCTCTTTTTAGAGCTGCTATCCCCACCCCCAACATTTCTAAGTCCATGTTAACTTGATTTTTTAGTTACTTGATTGTAATCCTTTTAAGCTTGAGATATTTTAGAGGTTGATATTTGCAACTTATATTTCAAGGGAAGAATGGCAGGCATGTGTGTGTCTTTGTGTGTCTGTCAGAGAGTGAACTTGAGTGTGTATAATGTGTGAATGAGAGACTGGAGACTGCCCAAGAGTATGTGCGTGCGTGTGAGCCTCATTGTGAGTACAGGATGGTGCGTGTGTGGGAGCAACAGAAGGTGAGTGTGTATGTGCTAGTGAGAGTGAGCACGTGTGATTCCACACAGGAATCCACACGTGTGTGTGTGTAACACCGAGCTGGATCTGGGTGCCGCCACACTCCGCACTTCGTGATTTGTTCTCACTTTGGTTTTTATTGAAGTCACTGAACATGCTTGTCAAACTTTCTTTCTCACCCAAGGTTTAGAAGTCAGTGGCTCACATTCATGGCCTGGCAAGCAATTGCCTGCCAAGAGGTGCGAGCAAGATGTACTAATACTCAGCAGATCCGTATCTCAGGATCCACACCCTGCCTCAAAAAGACCAGCGGCAGTGAGCCCCCAGAAGATCCATGTATTCTCATTTGCATCTGAGCTTCTCGGGCTGCTTATTTTCAGCCCCCGTGAGTCACAGCCCTCCTCTCCTAGCCCTCCCCAGCCATCACCGTGAAGGCCGATTACTCATTCGATAAAGATAGAAAAGTCTTGAGAAACTCGGCGGTTGGTCCATGCCCGAAGGTGGCTGAAGGGTTAACTCTGCTTTTCCCGTTCTTCAGTGAGCACTGCTCCAGCCATTCCAGCATCTTCTGGGCCCACCTCCTAGCCCTGGTGCGCTAGACCCTCCGTCATTTGGCCCGGTTGTGTTCTCTAGCACATCCCCATTGTTACAGGGTAGCCCAGAGTGGACTGGGCCGCCTGTCTGTGGGGCCTCACCCGCGTGCTCACAATTCGGTTATACTGCAGGCACACACAAAAGGGTCAATAACGGGTTTATTTACAAAAGGGGAAAGGAAAAGGAAACAACCCAGGGAAAGAGAGCGGGATACAACGTAAGTGGAATACATTACGGCTACGTTGACTGAACACACCGAGTCACGTGGCCCGGAGAGCTGCTTCCCAAGCAAGAGTGTGAGATGCACTCCTGCCCTGTTTATCCCCCAAATGTCCCAGAATTCCTTCTAGCTCCGCCCTGGGGTCCTGCATTTCTCTCCCTGGTACTGCTGGGAGTTGTAGTTTCCAATCACTGGAGTAGTGTGTAGGGTCCAGAAAGCTGGAGTAGGGGGTGGAGTCCATTAGACTCTGCAGAGTTCCTTTAGACATCCTTCCCCTTATCAGTATCACTGGTCGCTGTGGCTCCAGCCTGCGTGGGGTTGCAGCCCCTTTGCTGAGCTGTCCTGCCTGGTGCCCCAGCCTTGGCACCTGCTGTTGCTCTGTCTGGACCACACTTTCCCTTTCCGTCCCCTGCAAACTCTGCTTGTGTTTCGGTCATAGGTCAAAGGTAGACTTCTCAGGCTCTGCGAGGCAGGAGAGGCAGGTCCCACGCATGCCCACTGCACCCCACACCTTCCCCTGGCGGGGCTGGTGTGGCACCTGCATCCCCAGGGTAAAGCTGCTTGCGTGCTGCATTCCTGACTGGGGTGTTCCTGTGGTCCTAGGAAGTAGGACATCTTTATTTCCTGACACATGGACATCATTTAAGATATCTTTATCGGAAGAATGGAATGGAATAAATGAGTGAGAGACAGAATGAACAAATGGGAACGAAAAGCAAAGCAAAAGGGCTCAAGGGTGAGGAGGAGAAAAAGGAAATAGGACAAAGAATATGCAGCTCTTGGAATTATGACAATTCACTGAACATCGATTGTTGCTAACCCTCCGAGGCGTGCGCTGACCGCTACGTTCGCCCGGACATAGGAGAACGTTTGGGCGAACAACGTTTGGGCGAACGTAGGAGACTTAGAGCCGCGAATTAATGAAGTAGGAGCCTGGGGTTTGGAGTCTTTGCAATCTGTTTATTAGGACCGCCCATGGGATATATAGGGTCTGTTTGTGCAGGAAAAAACAGGAAATGTGCCCGACACAGGGAGTGGGGTGCATGTTTGTACCAGACCTGGGGCTTCTTATAGCTTCTACTTGAAACAAAGTCGTGGGCTGCAGCTGTTTGCAGGACAGAGTGCACTGTGCTCTGCTGGCTTGTTTGTTGGCCTCACTGGGAGTGTGCTCACCCATGCACAACATTAGTCAGGGCGGACAGGTGCACTTGAGGACCTGCAGAGTTAGCCACAATCGATACCACAAAATAGCCCAGACGACACTGAATGAAATGACACTGTGCAGGCATCTGGCTTTGTTTCACGTCATTGTTATTTCGCTAAATTCACTGTACCCAGGAGCTGATGAACTATGTTAGGCAAAGATTTACTGTCCCAGAAATCTGTGGCCTCACCACCTTGTGCTGGCCACTGGTAATTCTCTTCGTGGGGTGAGGAGTAATTTAGAAATTTGGAGAACGATGCTTGAGAAACAGACGGGCCCCCAGAGAAAAACCAAAGCAAACCAAACTCCAGGGGTGAGACCTTGGAGGCCCCTGGGGGGTGTGCCGAGGGCCGTGACCTGCCTTGGTAGTCCCTCCGCCTTGTCCTGCTCTCGGCTGCCCGCCTGCCGCCTTGGTGACGTTTCGCAGCTGGCCGCTGGCTGCCACTTCCGTCCTCACAGCAAGCTGACGGCGTCGTTTGATGAGTAACTCAACGTGGGAGGTTTTTATCTTCATGTTGCCATTTTAACTGATGACCCTGATCGTCTTTTGGGAAGCCCAGATTCTAGATGTTAAGTACATTTAAGGAACAAGGTGATAGGAAATGACTCGCCTTGAATATTTTCAGGTAGACTAATTTTTCCATTTGTTCAGCTAGAGCCCTGTAACCCTATGTGCCATAAAGCATTTTCAAACAGTCTCTTGAAAGATTTGCTGCCACCCCTGCTTACAAACAGCTTTGCCCTCACAGGGGGGTTTTGGAGGTTGGGAGCATAGTCAAGTGTGATCTGCCTTCTCCCTGTACAGGGTCCAAGGATTTTTCAACCAGATAAACTGACACCAACCCCTGAGAGGAGCACAAAGGGAAACCCGCCAGAGTGCTCACCTCCCTCCATAATTATAGTTGTGAAAGGTTAGTTGTTATACTTGAGAAAGTGTGGGGGAGGGGCACCTCTCATCCCCCACATCACAGCCCCTGGCTCTCTGTGTCTCCATTTGTGAGGAATAAGGACCTATTATGTGGAAAGCCCCAGGCAATGCTGGGACCTCAAGTCTGAGAAGCAGCCACTAGGAGAATAGCAACCCCCTTCCTGCTGAGCGGTCTGCTTGCTGCCTTTTCTGGGTGTTAAAAAAGAATGACTTTGCCCTCTCTGGTGGCGCAGTGGGTTAAAGCACAGCACTAAGAAGCTTAAGCCACTTCAGCATGAATTCGATCCCCGCCTGCCCCGGAGGTGACCACATGGCGAGGCAGACCTCTCCTGCTCCCCTCAGCATTGTACTTCGTTGATCTGCCTGTTCTGCCCCCCACTCTGTCTCTGGTGAATCCACTCACTGCCCCTGAGCCTCTGGCCTGTACCCCAGTTCTGTATGCACAAATAAATAAATCTTAAAAAAAAAAAAATGACTCGACCTCCCTGGTGGCGTAGAGGTTAAGGCTCAGCGCTGTCACCTCTGTGGCCTGAGCTCTGTCCCCCGGCAGGAAGCTGACCCACAGGGCACAGCAGACCTCTCCTGTCTCCCTGCTGCTCCTCTCAGCGGTATGTTTCAGTAGATCTACCTATTCTCCACACCCCCACCCCTGCTCTGTCTCTGGTGAATCCTCTCACCCCGATATACCTCTGGCCTATACCCCAGTTCTCCTTATGCCAAAATACTCCATTTTTAAATTTTATTATAGTTTGTTTTTACATCATTTTATGCCTTTTTCCAGCCAGTCATAATCCCCGTAGGTTTCCCATCACCAAATCACCTGTGTTCCATCACCATAGTCCAGTGCACTTCCCCCCCCCAACCTCTTTTTTGATCCCAATCCCCAACCCAACCCCCGTAAAATGTCTCTGGTATATGGCTGTTTGTCATTATTATTTTTTCCCCTGGTCCCTTATGTTCCTGCTATGAATTAAAGCATCCGGTATTTTTCTTTTTCTTTCTGGCATATTTCACTAAGCATGATCCCTTCCAGCTCCATCCATGTTGCTGCAAAAGGCATGTGTTTATCTTTTTTGATTGATGAGTAATATTCCATTGTGTATATGTACCACATCTTTTTAATCCAGTCATCTACTTATGTGCATTGGGGTTGATGCCATGTCTTTCCTATTGCAAATAAAGCAGCAATAACATGGGGGTGCAGGTGTCTTTTTGAATCAGTGTTTTTGCAGATACATAGGAGTGGACTTGCTGGGTCACGGGGAAGCTCCATTTGTGCCAGTTTGAAAACACCATTAAAAAAAATGCTTTAGGTAAGGAGGACCAGGAGAAAGAACAAAGTCTCTGAGAATCTGAGAGCTAGTAGTTATCAAATGACAGAACAAGCAGAACGCATTTGAGTCAGCTGACCAGAGGTGAGCGGGAGGCCATCTGGAAGAGGAAGCCTGGCTGGCAGAACACTGCTGATTTCCGTGGTGTGATTGCTGATATTGTAAGACACCAGCTTACCAAAGAGAAATCACTGAACTTGGAAACTGGAAGGTTGACACCCCAGAAACAGTTTCATCTTGCCCCTGCTGAGTGGTGGTGAAGTAGCCAAGAGGCTCATCTTTGCAAATGTGGACACCAGATTTCCATTCTTGCTCTGCAAGTTATTGTCTGCCTGGCCTCAGCAGGCAGTTTTCCCTCTAGCTCTCAGTTTCCTCATCTGTAAAATGGGAGCAATCATACCCCTCAAGGAATTGTTTTCAGGTTTTATTATTTACTTGTCAGCACATACCTGGAGATTTATACTATGTGCTGGGGGCTGTGGCCATATTGAGGAGAAGACCAGGTACCATCCTCACGGCGCTAATATTCTGGTGGAAGAGACAGACAGGAAGAAAATGAAATATTCAGGTCATCAGATGGTGGCTAGTGCTGGGAAGAAAAAAAGCAAGGAGATGAGATTTAATGATGAGGGGGTATGTGCACATGACAGGGCATGTGAGGGGTGCAGCCTGCTGCATAGCACCCAGTAAATGCTACAGAAGGGGTAAGTGTTGCCCCTATCTTTAGAGTGACCTGTACTCAGATTGGCTTAGAATCCTCTTAATCCAAAATTCTGCCAGAGAATGTAAACTGGTCCGGCTGTGGTAGAAAGCTGTGTGGCGGCTCATCAGAACACTAAAAATGGATCTACCCAGTGATCCAGTGATTCCTTTCCTAGGATTCAACCCACAGGACACAAGAACACTGATTCAAAAACCTACACCTCTATGGTCATTGCAGCGCTGTTTACAATAGGTAAGCTATGGAAACAGCTCAGATACCCCGAAGCGGATGTGTAGCTCAAGAAGGTGTTCTGTATAGACAGGATGGAATAGTACTCGGTAAACAAAAAATACAAAGCTATGCTTTTTGGGGCAGCTGGATGGAGCTGGAAGGGACTATGCTAAGCAAAATAAGCCAGAAGGAAGAGATAAATAGTGATGGCTTAACACATATGTGGAATACAGGGAAGGGAACAGGGGCAGGAACCAGGGACCGTGGTGATGGATCTGGTGCAAAAATTAACAGTAATACAAGAAAATGAATTAAAAAAAACACAAAACCGAAAATTCTACCTGTATTCTAGGAAGGCCTTCCTTCTCGATCAACTGTCTCCACTGAACTGGGTAGGTGACTACCAGTTGTGACAAAGATTGGGGTAGAAGCCTGGCTGCTGGCGGGGGATCCCTAACCCCAGCCATCCTTGGGCCACCTTAGACACTGCTGGCCAGGGCCTCAGTCCTTCAGGGCAGAGCTGCTGGAAGCCTGGGCCTTGCCCATGGGGCACAGCGCTGAGGATGCCGGGAGCAGCCGACCTGGTGTCTGCCGAGACGGCCTGCGGTTGTCCATTTGCTGGCTTTTTGCCTTCATTTTGCAGAGGAGGGACCTTGCGTGCAAAGAGCCATGATGCAACGTGAGGGAGTCCGAGGCGAGGACACGCAGGTGGACAGCTGCCCCTCCCAGGGTCCTGCATTTGCGTTTCCTGGGCCTGGTGATCCTTTAAGTGTGCTGTTTGTGATGGCGCCTACCCACAGGGTTTGCCCTTAATAATGAGCTTTATGTTGCAGCAGCTGACGGCCTTTAAGTGCCTCTGTTTTATCTGGTGCTGGCACCATAAAACCAAAGAGCCCTTCTGTGCGAACATACCTCTACGGACGTGAGCCTTTGGGATGGAGTCAGTGAGTGAGCAAACCAATTAAGTCCAAGCCACGAGCCAATAAAGACAAGCCAGTGAGCAAGCAGGTGACTCATTAAAGTGTACTCTCTCTAGAAAGAGCGCTCAGCTGCGGGTGCGTGCGGCTGTCCAGGGCGAGGAATAGAGCTCTTCGTAAACTGTCCCCCTCCATGCTTTAAGGAAACTCAGGGATGGCCTGGCCTGTAGGAAGCGCGACTGAAGAGGGCACGCTAATGAAAAGCTCTTGCCCTGGAGCATGATGGAAATTAATTTCGAAGCATTAAAATGTGTGATAAGGGCT
Organism: Condylura cristata; assembly: GCF_000260355.1. Taxonomy (NCBI): domain Eukaryota; kingdom Metazoa; phylum Chordata; class Mammalia; order Eulipotyphla; family Talpidae; genus Condylura; species Condylura cristata. The sequence goes on from NW_004567113.1 coordinate 46,152,318, forward strand.
CTTCCGCCGCTGCAGCATCATCGCAGCTTGCTCTGGCTGAGGTCTTGATGGGGAACTCCACTCGAAGCTTAGCCAGTTCCCAAGTATCCACACCAGTGCGGGCTTCCCCGAAGTCTTAATGTGAGATGCGTTGGCTGTGTTTGGTCTCGGCGACCACAGCTGAGCTGTCCTGGCTTGAGTGAGCTTGTAGTCTGGGTGGGTGGACCATGCCACCGATACGGTGTGGCTTAGACATTGGCCCCCAGACCATATGTTATCGTGTCATGTCCTTGTAGAAAACTGGTTCATCTTACCGTCAGTGAGTGGCCAAATTCCACTAAGGTAAAAAAACAATTTGAAGCTGCTTTAAAACTGACTGGTGGGACCCTCCTCAGCTCAAGGCTCTTGAGACAGTGGACTGCACGACCTGCAGGGAATTCAGGGCCCCCTGGCTGTGTGATCTTGAGGGCTGCTTGCTGTCTCTGTGCCTCAGTTGTCCTCGTCTGTACAGTGGCAGTGACAGCAATACTTTCTCTTGAAGGGCAGCTCAGTCCCACTCACTTCAGCATATCTTTCCTGAAGACCCGACTGTGTGGATGGGGTAGGTTAGTGAAGCCAGCGAGCTCCTGCTTCTGTGCGGCTGCCATTCTGTGGGAACAGGCGGATTGCAAGCAAGTAAACAATACATGTACAGATGACTCTGGGACAACGCTGTAGGCTAAGGACAGCTACTGTGGGAGGTCAGGACTCTGTGTGTAACTTTACTTCCCCTAAAATGAACCACACTTGTCCCTTTGTATCTTGGTCGGGGCTCAGGGTGGGGGCTCTCCACCTTCCTTGGATGGTGCTCAAGTTCCTGTAGTCAGCCTTCCCTTCCCACAGGTTCCACCTGTACAGATCACTCAACACCAAGGACATAGCAACTCACCTCCAAGGCTGGTTCAATCTATGAAGGTGGGACCTGTGGAAAGAAATCTACTCACTTCAAACCTGTGTTCTGACGTGCAGGGTTTTTCACATTACGAGATCTCTGATGTAGTCAAGGGTATGGGATGATTAGGACTGCACTTCTTAGCCTCTTCAGAGGTACATAATGGTAGATCTTTAAGTTGATAGAATCTTCTATTTGAGGAAATAGATCCTAAGGTGCTAAGGGAAAAAAATAAAGGCCTCTAGGGGGCGGTGAAGTGCAGCCTGGGCGGAGAGGAGCCCTGTCTGCTCACATGTTCTTCTTTCAGGGACCTGAAGGCAGAGAGGCGGGGAGATGGTTAGATGATGAAGAGGTGAGGGGCGGAGACCCTGAAGCAAATTTGGGCTGAGAGAGACAGGGTGTGAGGGCAGGGCATCTTTTGTGAGGGGTAAATAAGGAAAAGTCTAACAAGCACTGCAGAACACACCCCCAGGGGGCGCACTTTGCAGTGATTGTTGTGGTTGTAGAGAGAGGCAGCACAGCAACACCAACTCCCCGGCCCTGGCCTGTCTCAGTTCAGCTCCTGCCTGTGCTTTAAACGGTTAGTGATACCTGCGAGTTACCTTAACTCTCTGTCTCCATCCTCACCTGGAAATAGGGGTTGTAATAATACCTCATCGGGGGCTTGTTGGCCTGAAATGGGTTCACTTGTGTAAGCACTTAAGATGGACTTGGTGTGTGGGAAAGGCTGCATGGGTGTTTGCTCTACGTGGTAAGGGCTGAGGGGCTCTGTGGCCCACTGCAGTGGGTCCTAGGGCAGGGAGACTTGCCACAGGGAGCCCTGTGTGCCCCCAGCCCCCTCTCGGGTCTCACCTGTAGGGAGGAGAGGAAGTTGTCTTCCTTTTGGACTTGAGCAGCACCAGATAGTCCTATATTTAAGAAGCATTGAGGACTCTGGGTGGTCAGGCGGACAGACAGCTAGTCATAGGACAGAGACGGTACCTATGGGGTGACAGGACAGTTCTGTATGGTTGCTCAGGCTGCACACTGCGCAGCTCCAGTTCCCAGGGTCTCCTTCCCCACAGCGTGAAGATATAATGCAATGGCCAGTCGACATAACTCCATGAAGCTCTAAGAGAGACAGCCTAATTATAGCTGACATGGCTCTAATTCTCAAATAGTGACTGCTGGCAGTATTTCTGGAATGAAAGCATAGTGGGAGTGGAGGGGAGCCCTTCCTCACCCCAAGTCCTGTGTGTGAAGGCAAACAACACATTTCAGGAGGACCAGCGGGGGGGAGCTGGACTTCGACTGGAGCCAGACTCCAATGGCGGGACGGGGGAAGGGTACCCAGGAGCCATCTTGCCATCTTATTTCCCGGCCGCATCCCTCGGCCGCATCCCAGCTGCAGCTGCGGCTCATCCACAAGCTGACGCCTCACACCCATAATTCATTCATAAGCGTTTATTTCCATCTAAATCAGCAGCTGAATGTATCTATTGGTGGCCGTGGGCACGCCTGGCAGGGCACTGCTCCACTTGCAGCTTGGCAGCGGCCGGCTGCAGTAGAGTTGGGGGGCAGGGGGGCTGATGGCCCTGTGTGAGGCCATCAAGTGCCCAGCGGTGTGCTCTAGCTGCTGCTAAGGTGTGAAATCAATGCCGTTGCCTGCAGCCCACAGATGAGCTTGGTCAGGAGCAGCACGGGAGTCCCCCAGGGAGATGCCTACGAGGGTGGCAGTGATGGGCATGATCATAATCCTGAATAGAGCCACAAGCATTGACTGAGCACCTTTGTGTCCCAACACTAACATTCTTACAGACCCCCTACCCGCCCCCCCATCCTGAAGAGTAGATCACAAGTCATGTAAATGGCAAAAATTTGAGTCCAACCAAAATTCCCCTAGACGGCCCCTTAACTTGGCCCAGAAGGTCAGAGCACACGGTCCATGAAGGTCGAGCACACAGTATTCCCAAGAGGGTATTGTGAAGAGGCTGGCTTTTGCAAGTGTATCGTTCGCCCACCTCACTCTCAGCCCAGGACATTGAATTGGGGAGAATCACTCAATTTTTAACATTTTTTATTTTTCTCTTCTCTCTTCCCCATCTCTCTCTTTCTCCATTTTTCTTCCCCTCATCTTTCTGCCAAACACACACACTTGAATTCCCCCCATAAGGATGCAAACCTAGTGCAGGTCCACCATGCCCCTCATGGTTGCAGCAGCCTTCTGGAAAGCTGTGTGTGTGCTGTCATGTTTGCACGGTGCAGGTCCTGGGCTCAGAGAGGTCAGGCACATGGCAGAGGGTGCACAGCTCACGGCTGGTGGGGCCAGGCCCGACTCCTGTGGTTCTGCGGGTCTGTCAGCCTGTCAGCCAGTCAGCCAGCCAGGAGGAGAACTTGTCTGGAGCAACACCGCCTCCCCCTTTGCGTGGCCTCTTTGGGTTCATCAGCTCATTTCCCTCAAGTTTCAGACCCAATACATGACCTGACTGTTACCAACTTGGGTGTACTTTTGAAAATAAATTTTTTTTAATTATGCATACAGAACTGGGGTACAAGCCAAAGGTGCAGGGGCAGTGAGAGGATTCACTAGAGACCAGAGACAGAGTGGGGAGCAGAACAGGCAGATCAGTGAAGTACACTGCTGAGGGGAGCAGCGGGCGGGTCAGGAGAGGTCAGCTGCACCATGTGGGTCGCCTCCAGGGCGGGGATCGAACTCGCACTAGAGGGGCTGCGGCTCACTTGCAGTGCTGCGTCCTAACCCGTTGTGCCACCAGGGAGAGCCCCAAAATAAATTTTTCTAGTAGACAATTCATTCATGTTGATCACTTACAAAACCCAGTGGAGGTTAAGAGTGGGGAGGGAAGGGGATGAGAGTGAGAGAGAAATGGTATCTATAAATTATAGAAATAGGTAACTATATTATGTAGAGATACACAGTGGCCCTCTGTTTTCACAGGTTCTACGTCTGTGGAGTCAGTCAACCAATTGTAGATTTTTTAAAAATCCCTACTATGTGGTAGGCCAACGATGGTTACATCTCTACTGAGCATGGATAGGCTTTCTTCTTGCCATTATTCCCTAAACAATATAGTGTAACTATGTACATAGCATTTACATCATGTTAGGTATTACAAAGAGGTAATTACATTTAAATAAATAAATAAAAATTAATGTTTCCCCCAGCCCTGTGATTTAACAGTTGAAATTGTATGCACATTACACACCAGATGATTGTTAACATATTTGTTGAAGCTTAACAGGCATCCAGGATATAAAAGATGGCTCTCTTAGATGGCTGTCAGACCTCAATAAACATGTTTAATAATTAATTGGCATTAAGCAAACATAATTGTGTGATTCTAAATTAAGTGTTCAGTGAAGCGGGCTGTGAATGGGAAACCACAGTGGTGTTTTATTACTTAAAGTTCAGGCTGTCAATCTGGCCTTTCACATATCAAGAAAAGTACTCTGCTTCCAAACACATGCCAAGAGCCTTCTTTTTTACATCATGCCTTGTTTCTAGAGCCTTCGTTCTGAAAAATATTTCTTCCTTGGTTTGCTGTTCATCTTTCTGTATATCCATTTGGTGTTACCAAGTCCCAGACCAAGAATTGTGTGATGGGGAAGATGTTTTCACACATCAGCTTCCCGCTGAATGAAGCAACTCTGCCCTCAGAGTGGCTCCCCCCGAATACAGTCAGGTCTCCACATTTGCTGTAGTTATGTTTTCTAGAGTCATGTGAATGCTGATCTTGCAAATACTGAATCACACTGCTCCTAAGGGAAACACAGGTTAGTGTTCTGTGAGCTTTTGGCTACAGAGATTTTTGTCAACTTATCGGTACACACCTTGGGTTTTTTTTTTTTCCTGTCTGTTTCTGTTTAAAGTCATCTTGAGTCTCATCACCAATAGTACTCTAATGCACACTGCATGAAATTTTTCCAGCACATGTTTTCTCTATAAGACATGTCCCCACCTACACATGGGACCTTTTGAAACAGCCCAACAAACCACCAGCAAAAAGCAAAAAAATATGAAAAACTATGGCACTAAAGCAACCATGAAAAGACCACTTGCTTACACTAAAAAAGCTGAGAGGAGAAAGCAGAGTGTGTGTGGCCTTGGTCAATCCCCAGCAGGGAACGTGGCTGTTCAGTAACTCGTGTGTCTCCACATTTGATGTAAAAGCACTCAACTGTTGATGTTGAGGTTACTAATAAGCATGTGGTAGGCAAAACCAAAGAACACAATTGCTTCCAGCATTGTGTTATTAGTTTTTAATCTTTACTAAGCTTAAAAAGAAACCCAGAGTTGGTTTCCTGACTATTCCAAAAGTTTTACCTCATGTTCTCTCCATCCATTTGTCCCAGATGCCACTATGTCATCATTTTTCACAGCCATATAGTACGCCATGAATATATATTCCACAGTATCCATTTATTGGTCCTCCCTGGTGGTGCAACGGGTTAGAGCACAGCAGTGCAAGCTAGCCACAGCTGCTTCAGCATGAGTTCTATCCCCAGCCCAGAGGTGACCCACATAGCACGGCAGACCTCTCCTGACCTGCCAGCTTCTCCCCTCAGCAGTGTACTTCATCAGTCAACCTGTTCTGCTCCCCACTCTGTCTCTGGCGAATCCTCTCACTGCCCCTGCACCTCTGGCCTATACCCCAGTTCTGTATGCATAAATAAAGAAATCTCTAAAAAAATATCCATTTGTCTGTTGAAGGGTGATTGTGTTGGATGAAATAAATCAACAAAGCAAAAGACAGATATTGGGCAATTCACTCATCTTGGATTATAAACCCCCCCCCCAAATCCATATACAAAGAACAGTATGGCTAAATCTTGAACGCAGCAAAAAGAATGTAATGGTTATCAGAGAGAATGAGGGTGGGGATGAAAACAGGGGAGGGAGGTAGATGGGGTATGGACTTGGGTGGTGTGGAGGGTGAAAAACAGACATCTAGAAAAAACTATATTCCCTGAAATGAATGGAGGAATAAAGGAGCCTGAAATTTAAAAATAAATTAATCATCATGTTGGCAAGAAATTTGTCTTGTGCCTTTCTCCAGTGAAAAAAAAAAACATCCTCCAAAACTTTCTGTGTAGCTTCCTTGGTTTTATTTGGATGTATTGATTTTAACACACACTTTCCCTCCTTTTTCTACTAATGGAAAATGAAGCTCTTGAGGATGACAATCGCCAAACAGAGGCTCGGAGATGAAGAAGTTGGCACTCGGCACTTTGCCGCCCATGAACGTGAAGACTTGGTCCAGCAACTGGAGAGAGCGAAGGAGCAGGTGACGCTGAGCTAGGTTAAGAGCAGAGGATGTCTGTGCATAGCAGTCTGCGCCCTTTCTCAGCGAGCGAGGGGTGGGGGCCATGTGCATCCGAGGAGGAGACGATGGCGGAATGCTGTCACTTCCTCGGCCCTCCGTCAGGCTCCCAGGCTGCCTCCGTGTGTCTGCTTCAGCACGTCTGTCCTCTGCAGGCCACTGTTCTGAGCACAAGAAACTGACCCTCTACCTGGGCCAGGCAGGGAAAGAGCAAAATGTGACGTTTTGGCCTTCTTTGCAGGTTTTCACTGAAATGCTGTGCAATGCTTTTTTTTTTTTTTAATGGGTAAAATACATACATTTTTACAATTTTATCTTACTTTATATGTACTTTACATCATTCTTCATTAGAAGAAAGAGTGGGTGACATCTTGTAGGCAGAATCTCAGTGGGTATGGAGTCCGAGTTAGGGAACAGCTAGCAGAGCCAGACTTCATTTCCCTTTTCCCGGTGGCTTTGAAGAGCAGAATAAGCCTCTGGGTCCCCAGCACTTGGCAAAGTGTGTGCGCTGGAGATGCAGCACCGTGCCGGGTGTGGGTCTGCCCCTCGTCTCTGGCCTTGGGACAGGCCGCAGCGGGGACGGGACAACTTGGTTTTCCAAGCTGCTGCTCTTACCCCTCTCAGATGGAGTAAGTGTCTGGCAGGAAGTCATCCCTTTGCTTTTAGCTTTTACTGTATTCCAGCTTATGGTTTTATAGCATGCGGGTAGTATTAATAAGCTCTCTAAAAGTCAGCCAACCGAGAGGCTCCTTCTCTGGCCGTAAAACCCACGTCTGAGGAACATCTTGAGGAAGGATGCTTCCTTTGGTTTCAGATTGAGTCTCTGGAGCATGACCTGCAGGCTTCTGTGGATGAGCTTCAGGATGTCAAGGAAGAGCGGTGTTCCTACCAGCACAAGGTGGAGAGGCTTAACCAGGAGCTCAACCACATCCTGGGCGGGCATGAGAACCGGATCATCGACGTGGACGCCTTGTGTATGGAGAACAGGTGAGGGGAGGGCCCTCATCGACTTTCAGGCCAAGAAGGAGGTACAGCCCTGTTGGCATTCGAGAAAAGTGGCTTCCAATGCAGGTCAAGCCACGCCTCCAGCGGCTGGTGGAACATCAGCCTGAGTTGTAAAAGGGAGGAAACACCGTGCCTTGCCTGCATATTTCGCTCTCCTCTTGCCTCCCCAACTGGGCAGGAAGAAGAGGGAACTTGTTATTGCTCTCAAAGAGAGGGAGAAGAGTAAGAAAATAAATTGAGAAATTCCCTTAGCTGTTTCTTTTCCCCGAGGCAGATTTGGGTCTGTGTATGTGTCTAACTTAATGTTATGTCTGGTGTTGCCTCTTCCTGCCTTGCTTCCCAGTGGAATCATCTTAATGAGAATTATGCGAAAAGTGTGCTGCTGTCTCTCAGGGCTTTCTGCACAGGGCCGTTCTACAGCGGGGTTGTGTGATTTGGGCACATTTGACCTTGATCTCGCATCCACTTAGGAAGGAGTCACACACAAGATGCGTTTTTCTCCTCCTTTTGGTGGGGAGGTGGCATCTCATGGAAAAGATGGCACTTGAGGCACTGGATTTTCTTTTTGTCCTTCTCATTCTCGAGTATATGTTTTCCGTTTTGTGACTGGACACTTCCTGATCATCTATATTCTTTTCCAGGTATCTTCAAGAGAGATTAAAACAGCTTCAAGAAGAGGTCAACCTCTTGAAATCTAACATCGCCAAATACAAGGTAGCAAGATCACATCGAGGGTGGGGATGATTCACACTTGGCATCTAAATGTCATTCTATTTTAATTCTCTTTTATATGCCAAAGATATTTTAGTGCTTGCTGCCCCCCACCCCCAACCAAAGTCCAATAAGAGCTTTCAGTGACAGAAGCAGTAAGAATTAACCCCCCAAACAACAAACAAAACCAACCAACCTTTACAAAAGCTCCCGGGTGCTGTCACCTGACCAGAACAGAGGCCACGAGACACTGGTCACGGCCCCTTTACAACCTCCTCGGTCAGTTTTTCTAGAACCTCTTCTGTCATCAGATGCTATTTGTCTCATAATCATCCATAAGAAAATGGTTTCCGAGTGATGAAGATACAAAGATTGGAAAATCACAATCTAAATGATAATGTCACGTCAACACTGAAAGGACAGAATGTTGAAATTCTCCCCACTGTTATTTAGTCTAATTCCAGCACCATTAGCTTGATAATATCTATTTCTGCAGATGTTAGTTGTAAGTTTTATAATTAGAAAAATCTCCTGGGTCTCTCTGCTTTGAAAATAGATTGATTTCTCTTCCTGAGGGTGAACTTCTCTAGCAGGCTTGTTGCCGGGGAGCAGCTTCTCACTGTCCTGGCTTTTCACATTGGCTTCTTGCTCAGAAGTCTCTATGCTGCTGTCCAGCTATCCTCTCCAGTCTGTGGGGCCACCCCACACTCGTCACCGAACTGTTTCTACAAAGGCAGCTAACAAAGACGGCAGATGTGTAGAGGATTCTTAGTTGGATAAAATATAAGCAAGCATTCACTGAACAACACTTTCTCAGTTCGGTCTACCGGGCACTGACCATACAGTACACACCGATTTGTGTGTGAGGGTCTGTGTGAGCAGTGATACTGAAGCACACAGAAGTCCTCCTGAGCCCGTGTCCACGTGCCACTGATGGATGGTGGCTCTTTTCCTAGTCCAGCCACAGAATCCTTCCAAATAGCGTGAAAAGAAACCTCTTCTCCAACTCATATCTGTTTAGAAAGGGTTTTCATAACTAGTGACTTCACAATTAGACTGAGTTCTTCAGATTTGATTTAATTTAGCTTCAAGTATCTTTTGTTTAGGAGACTATCATAGCTGACATGTTGCTGGGCACCAACTTTTTTAAAAAAGTGACTCTGTACTGTGTCCATAACAAGGGTGACTCTTTGGCAGGGCTCAGAATGCTGAACATCAAGCTAGCATTGGAGTTTGTCGGGGGTTCCCATGTGCTGTGTGGGAGGGTGCACCTACCCAGGCTGGATATTTTTCCATTATTGACTTTTCTGACTACAGTCTTGATTTTCTTTCAACGCTGCTTTAGAATGCTCTCGAACGGCGGAAAAACTCCAAAGGCCAGGGTAAATCCAGCAGCAGTGCTTTGACAGGAGTCCTCTCTGCAAAGCAAGGTAGGAACTTGCAAATTTGTTCTCCAGGAGGGACCACTTAGAAGCACAGGCCGGAGCTGTGAATCCACATCTCATGCAACCCCTCGTTTTGTGCCGTGGGGCTGCAGGCAACCCTTAGGACAGGGGTTAGAACTCATCTGGAGAACTGATTACCGCACGTGACTGCACCTCACCCCAGTTTCTCTTTGAGTAGGTCTGGGGTGCGACCAGAGAAGATGCATTTCTCAAAAGTTCCCAGGTGATGCGGTTAGGCTTAGTAACCTGCTTTGAGTACTGCTGCATCAAAGGATTTCCCCTTTTTGTCTACATCCTGGTAGCACTCTCTCCTTTCAAGAATGTTCTCCTCCTCCCCATTCAAAACGTAAGCATCTCAGTAGCTGTTTCAGCCTCATCGAGTTTCTCCTTTTCCTGGCCTCTACCATCAGAATAGAAAAGTCTCATAGCTGCTGAACTCATTTCTTTATAGAACATCTACCTTTTTCAAAGAAGCTTTTATTGATCGCAATTTTGTTCCTCCTTCTTGTCGATTCCAATGAAAAATAATGATCTTCCAGGAACAGTCCAGGGGAATAAATAGCAGAGAGCTCGCTTCTGACATTTAATATTTGGGAATGCAGTTCTGTACAGAAGCCTCAGGTTGAGCGTGCTCGACTGGCCCCGGGCAGGCCAGCGAGCAGCAGACAGAGTCTTCATCAGAGCTGGAGTGGCTTAGAGAAAGTGCTGAATTGCCAGCCTCCCTAATAACCAAGACACTTCCTCTAGCAACTTCTTTTTTCCACTCAACCACAAAAGAATACCCTAGAACTATTTTCTACCAGAAAACTATACTACACCGTGGGACATCTCCCCACTAAGTTAAATGCTCTAGCTACACTCCATTGGCAAGCACCTTTGAATGTCAAGACTCCCTGTCACATTGACTAGGGGTACCTGCCACTCATAGCGGAGCATAACTCTAGACATGAGGTAACCGTTTGGCTACTTGTGATGCAGAACCGTAAGCTGACCCCCTTTGAACAGGATGGTAGAATCACAAGCATGTGGAAACACTTTGCTTCAAGTAAGTTTTTCCCACACTAGGTATATATAACTAACGCAAACAGCTAATGAAAGGTTTGGAGACAACATACGTAATAAATACATTCTTAGATATCAACACTTGGACTACTAAGAAGCTGTTACATTTTATGTTTTAGAAGAAAAGAGTGAGAATTTGTGTATGTCCATGTAGCATAGAGGAAATGGTATTCAGAGATACATAGTGAGAGTGGCCACTGTGTCTTTTTTCTGTCAGTAGGTATGCAAGCGGTTGCTGTCTTATTTGTATTATCCACTTGGTTTATCTTTTCTGCAGACAAGCATTTATAAAATATATTTTGTAGCTTAAGTAATCACCCAAGGCATCTTGCTTCCCACCCTGGGTGCCAGTGCATTGGGATCCTCACCCAAAGTCCGGAGTTTAGGGCTATTCACTGGTATTTGCAAACACAGCCTGTCTTTTTAGCCCCTTGCATTCCTGTCCGTGAAGCTGGAATAAACACTATTTCCCAGGCACTGTTTTTTTTTTTTTCAGTCTCAAGTGAGTTAATTTGAAAGTGTAAAATGCCACATAAATATAAAGATTGCTATCCTATCCTTTAAAAAAAAAAGCTGTTGATAAAAGTCTGTGAGGACCATTTCATTAACGCTCACACTGAATTCTGTTTTTGTTTACTTTTAAACTTGCAGTGAACTTGTCAATACAATAGATTAGCATTTAGAAGCTGGGAACCTATCCCAGCTTCATTATTCGGAAAGAAATGATGGCGCTTTGCATTCCAATGTTCCAGAGAGATCTGAGGCTGAGCCGTAAATTTTGTGTCCTACCTAGTTCAGGATCTGTTATCTGAGGATCAGGGATGCAGTCTCCCGGCTACACCGCAGTCCATTTCGGATCTGAAATCTCTAGCCACGGCCCTCTTGGAGACAATCCATGAGAAGAACATGGTCGTCCAGCACCAGAGACAGACCAACAAGTAAGTAGTGAGCTTTAGGCACTCGGTGGGTGGGAGAGAAGGGCCCAGACTACCAGTGTGAGTGGCCACCTGGCAGAGTTACAGATACACAGGGAAGTCGCTGAGAGCCCTGCAGTCTGGAAGGAGACGTATTAAACCAGATCAGTGCGCCTGCACTGTGTCAGCACCTTGCTTAGCTCCTGGAGCTAGTGATCTTTGCTCATGAGTGGCCATTCCTATCAAATACTTACCCGTTCCCCTGCCTGCGCCCCTGCCTGCACAATCTGTACTGTGAGGCATTCTCAGTGGTATAGTCAGCTCGGAACTCTCTCTCCATCAGTTTCCTGCAGAACTGACTTCCTGAGTGCCCTCATAACCAGAGGCATGACCTTGAGGAGCTCAGCAAGCCAAGAGCACCCAAATATCAACTTGCACCAGCAGTTGGTGCTGGAAGGGAATCTCCTATCATTCCTCCATGTTTGGTGGGGGGAAAAATTGGTAGAAAGAACCACTGTATTCATTAAAACAGGATATCTTATTTGGTTTTTATAATCATGTTGACTCTGGGGGGCAAAATCAAGCAAGGTAAAGTAGGTGAAAGCAGCACAGAAAACAGAAGCAAAATTGAAAATGTTCAAAAACTGGTGAATAAACAATAGATTAAAGCAACAAATATTGCAACAGGACCAGCTCGGACGCGAGCCTGCCATGCTCAGGCCTTGCTCAGACAGCCGGCTCGGGTCCGAGCGCTGCAGTTGCCGGCTGGAAATTCTGATGTCAAATAATTTCTAAAAATTTTATTGTTAAACCAGGGAGCCCTGCATTTTTGTTTTGCACTGAGCCCTGCAAATTATGAAAGGGTGGAAGAAGCCAGCAGGTGCAGAAGGGGATGGGCCTGGGAGGGGGAGGCCTGGCGAGGCCGCGCGGCACGTGGCGAGAGGCAACTGGAGAATGATTGAGAGTTTTGTAAAAACAAAAGCGGGAGTGAAGGGAAGATCGTGCAGGAGATTAAGATATATATAAAAGAAAGCCGAGAGCGGTGGAGGGAGGCTGGCAATCTCAAAGGGATGACAAGGGTAATTTATTGACAGAAGAAGTTTTAAAAATTCTTTGCAAAGAAATCTTACCCAAGGAACGAAACAGCCAGACGCTGAAATGCAGACACTTCCCCAGGGGAGGAAGGAGGAGTGGGAATCTCCCCAGAATAGGTACAGGGTCTGTTTTACTCAGGCAGAACCCACAGCCAGAATCGGTCCCCAGGAGTCTTCTTAGTTCTCGCTGACTCCCCATAAAGCACCAGCGGGAACTCTCTCCCGCCTTGTCGGGTCTTTGAAGCCCTAGACTTCTCAGTTGGAGCCCGAGGCCCCTCCTTGACTGGGGAAACAGAGGCCCCAAGACTTGCAGCTTCCCTGAAACCAGTCACCTCTCCCTGCTGACTCTGGAAATCACGCTGGGACCGGTGGCCTGCAGGTCCACTCCTTCCTCCTTTTGCAACCTCTCTCCACTGAGAGCCCCTCTTCCCCCTCTCTGACTTCTGCCCCTTTACCCAGAAATGGCAGATCTTCCTGGACCCCAGAGTTCCCCTTCCACTCTTTGCCTCCCAACAATTCTACTTCCCTCCAAGCTTCCAGTTAAGGAACCAACTCTGTTTCTTCAGTAGCCCTGAGAGTGTCTGGTGAGGAGACACCGATGGCAGGTGCTTGGCAAGGGGAAGGGGCCTGAGGAATGTCAGGAATCTGAGATTGAGCAAGCTTTCCTTGCCACCCCATGTCCTGCACATGGGGGATCAATAGCTGCTTTAATGCTGCCCACAACTGCTTCCAGAATTTTCCACAGAGATCTTCATTCGAAAGTCACCAGTACCACAGGTCTTTCCTATATTTTCCCTTCATCCCAATTTCCACTCTAAAGTCCTTCAGTTTCCTCCTGTCTCATTCCTTCTCCCTCTTCTTCCTTTTTTCCCCCACCCTTAGCTTGACTTCCTCTCCTTCCATGCCTCCGCTTCCCTCTTGCTCTCTACAGACTCTTCTCAGAATTCTTAACCCCACCAGCTGTCAAACAAGACCCACATTTCCAACTGCAGGCTGACAGTCGCCCCTGTATCCTCTCTGTGGTACAAATTCAGTGAGTCTCAGGTCTGGGCGATCCCTTCCTTAGTGCATTTTAAGACACTGTAAAATAGGTGTGCCCTTTAACCCAGATGGTCTGCCTCTGGTCTCTGACCCCAAAGAAAATCATCAAAATAGCACCCTAGGGTGGATTCGTTTATCAGAAGTTGGCAACAGCTCAAGTGTCTTTTGTTTTAAAGATTTACTTATTCATGCATACAAGAACTGGGATACTGGCCAGAGGTATTGGGGGGTGAGAGGAGTCACCATCGACAGAGCGGGGCGCAGAACAGGCAGATCGATGAAGTACACTGCTGAGGGGAGCGGCGGGCGGGTCAGGAGACGTCTGCCGCGCCATGTGGGCCCGCTCCCTGGCAGGGGATCAAACTCATGCTGCAGTGGCTGAAGATCACTTCCTAGCTGGGTGCCTTAACCCACTGCACCACCAGGGAGGGTCCTCACGTGTCTTTTTTAACTGGAGATGATCATAATTATTGTAAATCCATAACCTAGAACACTATGCAGCTCCTCTCCCCCAGTGCACAGCGCAGCGCCTGGCCCAGCGGAGCTTGTGATCACGTGATGAACGGGGGAGCAAGTCACGGTCTGGCCGTTTGCTCCTGCTGTCTTAACCCTCATGCCCAAATGTTGGTCACACTGAGACTTCCATGCCTGTGCCTGCTGGGCGTCTGTTCCCTGAAGCTTTGTTCCCAACACCTCACCTCTCTGCCCTATGGTTTTCTTCCCTCCAAACCAACACCTCCTCCTTGGGAAGAGCCTCCCACCTAGCCCCTTCAGACAGCCCACCGCCCCCTGCAGCTGCCCAAGCCTGCAGCTGTAGTTCTCTCACAGCACAGACCCCTGCTGCAAGGCGGCTGGGCCCCAGTGCCTCCCCACTTCAGCCCCCAGGCCCCTTCGGCGGCCTGACTCGGTGGCCTGACTCACTCATCCCACCCCCACGGCTGCCCGGCATTCCCAGGAGCCAGGGGCCTCTCCCAGAAAGTCCCCATCCTCAGTTAGCAGCTCCATTATTATGTTCATGTGCCTTTCTGATAGTACCTAGAGTTTAACACTTTTGTAGTATCTCATGGTTTAAGGTTAAACGGTATTTAACAGTGTTGCAACATCTAGCGGTCATCTCCAAACTATTATTGTCCTCTCAGCTACCTTAGTCCTCCCAGAAGAAACCACTAGCCCTCATTCTTTGTGACTCCTTCCAAGGGTGCGTTTGTCTGCAAATACACAACACATTGGCGTGCACACAACACGCAAGACTCCTTAGATATAGAAACGCTGGTCTTTTTCTTTTTTCACAAATGGTAGCTGGTATTCACGTGCACGCAGTTTTCCACTGTTCTGCACCTTGCTTTTCTCCCCATAATAATAGATCCTGAAGATTGCTTCCCATCATTACACAAGTGCCTAATGTGCCACTCTTCATCCTTAGAAGGTCTTAACTTTCATATCTGCAATTGATGTTTTATGTGGGGCACATAAAGAAACCAATTACACAACACCTGGGTGGGGACTGAGGATACGGGCCATCCTGTGTGCCCCTTTCTAGAATAAGAATCAGCCACTGTCCCACCAGGAACTCTCTGCCTGTGGCTTCCAGGCCCCGTCCTGCCCCGCACCTCCTGCTGAGCATGCTTCTGCAGTCCTTCCTCACTCCACGGAAGGTCCGCTGGTCCCTGTTCTTTGAGTCTCACCTTCTGTTGTTGAACAGACCCACTCCTGCTCCCCACACACCATCTTGGCACCCCCAGATCCTTCCAGGTCTTTCCTTTCTCTCATGTCCCTCTGGCTATCTGGGAGGTACCTCAACTCACCCCCTCTGTGTCGCCCCATTCCTTTGGCTTCACACAACTCACTGACTTGCTTTGCGCGATGAGCTTCTAACTGGTCTCTCTGCCGCTCCTCGTCGTCCTTCCAGTCCTTTCTCAGCCATATCAAGATATTTAAACTGCATTATGCTGCCTCTGCATGGAGTCCTTGCATTTCTCCCCACTGCCGATGTACATTCTCAATATGGCAACTTGGAACCTGGGTCCATGGCCTCTCTAGGTCCAGCCTCCATGTGCTCCTCACGACTGTTCTCTAGGGCTGCTGAAACGCCTGTGTCGTTCCCGGCCCAGCTTTGGATTCTCACCCTTCCACTTACTTAGCCCAGGGAGAGTTCCTGGACCTCTCTGATTCTCTCTTTCCTCATCTACAAAATAAGAATAGTAAGAGCTGCCTTGCTGGTTGGTCAGGGGGGATTCTCTGGGAAGTGCTTAGCCTGATCGCTGGTACAGGAAGGACAAGTCGTCCATAAGTATTAATGATTATTGATAAGTTTATTGACTAAAATTTTAAGTATGTATATTTGGCTTTTGTGGGTATCCTTTTGCCAGTTTTGAGCTGCATCTTAATTAATATTCCCTTTGAGTTCACAGAAAATTTTGTGACGTTACTCTATGTGATTTTCTTTCTTTATTTTTTAAAAAGATTTATTTATGCATACCCAACTGGGGTACAGGCCGGAGGTGCAGGGGCAGTGAAAGGCTTCATCAGAGACAGAGTGGGGAGTAGAACAGGCAGACTGATGAAGCGCACTGCTGAGGGGAGCAGCGGGCGGGTCAGGAGAAGTCTGCTGTGCCATGTGGATCACCTCCGGGGTGGTGATCAAGCTCACGCTGAAGTGGCGTTAGCTTCTTAGTGCTGTGCTGCGTACTAACCTATTGCACCACCAGGGAGGGCCCTCTTTTTTTTTAAGATTTATTTATTTATGCATACAAGAACTGGGGTGCAGGCCAGAAAATCTGGGGGCGAAAGGATTCACCAGAATCAGAGTGGGGAGCAGAACAGGCAGATCTACTGAAATACTGTCTCACGAGTTTGATAAGGAACTAAAGAGGTCAATCTCTGTATGCACGATGCTTGTTTGGCACGGGCCACTACTAAAGCCTTCTTATTAAAAGATGGTTAAATTGGGTTAAATTGGGCTCTGGTGGTGCATCGGGTTTGGACACAGCACTGCAAGCTGCCCATGGCCTCTTCAGTGCTGGTTCAATCCCTGGCCCCAGAGGTGACCCACATGGCGCAGCAGACCTCTCCTGGCCCACCCGCTGCTCCCTCAGCAGTGATCTGCCTGTTTGTTGATCTGCCGGTTCTGCTCCCCACTCTGTCTCTGGCAAATCCTCTCACCACCCCTGCACCTCTGGCCTGTACCCCAGTTCTGTATGCACAAATAAATAAATCTTAACCCAAAAAAAAGATTATTAAACTGTCAGGTGCTGCCATATGTTGTATACTGCGGTCTCCCCAGACTTTTAGTCCCTCAAATTCAAAGACAGGGTGCCCTTGTCATCCTCCACAGTCTCATTAGTTGCTGAACTGATCAAACTGAATCGAATTGACCAAGTTCTTACATCTACCTTCTCTACCTTTGAATATTGCCAACTATTAGGCTCAAACAGCCCTCTCTTCTCCCTGGGCTACGTCACACCACATTCAGTGAACCGCAGTGTGATGCCAGTCAGACGGTTCCTCTCGGTCATTTTGAAGCATCTTGGGTTGTATTTTGCCAGTCCGCTGCAAGTGCTTCCATATTTCCATAGGAATGGCATTTAACAAGTGTGTGCTCCAAGCAATAGAAGCTTAAAGTGCCATCCTGGTTAAGAGCACACATAAATTTTAGAGGTTAATTGAGGCATAGGGTTACATCTGCACTCATTGCCATTTGAGGTCCAGGATGTGATTTAGGTCAAATCAACTAACTTCCATGCCTGTTTCTGCGTGGGAAGAGTAGGGTGTTGTGGGCCAGAGCACTGGGAACTGGGAAAAGACAGAGCTTTGACATGAACTGTGTGTCCTTGGGCAAGTGGCTTAACCTCTCTGTTCCTTAGAACCCACCTGTGTAAAAGGAGGATACAGGTGTAGCATACACTGTGGGATTGTTGTCAGGTCTGTTGAGATCATGCAAGAGTGGTGAGCTCTGACTCATGTCGCAGATGCAAGGCAACTCCTTTGCTGCTTGTGTTAACAGTAGCATAGTTGCAGTGTAACTGACAGTGTTATTGGTACTGTTACTGCTAGCAGAATTGCTGTGGGGTCTGCATCCCTAGTCCTGCTTTAGATGCCTCTGTGTCACGTCAAAGATGAAAGCAGTCACCACGGGCAAACTTAGGCCATGTCCCGGTGGATTGCTGGGGTCACCTGCAAACCCACCTCAGTCCATTTCTGGGAGAGATGGCTGCATTATCTGGGGACATCAGAAACACAGTCGAAGGATTCTTCACCACACCTTTGAACGTTGCCCTGATGGCATCCCTCAGTGTGCATAGAGAGTTAAGCCTTATCTTTTGTTTCCAAAAGGCAGCCACAAACAGATGATCTGATCTCGTTAAGAAACAGGCATCAACTTGAACACCGCTGTGATTGCATCTCAAACCCATCAGCTGGTGAAAAGGGAGCTTGGATCAGAGAGTATGAGCAAAATATTGAAAGCGAGAGTACAAAGAATGGTGTTTATTGAAGGGTCAGAGACATGAAAGCAGAACAGACCCAACAAACGAAGTGGAAAAGGAAGGTAATTGATAGACTATGCAGAATTTAAGACTTAAGGAAAAGAGGAAAGACTCCAGGTACCTAGATGAAGAAAACCACAGAGTAACGTCAAAGAGTTTTCTGTGAACGCAAAGGGAATATTAATTAAGATGCAGTCAATTCAGGTAAAATAAGGATGAAGTCAAAGCCATATATATGTGTGTGTAGAAATATACATATTCATGTCTCTGTGTGTATGTGGGTGTGTGGGTGTTTTATATCTCTGGGATATAAAAAGAGGTAGGAGAACAATTCTGGCGTTCTGATGTCTCTGCTGAAAGGAATTGCAACTTTGCTGTTAAGGTCATTTCCACATCATTTTAGACAACATTGCCAAGAAAATCCCCCAAATAATATGAAGACTGGCTTTTCCATTTCCAGGCAAATGGAAAGTGATTGAAGCTCTAGATGACTGTTAAGTCATTTCCCAACTATATTTAAATTTGTGGAGAATAAAGGAGGGGAAATAGTACCCACACGCATGTGTTTCCATGCATAGAGGCACATTAGATACCCAAGTCCATTCATACCCCCTCTGGTTACACACCACAGTGGGTCACTGTGGGGTGATGGACAGTTATTCCAGCTATCCTGCAGTTATCTTTTTGAAAATTCTTTTGAAATGCTTGCTTGTAAATTCCCTCCATAGATATTTACAAGCCATGAGAGAGAAAAGGTATTTACTTTATGACATAAAACGTATGTGTTGAATGCCTGCTAGGCATTACTCTCCGTGCAAGGTTGGCATCCTCAGAAAGACACAGGACAGGCTGAACAGGGTACAGCTGATACTTCATGGACTCAAAGTAACATGGACCTAGCATTCTCACCCATTTTATTTATCCTACTTGGTTGCTCCCCAAAATCAGATCCACCCTTAAAGAGTCCAGGTGTGCTAAGACTAAGGATAATCAGAATTAATTAGCAGCATCTTTAGCAAATCCCAAGCAGAAATCTTACAAGATATTTGGGTGGTGGACTAATTGAGTGCTCAGAGGAACTATCTTTGTGGGAGAGTTCACTTGAAGAGGCACGCTTTGTTTTTTTTTTGTATCACACTTTTAAATTTATATTTCAAATGGGTTTTGAAGAGCATATATGCCTCTAACCATAATAAGTATATGTATGTATGTATCTATACGTGTGTGTAACACAGATGGCCCATTTTTATCTTAGTTTGTTGCTTAACAAGGGGAGAGACGCTCTGAGAATGCAATTAGGTGATACTGACACTTCACAGGCATCGTAAGAGTGTAGTCGCTCAAACCTAGGTAGCAAAGCCTTCGACACAGCTGAGTTATGTGGTTTAGTTATATGGTTTTGCCATCCCTAAGTCTTCTTGACTCTCCAGTGTTTTCTCTTAGGACACTTAGGTTTCCCTAGACCCCTGAGAACCAATAAGACATTTTAGTAAATATCTGCTATCGTTTTCTCCCCCACTCCAGAATCCTAGGGAACCGGGTAGCTGAACTGGAGAAAAAATTAAGAACTCTGGAAGTTTCTGGTTTGTGGAGTCTTCCAGGTAAGCAGAAATTTATGACAGTTGTTTTTCCTTTAAAAAAAAAAAAAAGCTCCCACATCTTTTGCAAAGAGTATCTTTTTACTTGAAGATCATGGCTGAGAAATCTGTTTTAAACTTAGAAATCACCATTTTGGGAGATCAGAAAAATACAGTAAATATGCAAGTACTCATCTGTGGAACTGTGAACTTTTGCTAACTAAAATTTGTAAAATTGTGTGTGTGTGATTTTTTTTTAACTTTGGGAAACATGATAAATTGTTTCAATTTTTTTTGTTTTAATCTATAACTATCTTATAAAGATTTGTCCAATTTAATCAGCAGTCCTAAAAGCAAGTATCAGAACTTCCAGACAAGTTCAATGTAAGCATCATTCCGTGAAATGAATATAGGAACCCATAGTTGTTCTAACCCCAATGTATGTATTGTTCCTCTCTTCACCCATCCCACTTCTTATATAGCCTAAAAATCAAAATTTCCAGTAGAGATTTTTTTTCCTTACAAGTTGTAGACACTTGTAAGGAAAGGCCGTTGTCTCCCTTTAATTAACTATATTTATCCCGTTTGTCTTGGTAAAATACCCCTCTCTACAAGATCCCATCAGCTATTCCCTCTTTCTTTCCACTCTCCAGAAACTTGTATTTATCATTTTCCACCACCCCCTCTTTCCCTGGAAGCAACCGTTGTACATATATTTTTAGTTACTTAACCTTTCTGCACAAACCAGTCTCCTCTAGCCTTGAATCATGGTGCTGCTTCCCTGTAATGTATGAGAAATGAAAATTGCCACAGGATGCAACAACGCCTTTTCTTAATGTAAATCTGAACAACCGCCTTAGGTTGCCAGAAGCGTGTCTCATAAATTGGAACTTTTAGCAGAGATTCCTTGAATGTGATGTCAAAAGACCTAACAAAACTAATTAGTGGCGAGTGCCGTTCTGGGGTTTGAATGATCCATTCTGTACGAGAACCTTTTGATGCTGTTAAAACCTATCTCCTTGGAAGGCTTCTCCTTTTTCGCTTTGAATTGCAACAGTCAGGCAAATTTATCGTTTATTTGTATAGTCAGAATGCTATTTCTGTATGTATACTGGAGTTAGGTTTTTTTTCCTCTTCAAATGACTTAGTGAAATTTCACAATGTTTTATTTCTACAACTTATGTAAAAAGAGGGCAGCTGAATGGGAATGGAATGCTGAGAATTTTCTATCGCTGGTTTTGTTTTGTCTAGGTTAGACTTGAAATAGCTATTATGCAATAACAATTGTTTCTTTCCTTCTTTTTGCTGCCTGAAGGCCTGAGCTACAATGTTTCAATAGGATTTGGGAGTATGTTCTATTTGAAATATCTGTGTTTGTGGCTAATATCAACAACGCATTCATATCACTCCTGCATGTAAATAAACAGGAAGGCATTTTCTGTTATCCTCGCCCACTTCTGATTTGAGTGGTTCACTGAAATAGAGAATTCAATTAGTAGAAAGAAATACTAAATGGTAAAATTCACTTGGAGGGTGACTGGATTTTATGCCATCTTCTTTCTGATCTCTGGCTTCCATTTAGAGAAGTGGGCGGTGGGCGGTGGATGCAGCTGAGTCCTGGCAAGAGACTGCCCTGTGCAGTAATGAAGGCTGTTCCGGTGAAAGACTGCCTTGGGATCTTGTCAAAGGGTGAGACTGAGGACAGGGCCCGGGGCCTGGCAGCTTTGTCTCCTGTAAATCCGATCTCTCCCCTGTCTGCTCATTGTTTTAAGGTCTCTTTTTAGCCTATTGACTAGCAGGACAAGAGACCGTTTCCCCTGGCCCTCTTATTTTTACTTCTGAGGTAACATTGATTGGTTTACACCACTGTCTGTGATTTAGGGGACTGTGTTCACACCTTTTCAGATGCATGCATGATTTTTCTTCATCTCTCTTCTCCCGCCTCACTCTCTCAGTCAACGGTATATAGCTCTTGACATTGTTTGATAGAGTTAGGGCAAATTTGTGATCTTGCTGGGAAATAGACAAGTTTGACAAATGTCACAGCCTGCACAGAGGAGTGATCTGCATAGCAAGGTGTATTCCCTGAGAGGGGGAAAGCTATGGGGCTGTTGCCAGGAAGCCAGAGGGTGGATCTGGGTGACCACATGTCTCTGGAAGGAGTGACCATCCCCCGCTGCAGTGTCCTGCCAGTCAACATCCTTCTCTCAGCTTCTTGCTGACCCCCGCAATGGGGAGAGAGGAAAGGATGCTCTAAGAGGAGGCTTCCAGGATGTGCTGTGCTTGATGAAGAGGCACAGAGGGCCAGACAGTTGTGGCAAGGGCAGAGCCTGCTTCTGTGAGCTTCTCACTGTAGTTGTGTCCTCTCAGCATCAGCCTGAGGAGGGAAGTGGCTGGGGAGTACCTGGGACCTTCTGGAGTAGGGCGGGATTTCCAGAAAGTCTGATTCCAGTTGAATGGAAGGGCCTGTGTGACCTCACCCACCTCTGCCCTCCCATCCTGAGAGCAGACACTGAGCCAACAGCCAGCAGCCGGTGGGATTAGAGTCACTCAGTCAACAGACATTCTGCAGGGGAGGAGAGGGGAGCAGGATCAAAGCTGGGGCGGGAAGAGCACACGGGAGTGTGGTGATGGTGCCTAGGTGAAGTGGTGGGAAGATCACAGGGATCACAACTGAGATGCAAAAGTGTAGAAAATGAAGAATGAGGTAAAATACTTTATATAATATATATATTTACATATATACATTTAAAAACGAGATAGAGGGAAAAAAATCACTTAGTCAGCAAAGATAACATCTGGCCTTAGGAACTTAGAGCCTCAAATGTTGTAAGAATTGAACAAATCGCAGCAGTTTTTCTTGAGACAGGCTGGTCATCTCTCGAGGAAGGAATGTGGGAGGTGCTGGTCTTCTCCCCAGCCACACCATGACTGGGTGTACGTCAGCCGCGAATTCTCGCTCCCCTTCTCCTTCTGTCCCTTCTGTTCAGATTTTTGGAAAGGTTTAGTTTCTGGCACCAGCATTTTTGAGGAGCCATTGATGGTGGTGGTGCCTGGGGTGGAGAGAGCTGTGGAGACATCCAGCCCTTCAGAATTCCTCGTGGCAGGAAGGGCCAGGACATTCCTCAGGCCGCCTTGGCACTGGGTGGCAGCCAACGCTCAGCTCTGCCCATAACTGTGGTTCTTTGGCCACTGGGGCAGAGAGGATTTGGAAGATTCACTGGGACACAGAGGTGGCTGAGTGTGTCTCCCCCACCCACACCCCCGGGTCCTCTTACGGCTAGAGAGCTGCCTGCTCACCTGTTAGAGGACCATGGATGGAGAAGTGCAAACCTGTGCCTGACGGAGTGAGGACATAACTGTTGCTGGGGTGGAGAGAAACAAAAGCAGCCCGGCCCCAGGCGTGGCTCTTAGGTCCCTTGGTCGGGTCACTCGTACTCCCTGGAGGTGTCTCCAGATTGTCGCTGGCTCACGAGGGAGGAGGCCTGAGGGTGATGACGTCCTCCTGAAAGCCTCAATAGGATTCCAAGCTGTAGGTCAGCATTTCTCTTTGGGAAACCTTCAGACAGTGGCCCGTAAGCATTTCTGGACATTTGTTCCATTGAGACAACAGTTGTGTGAATAGAACCTTCAGGGTGGGCTCCAAACAGATTTCCATTCTTCTGGGATGACTCCAGGAGAGGACCGCAGTGCTGTGGCCTCTGAAGCCCTCCCCTGCCTGGGGCTGCCCCACAGAAGGCATCAGGAGACCCAGAACGCGTGAGTCGGGCAGAAGGGACTAAGAGTCTGTTACGCGCTTAACTCTATTCCACTCGGTCTCAGAAACTGACATCATATGACCTGGCCAGCCAGGAACACAGTATTGTAATGAGAAAGGACGCAGAAGAACCATCCAAAGAAGCAGCAGGCATCTTTATGTAAAGAGCAAGCTGCCCTTTGCTGAGCCTGGAACTGCATGAAACCACACAACTTTGGAGGTCCCCAGTGATGTTTACTGGTTTGCCTTGTGCACGGTCAGAGCGCTCCAGGATGTGCATAGTCTAGCCCTTGGCCCACCGGGTGGCCCATTTGGGAGGATGATGGAAGTCTCCTCCTGGAATAAGCTGGGGGTGGAATCTAGTGGGGTCTCCTAACTGTGGGCAGCACCACTGAATGTCTGTGTGTCTTGTGTCTGTGTATCTGTGTTTATCATCTCAGGTTTCCAAGCCACCCCCCCCCCAACTTCACCTCCATAACCCCATGGTCTTGGAAATAACGTTGTGAAGTTTTCCCTCTCCTCCTTCTCTCTGCCTTGGGCTTTCTCTGCCCACTTCGGGAGTTCATTCGGGAAAAGGGAAAATCGAGGAGGGTTTGGCTGGTATGTTCTAGGTGCAAATGTAGCTGTGATAACACTCCCAAACTTACGACAGAGATTTTATTCATTCTAAATGGGCAGGTTGAATTAAATCAGATGTAGTGTGGACTGTCTGCACGGCCATCATTTCAGTGACACTTGTTGAGGACACTTACTGAGTGTCAATGAAATGCTAAGCGCTTTTATGAATCAGTTCATTTCATCGCACTGCCCAGGGAGGTGGGTGCAGTTGTTTGTGGAGGAGGGCGCTGAGGCTTGGAGAGGACGTCAACTAGGGAGGCCCTAAGCCTCTGCACAGTAGCACCTGCTGCTGCTATATCACCGTCGTCTCACCTGCCTCAAATCCACTCAGTCTTCAGCTGACAAGAGACTGTCCCTTAATGGTCATGTTTGCGGGTGGCCTTGTCCCAAGTAGAGTCTTGGGACTCATAGACAGCTGGCCCTGGACTCGTTGCGCTGTCCTCGCCCTCCAGAAAGGGCCTACTGGCCGCTTCCCTTTCACTTTCCCTTGCCTGCAGTTGAGCAGGAGCAACACTTTCCCAGTCAGTCCTCCGGGACCACCACTCTGCAGATGATGTAATGTGTCCACCTTCTTTTTTTACTTGACAGGGAGCAAGGAGACCCTACTTTTCAGTGACCCCACTCTGCCCCCCATTCAGAGGTCAAGATCCCCACTGCTGAAGTTCGTTGAGTCACCTTCTGAGACCAAAGTGAATTCCAAGGATGGTAAGTCCACATTGACTTCCCTTTGCCGGCCATGAGGAGGGGCCCAGTGGTCATCAGTCCCCCGCCCCCCCTGTGCACACACCACTCCTATGTGTCCCCTTGTTACTTAACCAGATGCGTCTGATTTGGAGTTTCCAGAAGAGCGCGCTGACTCTGCATGGTGGCACATAGTTTCAGCCCCAGTTTCCTTACTATAGGATAAGATGATGGTGCCAGGAAAATCTTGGCACATGATGAGTGGTTTGAGAATCAGTTGTATAGAACAGTTTCTCCTCTACCAGTCACACTTTCTGGAAGCAGGGTGTTTTGAAGGAGATGGAAGACCTATTTGGTGCCTGATGAGGTAGCAGATGTGAACACCAGATCTCTTCCCAAGTGGCAGTTTTACCCCACCTCCTCAATTTTCCCTGTCTTGACCCTTCGCTCCTATTGTGGTTACCAACTTCCAAGATGGCTCCCAAAGATCCCCACCTGCTGGGATTGATGCCCTCGTGCCATTCTCTCCCACAACTCATCAGGGTGGGTCTGAGTGACTAATAAAATCCAGCAAGATTTTCATAAGACCTGTGATGTCTGCTGGTCATGGTGGTGTGGGCATTCACGCTGGAGGAAGCTGGCAGCCATGTCATGAGGATGCTCAAGCAGCCTGAAGTGCTATCACAAGCTTTAGACTTACATGGACTGGTAAGAATGGGAGCCAGGATGGCTCTGGTATGTCAGCAGAGGTTCCCCCACTAGGGCGGGGGAATTCCCAGAACAGACCCCTGGTGCAGGCGGACTCCAAAGCTACATCTTCCGGCACAGTGGACTGTGTGCAGGGCTGGCCCACGACAGACTGTGGTCACTGTGCCGCCTGGAACAGCGCTCAACCCCGGCAGATGCGCAGTGGCCACAGGGCCTCTGCAGCCCTCAGTGCACTAGGGGCCTGCCAAGCCCATGGATGCAACTGGGCCTGCTAAACAGAGAAGAGCATGAGCCTGGCTTGATTTTCACAAGTGTGGCATAAGTAATGGCCTGATTCAAAATGATAGCTTCCAGAGCTCCATCATTAGCTCCATTGTTCCAGCCCTGTCCTTCGCCGGCGCGGGTGGGGATAGGAAGCGTTTTCGCTGGGGCTGTCAGCGTTTGCCGTGGCCTCATCACTGCTGCCTCGCTGATTAATTCCAACTGAAAGCAGCTCACACTCGGGAGGACAAAGCCCATCAGAGGCCAGTTAACAAAAGAAGACACATGTCCCCTTTGGGCTGGGGGGTGGCACTTTAGGGGGCTAACAGCCTTTCCTACAAAGAGCTGCTGTCTCTTCATCTGTAGGGGAAACATTTTTTCATCCCACACTGCTCTGTGTCTTGCATTTGAATCCACTGCCTGCTTCACTTTTGATATGTGTATTGTTATTAATAATGAGTATTAATGATACTAATTCTGTGTGTTAAAACAGGACAGAATAATGACTATTATTTGTAATAATGTTTTCCGACTCTTGGCTAGTTCAGAAATCTTCCTTTTATGGAAGCAGTTGTGTCGTGAGCCTCTTGAGGAGTGAATGTTCCTCAAACCCAGGGTTACGGGAAGATTTTACTTCCACAGCAAGTAGCCAGGGGCCCGAATTCCAGTTCCACAGTCAAGGCATTTTCAGTAATTTCTGACTCCTGATAATAACACGAGTACACATGTTAGAGATCTTTTGGATAACAGAAAGGGAGTTGGAAAAACCCACTACGGTCATCAATCCTGGAGCTGCTACCCTGTGTCTTTCGGTGCCAAGGCTCTGAAAATCTAGCTTTTCTCAGAGATACCCCCAACAGGACTAGACAATAGTCATAGCCTCGTCCAACCCCTCCTGGCAGCTGTGTTCTGAATTTCCAGTCATGAGCCACAGAGCGACGTTTGTGGCTGCAGCATCGCAGAGGGTAGGATTTGGTGTGCAGAAGACTGCTCCCCGCTGCGTGGACGGGCTCTCGGACAGGCACACAGGACGCATCGCCCCACAAGCTCTTCTAAATCCAGCAGTGTTGCTCTGCTCCCCACCCCCAAAGAGTGTCACAGTCCTCCTTGGAGAACCCTGAGGTGTGCCATTTTCAAAAAGATGCACTCACCTGGACGTGAGCAGAATGTCATCTGCCGAAATGGCACAAGGCACATCCCGGTGACCAAAAGGCCCAGTACGATTTAGATCACCCTCGCTTGGGTGTAAATTAAGGTAGAGAAGATTAACCTGACCTGCAGTAAAAGCTCTACAAATGGTTTAGGGGTTAGGTTGTTATGGATAAGGTTAATTAATTTTTCAGGGGTACCAGAATATACTATCAAGTGTCCCAGAAGAAGTAATTTCATAGGAGTAATTTCCAAGAGGAGTTTATTCATCTCACATTGGCAGAAATTTAGCTGCAGAAAGGATGATGATTTACTCCTTTTGAATAAAGCGCCTTGTGCTAGGCTGGGAATATGCTCATTTTCACTCAGTGTTTCTCGTGTCCCTGTACAGCCACTATAAAAATTTTCATTTGTTAGTATGGAAATGATGTGATTGCTTCCCAGAGCTGCCGAGGATGTAGCTAAATGTTTGTGCAAGTCAGAAATCTCTTGTTTTCTGAAAGTGTCATTTCAAGAACTTCTAGGCTAGCGACCTGAAACAACTATCATAAATTTAAGATTGCCTTTATTTATTAATGTATGATATTTAAATAGATGTGCTAATATATTCATTTATTCATGTATTCATGTATAGGTCTGTAGATTCAAACATTCAATAAGCTTTTTACTGAGCCCCCACTATATAACGTTGGCAAGGCAAAAAAAAAAAAAAAATGAATCAGGTAAGATTTTATACTTCAGGTAGTTTTTATAAGCTAATTATGTGTAAGTAACAATTTAAGGGTAAAAATGTAAAATCCAGTCAGTTCCTTTAGCAGTCCAGACAGCCTTGTGGGAATTGGTGCATGGGGCCTTCATCAGACTGGCTTCCGGGAGAAGGTGGCAGGACTCTGGCTGCTGGTTATGGCTCATCAAGGGAGGATGGTTGTGGTGGAATTAATCAGCTAAGCACAGGCACAAGGGGTCATCAGGAAAGAGGCCATCAGGAAAGGCTGTGTGTGCCCTGAGACTAGATGGAGATGGAGAAGCAGCAGGATGTCAGAGAGAAAGGGTCCTGGAGGCCTTGAGAGTCTCCCTGGGCTTTGTGCCCCAGGCCGGGCAAACTTTGGGGTTTGTAATCAGGCACAGTGTCTCGTTTGTGTTTCAAATGTGCAGGACTTCTTAAACTATAACATGCACCAAATTGCCCGGGACCTTACTGAAACACAGATTCTGGGCTGGTGCGTCTGAGTGGGATGGTGTCTGCCATCAGCTTCCAGCTTCCAGGCTGTTCTCCACGGCAGTGCATGGACCCCACTTTGAGTCACAAAGCTTTTAGGGGAGGTTACTTTCCCAGCAGGTTGGATTAGAGCAAGAGGAGACTAGAAGCGAAGAGAGCTTGGAACTAACATACATTATCCTGGCTGAACAGATCTGAAGAGTGATTCTTTGAAAAATCAAGGCTTGTGTTAGTCACGCATTTATACGTTCATGATTTCCATTGTAAGTACAAGGAATGATCTCATTTTCAGGTGCAATACTTACTGAGGTCAATGAGCTCTTTGGAGAGTAATACATAGTTGTCCATGACTAAATACAGACTTTAGAGAGGATAAAGTGGATCTGGCTGAACTCCTGTCCCGGGGATTCCATCTATGGATATCAAAAAGACTAAAGCTAAAGAAAACATTTCTTTTTCATATGAGAAGCAAATCTGTAGCGGAACTAGAGGTGGGAGAAGCAGTGGTTCGTGGCCAAGGTCTGCCACGCTCAGTGAGACCTGAGCCCTCTTTCTGGCTTTTCTAGTCTGTGATTCCACCCCACGCTGTCTACAGCCGCCTTCCTGTCCCACGCTGTGTTCCTCCTGTCCTCATCTCAGGCCAGGCTTCCTTGATCTACGAAATGGTAACGGTCCCAGTAAGCCTGTCATCACCAAAAATGGCTAAGTCAAACACACAGACACTGTGCCCCTACAGAGGATGTTTCACCCTCACGCTGCCTGGCACCTCAGGAGAGTGTCTCACTGCAAAGAGCTAGCTCAGGAAAAAGCCCAAAACGCCAAAGGGTGGCTGCTTCCAAATGGTCACGGCTTTTGTATGATAAAGTTGAACGTTCCTAAGTGAAGCCTTGTGAGATGGGGACGTCTGTAGTTTCACTTCCATCTTACTACTCGTTCATTTCTTCCAGAATCCCTCGGGGGCTTGCCAGGGTTCTGCCGTCTTCAGGTTTCTTAAAACTTAAAAACTTGAGTGGCTGGATAAATGCTCAAAGCTCCATGCAAGTTGTTTCCCTCGATCTTCCTGTTCTGCTCCCCACTCTGACTCTGGTGAATCTGGCCAGAGACCTCTGGCCTGTACCCCAGTTCTCTATTATGTACACATAAATAAATAAATCTTTAAAAAACAATAATTAAATGAATAAATGTTTAAAGACCTTACTGTTCTCATTAGTACCTTTATGCTTTGTATCAAAGTGGGTCACACAGATAATAATGTTCCATGTTGCAGAAACTCTTAGCTGGATTTTAATTCAAATTTCTTAGATTATATTTATTTTTTAGATTATATCGATTTTTTAGATTATATTATGTGTTTTTGTTTTTTGAAGATTTATTTATTTATTCATACAGAAATAGGGTACAGGCCAGAGATGTGGAGGGTGATAGGATTCACCAGAGACAGAATGAGGAGCAGAACAGGTTGACTGAGTTGACTGAGAAGTACAGTGCTGAGGGGAGCAGCGGGCGGGTCAGGAGAGGTCTGCCACGCCATGTGGTCACCTCTGGGGCAGGCAGGGATTGAACTCATGCGGAAGTGGCTTTAGCTTCTTAGTGCTGTGCTTTAACCCACTGCGCCACCAGGGAGGGCCCTATATTACGTGTTTTTAATTATAAGATCTTTCTAAGTCATGATTAGTCTTCTCCCATTCTGGTAATTCTTAGTCACCCCATGGACTGTCATCTGCCAGAGTTCACGTTTATGAAATATCAGGAGTGGTTTGCAAGGGCTTTCTGAATGTTTACCTGCTCTTTGGCCAAGGTGGTGGTATAAAAGCCCCATCCAGCTTTGGGAAATACATCTAGGTGATTTATGAAGGAGGCCCTAGCACTTCATGATTGGTGAGAGACTGTATTGGAAAGGAGAAGAGTGTGCAAATGCAAGAAACATTGCTAAGTATTTTTGTCAGCTCAGGCTACTATAACAGGATACCATAAATTAGGTGATTTACACAGCAAATCCTTACTTCTTACAGTTCTGGAGGTTGGGAAGTCCAGGAGCTAGTGGCTGGCACATTCAGTGTGAGCCAGGGCCCTCTTCCTCTAGCAGACAGCCACCTACTTGCTGGATCTTTTGTTTGTTTGTTGTATTGGGGTACAGGCCAGAGGTGCAGGGGCAGTGAGAGGCTTCACTAGAGACAGAGCAGGTTGCAGAATAGGCATATCAAAGAAATACACTGCTGAGAGGAGCAGTGGGCCGGTCAGGAGAAATCTGCTATGTCATATGGGTCACCACCCTGGCTGGGGACCGAACTTGCACTGAAGCGGCTGTGACTACCTTGCAGTGCTGCGTCCTAACCCCTTGTGCCACCAGGGAGGGCCCATTGCTTGCTATGTCTTTAAATAGCATAAAGAAAGCTGATTTCTTCTTCTTATAAGGATGCTAATCCCATCCTCCAATCATCAGCCTAATGACCCCCATCTAACCCTGATTGCTTCCCAAAGGTCCCATCTCCACATATCATATTGAGGATTAGGGCTTCAACATATAAATTGGCATTGGGGCGGCTAAACATTTAATCTACAGCACAAGGGGACATAGCATCCTTGGCAGTCAGTGGGCATGCAAAGAAAATACAGCAGTGTGGTTTCGAGGTCTGAAACCCACTTAAAGATGAAGCATCGCTGAGATGACAAACTGGTCTATTAGGAAAGAGATTTTTATTTTCAGGAAAGCACCGGTCAGCTGGGTCAGGGATCCAACTGGAAGCCGCAAACCTGGGTTTGCATCTCCACAAGAAGGGATCAGAGCCATTTGGGACCTGGACTCATGGGCAGGGTCAGATCATGAGGTGGTCAGAGTGAAAATGAATGACAAGAAGAGAAATGCTGGCATATTGTTGAGAGAGCCAAAAGGATATGTGAGGATGATCAAAGAGAATGTTGGGCCCCTGGCATTTCAGGTCCTAATGCCAGTGTGTAACTATCACCCTCTGTAGCAAAGGGACTTTGCAGATGTGATTGATCGACTAAGAGATTATGCCAGCCTGTCCAGGTGTGTTGTGTTGTATCCTTTACTTGTATCCTTGCAAGGGAGAAGGAAGGAAATGTGGCGCACACAGAAGAGCTTAGGAGCAGATATTGGAGTGATGCAGCCATAAGCCAAGGATTGCCTTCAGCTTCCAGAAGCTGAAAGGGGCAAGGAACAGATGCTCCTCAGACCCCCAAGGCACTGTGACCTTGGTTTTGACCCAGTGACTCCCATATTGGATTGTCAAACTCCAAAGCTATTACAAGAATGAATGTGTTTTCTTTTACGTTACTAAACTTCTTACAGCAGCTGTAGAAAACGAATCCAGCACATTCACAGAACTAGCTCAGAAGAGAAAGTTAAGAATGTGGCTGTGTTCTGGAAACCAGAGGGAGAGCCAGCTTGACAGAAGGATGTGGCCCGTGGAGACATGCTTCAGAGGAGACTGAGGTGGGGACTGAGAAAAGAACACTGGGCCTGGTGGCACAGAGCTGGAGTGGGAGGTGCAAGACAGATGGGAGGAACTCGGGAGTGAATCCGCATCGGGAAATGAAGCAGTGGCTCAGCTCCCGCTCTGCTTGTTAATGAAGAAAGGAGAAAACAGTGATCACGGGTGGCAAAATTTTGGAGGTTACCTATCTTTTTTTTTTTAACTAACACTTCAAACCCCTGTTTAAAATTTCAACAGAGGGCCCTCCCTGGTGGTGCAGCAGGTTAAATCACAGCATTAAGAAGCTAAAGCCACCTCAGCATGAGTTTGATCCCCTCCTGCCCCAGAGGTGACCCACAGGGTGCGGCAGACCTCTCCTGACCCGCCCGCTGCTCCCCTCAGCAGTGTACTTATCAGTGGGCCTGTTCTGCTCCCCACTCTGTCTCTGGTGAAGCTTCTCACCGTCCCTGCACCTCTGGGCTGTATCCCAATTCTGTACGCATAAATAAATCTTTTTAAAAATTTAAACAGAAAGGTATAAAGTTGAATAGAAAGCATCCTTCCACCTTTGCTTCTGCTCGACTCCAACGGCAGCTACAATTTTAGTGTATATCACCAAAAACATCGTGTGGCTTGCTAGGATAGACAGAGTGTCTGTGGACACTCCAGATTTCTGTTATTAAAAGCAGTTCCAAGTAGACAGGTCTTGAAATATTTGTGCTGATGCTCATAGGTGGTTTCTAGTACTGGAATTACCTAAAACTCATCTAGGATTGCAGTATATTACCTGACCAAAGAGTTGTACTGATTTTTATAGTCTTTACTAATGTCTGATTACATGTTTCCTCACTTCCTGACACTGAGCTTTGTCAAACCTCTTATGCAATTGACCACTTGGTGAGAATTGCATATCATTGCAATTTAGATTTTTTTTGAGATTTATTTATTATTTATGCATGCAGAACTGGGGTACAGGCCAGAGGTGGAGGGGCAGTGAGAGGATTCACCAGAGACACAGTAGGGAGCCGGACAGGCCAACTGACAAGTACACTGAGGGAAGCAATGGGCAGGTCAAGAGAGGTCTGTCGCGCCATGTGGGTCACCTCTGGGGTGAGGATTGAACTCATGCTCAAGTGGCTTTAGCTTAGTGCTGTGCTTTAACCCGCTGCACCATCAGGGAGGGCCACAATTTAGATTTTTTATTTATGAATGACGTCATGAATTGTCTCATGTGTTTGCTGTCCATTAATGTTTCTTATTCTGTGAATTGCCTGTTTTCATGGCTTACCTGAATATTTGTGAAAATGACAGTTCATGCAAATGAGCCAGTTCTGCACACAATAACATGGATCAGTCTCACACACAACATGGGTCAAAAGGAGCCAGAGAGAAACCCACATATAAGTATGCTTCTGGTAAATGAAGTTTGAAGGCCAGGCAAAATCATGTGGAGTCTGGAAAGATCGCGGTCACCCCTAGCAGAAGAGAACTCACTTGAAAGGGCCCTGAGGGACTCGCCTGAGCAGACTAGACTCTGTTGGTGGAGGCTTGCTAATGTCTTGTTCTTGTCCTGCCTGCAGGTTACTTTGATGTCTGCTGGTTCTTTGAGATATTTCTTGTGAAAACTCGTCTTGCTGTAGACAGGCAGGGCACATGTTGATGTGTGTTATACTTCCATTAAAAAGAAAAGTGAGGGCCCTCCCTGGTGGCGCAGCGGGTTAAAGCACTGCACTGAGAATCTAAAAAAGCCGCTTCCGCATGAGTTCGATTCCCGCCTGCCCCGGAGGTGACCACATGGCGTGGCAGACCTCTCCTGACCCGCCCGCTGCTCCCCTCAGCACTGTACTTCGTCGATCTGCCTGTTCTGCTCCCCACTCTGTCTCTGGTGAATCCTCTCACCCTCCGCATCTCTGGCCTGTACCCCAGTTCTGTATGAATAAATAAATAAATCTTTAAAAAAAAAAAAGAAAAGTGAGGGCCCTCCCTGCTGGTACAGTGGGTTAAAGCTCAACATTGCGAAACTAGCTGCAGCCACTTCAGCGTGAGTTCAATCCCCGGGCTGGGGCTGACCTGCATGGCACAGCAGACCTCTCCTGTCTGCCTGCTGCTCCTGTATTTTATCGATCTGCCTTTTCTGCTCCCCACTCTGTCTCTGGTGAATCCTCTCACTGCCCCTGCACCTCTGGCCTGTACCCCTGTTCTTTATGCATAAGTAAATACATCTTAATTTTTTTTTAAAAAAAACTGAGCACCTATTTTTTTCGGTACATTCAAGGATGCTTAGATTGTGCTGAGCACTGTGGACAAGTCCACTTAGGACACCACCCCCTGTTCTGGATAGACAGTCTAGAATAAGGTACGTGTCAGATACTGAGCCCTGAACCTGGCGCTGCAGAGCACCTAATAAGCTGGTTCGTTTGCCTTGTGTGATTTGTGAGAGGGAGAAACGACGTACATGCGGAGACCTCAAGGCACTGTAGCTGAGCCAGAGAATGAGACTGTGTGCCAGAGCTAGGGAGAAGGAGGCTGCTGGGTGGGGCAGGAGCAGAGCAGGAGGGACCCAGGGAAGAATTGAACTTTTATCCCATGAGCCTACAAGTGATGAAGCTCTGGTGAGAGGTGTTAGCGGGAACATGGCTTATTCAGCACAAGTCAACTTCCTTTGCGTCCTTCCTGATGTTCTCCCAGCTCCCTGTCAGCCTAAAAGCATATTCCCAGGTGACAGAAACAGGGCCGCTTGGAATGGGACCCATGGGGGGAGGAGGTTGGGCCAGGAAGCCATCCCTAGGCCCTCACCCCTGCAGCCTCCACCAGGGAGGCCCCTCCATGCTTTCTACTCCTGCCTGAGGGCCACCACAGTCTGGAACCTCAGGCGTTGAATAGGCACATGGGGGAGCTAAGAGGTGCCTCCCAAGCTCTCCCCAGTCCTGCAGACTGTAATTGTGTATTTGGTCTAGAAGGAGCTGGAGAGAGTCCTGGCCTTGTTTTGCATCTGAGAAACAGAAGCCAGGCAGGTTGTCCTCATCACAAGCCAGAGTATGAGAATGAGCACTAGCCCTGCCCCCTCCCCTCTCAGCTCTAGGATTTCTGTCACGTAGGGAAGGGGCCTGGGGACATGAATTTAGTGGGAGAGGGGGACCTGGGGCCTGCCTTTGGACAGGTTTTATTGAAATAGAGAAAACAGCAGCCTGTTTCACTGCTTCAAAGAATGAGGTGCTGATGGAGAGGGGGGCGATACTGCAGAGGTGGACACTAGCCCCCCACCCCCCCAAGTGTTCCTTCTCTTTCACAGTCTGAAGGCAGCTAGAGCCTCCTTGCATTGCTACAGAGCCTCAGGTCTTTCCTGAGCTACAGAACCTAAAGCCATTGTCCTCAGCTTAAATATGGCGTGGGCACGAGGGGCTGTCACCAGCGTGGAGGAGGAGAACCAGGTGTGGGGAAGGATGGGCCGAGGGCGTGGCCGGGTGCTCCGTTTTCCCCAGAACTAGTCTGTAATCACCGAGGGGCCGCTTGCTTTTTAAATGTGGGTCCTGTGTTTACCTTCAGCAGCATTTTCTGTGTCAGAGGCCTGGAAGGGACAGTGGGGAGGAGAAGGGACAGGGGCTGCCGTCCAGCAGGAGTTTGATGCTGGCTCCTTTTGTTTCAGGGGAGATTCAGAAGCAAGAAGATGAAAGTGGTGCCGCCGCTGAGGCGTTGACCGCGCCGGAAGATGCCGGGAGGCCTGCTGTCAGCTTGCTAGCAAATCAGAAACAAAGCAAGCGCGTTCATCCTTCATTGCCCCAGCTACCTTCTGAGGAACCAGAAGTCAGCAGGCTCGGAAGGGGAATAATGAAACTGACAGAGGAGCGGACCGTTGCAGAGCCAGAAGGAGTCAGGAGAGAGAATCTGGTGGACAACGAGCGGGGCAAGACGGGTTCCCCCCCACCAGGCCTGGCCTCCAAGGGGGGGCCCCCCAAGTCCTGTCAGAACCCTTTTGAGTCCAGCCAGACGGCGGCTGAAGCTTCCACCCTGCGAGACGGCCAGGAAACACCAGAGGGTGGAGGGAGCACTGTGAAAACTTGAGGGGCGTGAGAGAGCGGGCCTGGTGACATGCCAACAACTTGGGGGACAGTAAAGATGGGCACATCAGAACAGCTTGCCCAAGCTGCTAGCTCCTGTAACTAACACCTCAGAGTCTGGAAGTGAGAAAAGACAGGGATCCTGTTGCAAACTGTGACCATTCTGATGATGCCAGCACAGTTTGATTTATTAAACGCGGGTCCTCGAGCTTCTCGGTGTCATCTCTTTCTACCGAAGACGTGCTGCTGTGAACATGGCCGGGCATGGAATCGTGTTGGCCATCTGGCTGCTTGTCGGCGTTCATCTTTCTGTCAGCATTTGTTTTATTAGAGATAAGATGTTTTTCTATTAGTGTTTAATGTTGTCTATCAAAATTATGGGAAGAGCTTGAAGCGGATGGGTTTTTAATCAGGTCCCGTCTTTGTTGTGGCCAGGCGGCTGGAGAGAAAGGTGTAATTGAGCCTAATGGGTTCCAGAGGGCCCACAGCTCCACTTCATCATGTCAGAGCCCAGGAGACCCTCTCAGCACGGGTATTCTTGGCAACCTGCCCGCTCACTCTGTCGCGGCACCAACTGGCAGGTGGAGAGGGGCTTAAGTGGGCTCAGAAGGTCGGGCTTCCGGTTGGAAATCCACAGCCCCTGTTGAGACATGTTTGCTGATAGAGCTGAGTTTTCCAGCCTGTAATTCTGGAGGATTAATTGACCCGGGTGATGGGGGAAGAAACAGGAGTCCCTTGGTGTGTTGATGTTTTGCCTCTGAGATGTGCACTAGAGCGGGGAAGTGCAGGTTCTCTCCATTCAGCCTGTGCTGCATAGAAGCTTCTATGCCGGTTGGGGTCAGGGCAAGTAAAAGTTGCTTAGGACCAACCCAGTTTCCTGAAACTTCAATCCCTGGGTTCCTCCGGCAAACTGTTCAAGCTGCCTCCCTCGGCCCAGCAAGTCTAGGTTCTTAAAGAGGAGACACAGAGCTTATGGCCTGGTAGTGAAAGAGAGGAAGACAAAACAGCTTTATTACCGCCTGTCTGGCTGCTGGGCCCAGTGCAGCCCCGGGGAGGGAGTGGTCAGCCTGACCTGTTCTTTCCTTCAGGATAAAATTAGCTTCTTAAGGCAGCATCAAACAATAGGCCTTTTTTTTTTTTTTCCAGCTGAACCCAGCTCATTTCCCCAGGAAAGCCTGCTACCAGATCCCGAAGCTCAAAACTCCCCTCCAAACCATAATTTCCTTTGAGACCTTCTCCCTCAAGATAAAAACAAGTGCCTGAGATGGGAGGGCTGGAAACTTCACCCTAAAAATCAGATGTCTTTACGGGCTTGCAGTTGCAGGTGTCAAGCCTGCCCCAGGGTGGCCAGTGCCTCCTGACACTTGGGATCACACTTCACCTCCTGACTCTCTCCGTGCACAGAGTAGGCGCCATCAGAGTTTCTGTCTGTGAAGAAAGGAAGTGCAGACGAGGGTCTGGTCCTCCCCGAGGGCACCCTGGGTAGAGCTCCAGCTGCTGTCTTCCTACTCACCAGAGGTCACCCCCCCCCAACGTGAAATGGGGTCAATACTCTGTAGTCGCAGGAGCTGGCCCCCACCACCCACCTGCCCACCTGGCTCCAGTGCCCCATTCAGCCTTCCAGCCTCGCGCTCCCCACCCCAGACACCCCCACCTCGCTGGCCGTTGGGGAGGGCACTTCTGCAGCTGCAGATCTCAAACAGGCCAGCAGCCACAGAAATAATTTTCCTGCCGCATGAAGCCTTAACTGTCTGCAAATGTTCAGCACCACTGCATAGGACGCCAGAGCCACCAAAGGAAAGCACAGCCAGATTTAATACAATAATAATGAAAAGCTCTCGCTGCTGAAGCTCGGGTTTGACACGCGGTCAGCCAGGTGCACATACTTAGGGCTCATTCGTCACCTTCTGGAAGGAGGCTTTATCATAAACAGCCTGGGCAGGAGAACGCCGTGAGTCCTGGAGGGGGTGTGGGGGGGTTTCAGGGTTGGGTGTGCACATATCAGGGAGCAGTGACCGAAACTCATCAGCAGTCAGCCTGGTGGGGGCTGGATGGTGTGGGTGGGCACAGTGGGGGCCGATGCTCTGGTTCTGTCACGTGTGCAGCCTTGACAGTGCCCCAGACACACAAGACACTCTCCCATTTTGTTGTCCCAACCCAGCATGGTTCTTCTGTCCCACAGACATTAAAGAGTTTCAGCTGTTACTTATGGTTGCCTTTTGTCATTCTCATTATAATTGAGAAAACAAGCTGCTTTCTCTCCCCTACTCCACCAGACAGCCCTGCCCCAGGAAGGGAGCCTGAGCTACAGTTCCCACGTAAAGAAACTTAAGCAGTCAGGAAACAGTGCGTAACAAGGATATCAGAAGTAGGGTGTTGCAGGGCGCTTCTTTATCAAGGATCTGGGTTTCTGGCTTCCTGCCTCGCTCTCAGGACCTCCCTCATGCTACCAGGTGGCTGCAACCACTCCTGACATCACCTGTTCTCATACTGTGTCCAAAGGAAGTTTCTCCATGTGCACGTGTGTGTGTGTGTGTGTGTGTGTATTTTGAGAGCAAGAAAACCACTTCTTGGGACATTTCATTGACCGGAATTGCCACATGCCTCTATCTAAACTCACCCCTGGCAAGGGAGGTGAAATGACTGCGATGGCTCGAAGTTCATCGAGATTGTGCTCTAAACTGGGACAGGGTCTGTTCCTGGACCTGTGGACTCTGGCAGGCGACACCTGAACAGAATCAGGGTTTGAGAAGTGGGGAGCGGGGCAGACATAAGGCAGTAGCTTTATCTCTGAGCCACACGTGTCTGTTTTTGTTCTGTTTGACTTTTCCTGAAAAAGCCAGAATATTATACTGATGAGCTTTGGGCTTGGGGGGAGGACAGTGGCTTGTTTCCCTCTTTGTGAAGAGAAGGTCCCCGTCTCTCCCTGCTTCCTTTATCATCTGTCCTATTTCATAGCTGGAACATTCCCACCTTGTTTAACTCCTCAAGTGTGTCTGTCCTTCCATTATTTTTCCAGCTCGGTTGCCAGCAGACTGCAGAACAGTCTGGATAAATGAAACAGAGCTGACAGGTCTCTTAATGAAAGCTTGTTTGCACACACTGCATTTCTCCTGAGCACTCTGTACCTGGAGTCTTCAGGTGTGGATTTTTACATATGAGTGTTTGTCGTGCTTTTAATTAAGTCCTGTGGAAATGGATTGGCTTTTGTAAGCCAGGCATTTCTCACCCCTAACTCCTTCTCTTCCATGCCTCTTCTGCCCACCTTCCTCCCTCCTTCCCCTTTCTGCTTCCCTCTATCAGCTCTTTGAGAAGCCTCTGTAGCGAGGAGCTCCTGATGGCATTCATCTGGCTCCCCGCTGGAACCTCCTGGCAGTTGGCAATCTTAAATATGCAAAATTAGCTTTCCCCTCCTTGTTCCTCTTCTCTGCCCTGGCTCCCAAGCACACATCACCATCACGATGTGATGTCCTAAGAAAGGGTTCTGGTCTCAGTCATTCACGTGCAGGAGTGCAAGTCTGGTTGTTATTCAATTGGGACGTTTGCACTCCAATTTGCCATTTGACATCAAAGGTGCAGTCTCCTCTTAAATGGTTTTCAAAGAACAGCTACCTGCTTATTGGGGTGATCTTCACGTGAAATGACATGCCTAAGCCCCTCTTGGTTTTCTGCTCCTCAAAAGAATGTTGCTCTCTGCAGGTTCCATTTTTCCCTTACCCTTGTGGATGGTGTGGTACACTACGTTGTGTTTGCAAAAGGTGTCTGGTTGAGCTCCGCCCTCTGCTCCCTGCCTACATTCTGGAAACCTCCTCATTTAACAGCCTTTTCTCGTAATGGTATTGAGGCTAACTTCACATGCTCCTTTAGGCTGTCAAAAAGGCAAAGGCTTCCCCTCCACTCTCTCCTTTAACATGCTCCTTTTTTCCAGATGTCTTTCTGGACAGGGGAAAACTTGTGGAGCAGAGAAATGCAATGGAGAACTCAGTAGTAAATCTGATTAGAAAAAGAAACAGAAAATAAAAAGGACC
Organism: Condylura cristata; assembly: GCF_000260355.1. Classification (NCBI taxonomy): domain Eukaryota; kingdom Metazoa; phylum Chordata; class Mammalia; order Eulipotyphla; family Talpidae; genus Condylura; species Condylura cristata. Next base: position 46,191,795 of record NW_004567113.1, read on the forward strand.
CAGCTTGATGCTACGGTTGCTCACAAAAACAGAGCAAGCTGATCCACATGAAAGCAATTTACGAGATTGTTAGCGAACATTGCCTGGCGCCTCACGTCACCCCTTTAGTAAACGAGCGTGTGTTTGGATGCTCCCGGAAAGTGCGTGGTACTGACAAGTTTGACCTTCTGGAGTGTATGCAAGCCCGAGAGTACATTTTGGATCTTGGAGAAGGCCAGTGGTAGCCTATGAAATGGAAAACACTTGGCTTATCAAAAATAAGAAGTAAACCAGCTCCTGTTTTGTAGTTTAATTTAGAGAAAGAAGTAACTTCTATTCATGTGCAGACCTTGCGTTACTGAATTCGATAATCATCGTGTATCATAACTATATCTTGTTTTGTTACCTGAAATAAAAATGCGGTTATCTCCCTGAGAGAAATTATTAATTATCCTTATTACTTGCGTCATTCTCCCACTCTGCCCTCACCACACACCAAGCCTAGGCTGAGCGTGGCTCGAGCACAGTGAAGTGACTTACCCGTTGCAATCTGTCAGCTACAATTACTAGTGTCTGTGGTAGTCGTGAAAAATATGCAGAATGTAAAGATTTTATGCATCCAGCCCAAAATGCCAGATCTAAAATCGGTTGATTGCCTGCAGTCTTTCAAGTTGACCAGAGCATTCACTGATTTGCTCTATTTTCTTACGTTTTAATATTTCTGTATATACAGGCACTGAAAAGCCCCACTCGGAAAAAATTCACTGCAATTCTGAGAAAAAGCTTATCCTAAACATCTAAAGATAGCATTTCTAATTATTGTCTACATTGTGTTTAAACTGTGCAAACTTGAGCATTCTTCTCACTTTACCAGCTGTGTCTAGGTAGAGTCATTACATCAAACGCTTCTAATTTTACAAAAAGAAATCAAAACAAGCGTGTGTTTAAGCCTCAGTGACAAATGCAAACCCTGTGAGTCAAATAGGCAAACTGATTAGCAAGCTGGTGGGGAAGTCAAAACAGCAGATAGAAGATTAGCAAAATAGATCTGTAAGAAGAGTAAAAATAGACTCCGGGGCCAAGTGGGTCCAGTGGGTCGGTCTGGTGACACCTGCGATTCTGGGCCAAGGGCCAAAGGCCAGCTTTCGTGACCCACAATCCTCGCTCATCTTAGATCCCCTCTCCTGCAGGAACTGGGTCACAGTGTTCATCTCATTCAGCCTCTTAACAGATACAGAAACCCTTACAAACCTAATAGTTTCCTGCCTTCGTTTGAATCCTTCTCGCTACGGGAGGCTCACTACCTCACAAGGCAGTCCAATTCATGAGTAGGCGCTTCTCTGACATTAGCCTCTGTTATTAGTTAGACATCTCTGAGCTCTTATGCTATATACCTCATGAATAACACTCGATTTGAACGTCACAACAATTCACTGTGATGTTCTCATAAGTGAGAAAACTCAGGCCCAGAGAGGCAAGGTGGTTTGCTCAGGTCATACAGTCTAAGTGTCCTTCCAAACTGCCCTTTCTCTTGAGCCTGCATGGTCAGCGCCCATGTGACATGAAGCTCTTTGTCCTTCCAGTGAGCCATTACACACCCTCGGATACCTCCCACTCTTTGTTTTGGGCTCTGGATGCCATGGGATTGCTTATCAGTCGCATTAGGACTAATGATGGTAAAGAAATAAAATGGGTCCCCTGGGGTACCTTTGTGTCTGTGGGGGCACAGGCAGTCAGAAGAGAAACCGAGAACTAAGCTGTGATGATGTGAACGTTTGTTTCCCACTGCTGCCCCATTCATGTGTTGAAGCCCTCACCCCCAACAGGACGGTGGTAGGAGGTGAGTCCTTTGGGAGTGGGCCCCCAGGTCATGACGGAGGGAGCCCTATGAATGAACAGGTGACTAACAGGGGCTGGAAGGACCCTGGCCCCTCCCACTAGCTGAGGATGCAGAGAAAACGCCCCTGCTATGAACCCCGAAGAGGGCTCTCTCCTAACCAGGATCTTGGACCTCCAGCCTCCAGAGCAGTGAGAAGAAAATTCCAGCCTCTAGAGCAGTGAGAAGAAAATTTCTGGTATTTCTAAGCCACCCACCCAGTCGAAGACTTTATGTGATCGAGGCCTGCAAGGCTAAGAAGGTATGAGAAGCACGGGCCTCCTCCAGAAAATTAAGTCCAGGCCTCTATGATTCTCCTGAATTAAGCCATCAGCTGGAGAGCAGAACCCAAGCTGGGAGTTTGGCATCTTATTCCTCGCCCTCGCGTGTTCCTGCGTAATTGCTGCTTCGCTTTCACAACTTTTAATTGTGGGGCTAGGCAAACACATCTATTTGAGACCAGGATATTTAAAGACTCTGCTTGCTAATTCCCTTTCAGTGCTGACCTGTAGAGTTCAAGGTAATATTTCAAGCCAGGGAGAACCAGTCAGTGGAGCAAAGTCGCCAGGAACTTAGCCTTTCTCTCCCGTTGTCACTTGGGTTTAAGCAAAGATTTTAAAATAACAAGTTAGTCCTAGTAAGAGGCAAAAATAACCACTGGGGACGTGCTTCTGGCTGAGCTTCAGTTTGACTCACAGTCTTAGGAATCTGGGAGAAATGGAAGTTGCCTCCAAGTAACTGGGGTAGAAACACAGCTGTTAGGAAGTGGGTCTGCCCGAGGAGGGTGTTTTATCCACGAGATAAAGGTGGAGAGGCAAGACAGATCGAGTCTGTGCAAAGTGCCCTGACCCGAAAGGGAAGATGAGCCGATGACCCCCTAAGAAAGCTTGAGCTAAGCAGCGCACCTCTTCTGCTCCACCTGCCTGTGTCACGCAGAAGATGAAGGCCATCGTGCAGTGGCGGGAAGGCTGAGGACTTCAGATACCAAGGCCGGCTGTGTGGCCCTGACTCCGTCTCTGGCTGCACCCCCCGCCCCATTGAGAAGCCCCCAGGTCCCAGTGGAGTTGGGGTGCACCTCCTGCCGGGAAGCACCCCCAGGGAGCTCAGTGCAAACGGATTTCCTTCTCTCCCTGTGAGTTTCAGAGCTGTGGGACGAGCCCAGGAATTGGGGTATGCTTTTGCTCACTTCCCTGAGCAATGCTGGTGCCCTCTAAGTTGGAAGCCACACTGGAGGTCACGACAAGCATTGACTGAGCATCTCTGTGGCCAGCAGATTTGGAAAAGGAGAAGCAGAGTCTTGTAGGGATTTAGAAAATATGTCTGCTATTTCCAGAAAATAGTCAAGCTGGGGGAGAGTAGTCTAAAACAAACAAACACAAACAAACAAAAAAAGCGAATAACCCAGGCCTGGACGCAGTGCTGAATTGCTTCGTTTTTAATGTGCAACACCAGGATTGCCAAACAGCCCCCAAAGGAGCAGCGTTCTGCCAGGGAGTGGCAGGCAGGACACACTTGACGATGACAGCAGAAGCCTGACTTCCCGCCGCAGATGCTGGCAGGGCTCACAGGCGGTGGGTGGGGAGAGAGAACCCCAGGCAACTCCTAACGAAACCCAGAGGCTTAGGAGGAACCTGGGGGTGAGGGAGTTGGGTCCCTGCAGGTTTAGAGGTATCAGGACAATGTCTGGAAAGGGACCTTGGAGGAGTCTGGGAGGCCTTCGTGGCGGCCAGAGTTATTTCATGACCTCTGAGGATCCTTAGGGTTTGGAGTGGATCCTCCGAGGTTGGGGTGCCCTTCAGATGGAGGGCGATGTTTCATGCTGGTTGGAGACTTCCATGGGAAGGGGATTTGGGGACAGATGTCAGCCACGGCAGATGCGACTTCAAGGTGGAGGCTGCCTCTGGGCGTGGAGAAACTCCGGGCAGAAGGTGGGTGGTGTTCTCCGGGCGTTGAGGGGCCCCCCACTGCGCTGGGTGTCCCGGGCTGCAGGGACGGCCCCCTCAGGCAGTGGTCTTGCACTCGCTGGCCCGCCGCTGCTTCCTGCGCTCCGCGTGCTCCTGCACCTGGCGCGCCCAGAGCTGCGGGCCGCACGCGCTCACCACGCAGCAGGCGAGCCGCGGGCCCGCGTTGCCGTGCTCCAGGCTGGCGGGGTTGCCGCCGCGGCCCAGGTCGTCCAGCCCCTCGTGGACCACCAGCGCGCGGCCCATGATGGAGTGCGGGCCGCTGAGCTCCGGCGCCAGGCCAGTGCGGTACTTCCAGACGCGGCCGTCGCGCACCGCGAAGTTGCCGAAGTCGCCAGGATGCTGCGGGTGCCGCACCACCAGCGGGTTGTAGTGGGGCCCCGCGGCCTCGCAGCCCTGGCTCAGGTCCCCGAACTCGTGCACGTGGATGGCGCGGCTGGCGTTGCTGTCGGCCGGGAAGCCCTCCAGGTCAAAGAAGGCCTCGAGCAGCGCGCCGGCCGACAGCTGCCGGAACAGCACGAGGCCGCTCACCCGCGGCTGCTGCGCCTTCAGCGAGGCCGACGGCTGCACCCGGCAGGCAGCGTGCAGCGTGCCATCGGCGCGGATGCCCGCCGTGCGGTGCAGCTTCAGCCCCTGCCAGATCTCTGTCACTTTGTCGTACATGTCGCGGATCTGCTCCTGCGTGTGGGCGCCCAGCCCCGCCGCGTCCAGGCCGGTCCCGGTGGCGTCGGCGCCCGCCGCCAGCAGCAGCCAGGCACAGAGCAGCGCCAGCATGGCCCGGCACCTGCGGGCACCCCAGGGAGCGGAGCCGGAGCGAGGCTTAGTCACTGGAAACACGCACCTTCGGGATCCCAGAGGTACGACCCCCCGCCCCTCTCCGGGGCGCCCCTGGCTGCCTTGCACCCCCTCTTTGGAAAGCCCAGGTTTCTCCAGGCTGCCAGGTGCTGTGGTCGCAAAGGTGGACTAGATGTCCCTGGAGGAGGTCAGGGAGCTGAGCCACAGATGTGGTCATGATCCCCGCAGTCCTCTCTCCCAGCATGGAGGCGAGAAGGGGTGTCTTAAGAGGCATGGGGTGGGGGGAGATAAGGATTCTCCCAGGTCTCCACCCCCTCTCTCGCTGCCTCTCTTACTTAACACTTGCTGGCCCTGCCCTCTGGGTCTGTGCCCACTCTCTGCACCACCTGAAGGCTTGAAGACAGAAACTTGGTTTTATTCTATAATCTCCCCAGCTCCTGGCCCCACACTGGCAATAAGAGACACTTAAAATGGGATCGTTGAGGCCCTCCCTGGTGGCGCAGCGGGTTAAAGCATGGCACTAGGAAGCTTAAGCCACTTCTGCATGAGTTCGAACCCCCCTGGCCCGGAGGTGACACGTGGCGCGGCAGACCTCTCCTGACCCGCCCGCTGCTCCCCTCAGCAGTGGACTTCGTCCATCTGCCTGTTCTGCTCCCCACTCTGTCCCTGGTGAAGCCTCTCACCGGCCCTGAACCTCTGGCCTGTACCCCAGTTCTGTATGCACAAATAAATAAATCTATAAAATAAAATGGGATCGTTGAAATGAGGGGTCCATTGACAGTCCTGCCATCATCTCATCCCAAAGCCGTCCTGTGTCTGAGATGGGAGCTTGTGCCTGAGTAGGGCAGAGGAAGTAGTGCCCACCTCCCTGGGGAACGCCAGGAAGGCTTCCCTGAGGAGGTGACTTTTGAGAAGGGCCCGAGAAGACAAGTAGGAGTTTTATAGCCAAGCCGAGTAGGACTCGTGTTTCAGGCTGGAGGCTCACTGTGGTATGGGCTGCGGCTGTGAACCTGCAGTTTGTTTTGGGGGGACGGAGAGAAATGCACTGTGGCTGGAACATGACCTGCACCAGCAGGAAGAGGGCAGGCCGGAGAGGGAAACTGGAGCCTTTGCACTAAGGGGTATGGATTTTAGCTGGGGAGCTAGAGCAGCTGAAAGTTTTAAGTAGAAGGTGGGTGGCAAAGTGTTTTTTAGTTCATTAAGTGTGGCAAGAGAAAGGACGTGGTCTGGACTCTGGGTCAGAGACACATGGGAGAGAAAGAGCTGGAGAAGTACAGATGGGGGAGGGAGAGGGGCCCGCAGCCCCTGGGCACCCCCTTCCTTTCACCCAGAAGAAGGTGGCAAGGGTACAGGAAGGCAGGGAACTGGGGAGACACCTAGGGCGGGCAGGAGGGAAGGAGCCAGAGCCCATGCACATGACGGGTTGTCCAGTGGGAGACCGTGAGGGCTGTTGGGAGCCGCTATCAGACACGGGGTCCAGGGAAGGAGTGCGGGTGAGTTCAGCCCAGCCCGAGCCTGCAGGGCGGGATGCTGGTGGGCGCCCAGGTTGGAAACAGAGCTCTGGTGCTAACTTGCGTGGGGCAAGTAACTTGCAGGTGCTCTCAGTTGTGTCCGCTCATCTTAAACCCCGGAGGCCCCTACCTCGCCCCAGGAGTGTGATTTAGGTGGGAATTGTTTTTGTTTAAGCTCCATCACAGATGCTGAGACTCTGCCAGGGATTTTAGAGTCAAACACACATTCAAGTCCCGATTCCTACATACACTACCTGCAGCATCATGGCGGGGCTTAGCGTCTCGGGTAGCTACCTGTGCAGTGAGGCCTGCAGTGCCACGGAGGACCACAGAGAGGGTTAGCAGAGATTCTGTATTCTTGTACTAATTGAGTGTGTGTGTGTGTTTATATATATAT
>NW_004567113.1:46198463-46220898 GCF_000260355.1 Condylura cristata
TGTGGCCAAGTTCCAAGTAAGGCCCTACTTTGAACCCTACTTTGAAGGGTTTTTTCCAACCCCAACACAGGTACATTTTAAAACTCCATATTTGAGTATTTATTCTTTCCATAGGATCCTCTAGTGCTCTGATGGGAGCATCTGGACCTCACCCTCTGGATCTGAGCTGCCGCGGTCATTTGTTCCTGAGGATTAGATATCATTGTTCTGTTGCTGAATAACAAGGGTAAATGCTGGGTGTGATGCTCACTCAGCTCCCGCATCCCTCTAGCTCCCAGCTTTCCCATCTGCACACCTTTGAACCTCAGCAGCACCTTTAGATGGGTATTGGAAACGTTTATGGAGCGTCTGTGCCCTCCCCGTGGAAGGCCCTGGGCAGGGCTCATTCTCACAGCCTCACAAGCGCCCTGTATGTAGGTGCTCCGGTCAGCCCGATTCTAAAGAGCTGGAAACTGAGGCTCGAGGAGACAGGTGAGGGCGAGAAAGCATGTGTGGTTTAGGTACCAGAAGGACAGTTCTTACGAAAGGGCACAGCACAGCGGGCGGTACATAGAGAGTTATCAGAAACAGCAGCTTTTTGCTGTTGGAGAGAAACAGCCGATAGGGATCTCAGGACCATGAGCTGAGAGATGCTATGGAAGCGGCAGGAAGAGGGGAGATCTAGGAAAGACCCCACAAAGCAGTGCCAGAGGCAGGAAAATCAGCCCAGAAAGTGGCGTCCAGAGAACACCACTGACGGGTCTCGGTGCTGAGGTTGGGGGCTGGGAGGCGGGACTGGTGGGGGGAGCTGAAGACTGGGGATGGGAGGTAGGACCCGGGGGCCTCCAGTCAGATCGCAAGTGCCTATGAGCAGCACTCCCTGATGCGGGAGGCATGCTTGTCTGTCAGGAGGACTCTGCCCTGGCAAAATGCTTCTTTAAAAGCAGACCGGCTGATTGTTGAGTGTGCTGCTTTCTTTTCAAGACCACTGCAGTCATAATTAACATTTTAAGGACATGTTTCTCTATTCAAAGAACAATTTTCCTCAAACCCTGCTAAGCCCTCACTTCTGACCCCTCATACTGACCCCTCACTTCTTAAGCTGCTCCTTGTACCCCTTGTGGCCAGCCTGCTGAAGGCACTTCCTTCTTGCTTAAGCTGTGAAGAGTCCGTTAGCAGCATCTTGAGGACCTAATGTGGACACAGTGTGCCGTGGAGGACAAGGTTACGGGGGGCAGTGGGCAAGGGACAAGAGGTTGGATCTGGGAGACCTCTTTCCTGGATCTGGGAGGCGGTGCCCTCCACTGCTGCTGGGGCTCAGGGTTCCCCGGTCCATCCCTAGCAAGACCTCTGGCTTGGGCTGAGCTGGCTGGGCCCTCCTATCTCGGTCACCACCTTGGGGTGCCTTTCCCCTCAGCCTTCCCACCACTGTGCCTTACCACACCCAGCCAGGCAGCCCCTAAAGTCCCCCCAGAGCTGGCCACTTTGGGGTCCAAAGGAAAGCAATTACTTTCACGCCACTGCCTGCACCCCACCCCTGAAGAGCCTCAGCCTCTGTCCCGAAGTCTGCTCCTCTCTCCAGAAGCCTCTGTCCCAAAGTCTGCTCCTCTCTCCAGAAGCCAGTCAAACAGCTCGCCAGGAAGAGCTGCAGCACCCTGCCCGCTCTCTAACCCCGAGTGAACACTCAGAATGAAAGGAGCCTCAGCTCGGCACCCACCTGTCCAGCGCTTCCCAGAGAATGTTCTCTCCCGAGCAGCAGCAGCAGGGAGCAGCACTGGTGGGCCTCAGGAACTCCTGCTGGCTGACTGCTTCCGGGCTATTTAAGGGCACATCAGGAGGCCGGCCCAGGGGAGTGGTCACTGCAGCCAGGGCCAAGGGGCAGCCTGAGCAGGAAAGCGCTCTGCTCTGCTCTGCTGGGCTGGGTTGCCTAACCTCATGCAGCACTGCCCTGCCCCCATGCCTCCCGGGCTCTGGGCTCCGGCTCTGGGTCCCTGGCCAAGTATTTCATTTCGTGACTGCACCCGTTTGTGTAGAGTTTGTGTCCACGTAGCCAGTGACCTTCAGCCCACAGCAGGGAGTAAAAAGGGGCCAGAAAAATAGCCTGTTGGGAGTAATGGACAAAGCTGTCTTTCTTGGGAGGCCTTTTGCTTTCCCTGATTTCCACAAATATTAACTTATTTTTGCTGGACGCTCCTCTGATGGACTTGGGCACCTTGAAAATACAGGATTCCCCCGACCGCCCCCCCCACCCCGCAACTGAGCTTGGAGAGAGGCCAGGCGGTAGGTAGGGCCAGTCTGCAGGCCCAGCTGTGTCATACACAGCAGAGGTGGCTCCTGCACCGGCTCCCTCCACCTCGCCTCCACTGGCTGCGAACTGGGGAGAAGGTGCTAAGCCCGTGCCTGGCACTCTCAGGTAGTGGGCACTGCCCTGGCTGCTCTGGTATTGAGGCAAAGGAGGGTGTATGGTCATCCTCACCCTCCTGTGCCCTTTCTTACTTTGTTGACATTTTCTTTTCTTTTCTTTTTTTTTTTTTTTTGCAAAGATTTATGCATACAAGAACAGGCCAGAGGTGCAGGGGGGTTGAGGATTCACCAGAGTCAGAGTGAGGAGCAAAACAGGCAGATTGACTGAAATACACCACTGAGGGGAGCAGTGGGCGAGACAGGAGAGGTCTGCTGCACCATGTGGGTCAGCTCCCTGGCTGGGAATCGAACTCATGCTGCAGTGGCTGCAGGTAATTCATAGTGCTGTGTTTTAACCTGTTGCGCCACCAGGGAAGGTCCGCCTGTTCTTTTCTTAATCACAGCAACTCGTTCCAAAACTAGGAGGCTTTCTGTTCCAAAACCGCCTATGAGGGAAACTGCAGCCTGCCTGCCTATCCGTCTGTCTGTTTGTCTGTCCTCCTGCTTGCCTTTGGCAGCTCTGGGTACTGCCCACCACCCTTCCCCCACCCTGCCACTTCTAGCTTCTCATTGTAAATCTTTCATTCAATTAAAACAACAACTACTGTGTTTTCGTTGTGTTCCTGACACGGCACTTACATAAACATGTAGCTACCATATCCACTGACATTTATTTTTGCATAACCTCATTTATTTCTCTTAAGATCAAGAGAAGATTTCCATTTTGGTGTTCTAGAGTTGGTGCTAAAGTCCATATTTACTTTCACTTTTATAGCATTTTAAGGGAAATCTATCTTTGCCACCCTGTCCATACCTACCCCCCCTTTCTTTGATAGCAGCACCCTACTTTCCTACTAGGAAACCACTGCCACTCTCTGACACGAGCTATGCAACCTCTGTCGTCAGACACGGTCCGGATGGAGGGGAATTGCTCTGAAAAATCAGACTTTCCACGCTAACTTATGTTATGACCTCCCTTTTTTTGTATAACTGTAATATCAAAATATTCTGAGCAACTTTCAGCTTACAATTGGATTGCCTCAGCTGCACAAGGCCTGCCTGCCCTGACAAGCAAGCACTGCACCAGGGTGAAAAAATTCCCCGGAAGTCAAGTGACTTGACTACTGACTGATAAATAAAAGCAAAAGGGCTGTTTTTGCAAAGTCTCTCTCACTGCCAGATGGAGGATAACCCAAATCTTATCATTCTATTATCTCACCTAGCCTTCTATTCAGCTTTTTAAAGAATTACTCAAACTTCCTATTGTTTGGCCTTTAGATGTGGAAATACATCCAGTTTGCCTGTTTTTTTTTTTTAAAGATTTATTTTTTATTTGTGCATACAGAACTGGGGTATAGGCCAGAGGTTCAGGAGCGGCGAGAGGCTTCACCAGAGACAGAGTGGAGAACAGAACAGGCAGATCGACGAAGTACACTGCTGAGGGGAGCAGCGGGCGGGTCAGGAGAGGTCTGCCACGCCATGTGGTCACCTCCGGGGCAGGCGGGAATCGAACTCATGCGGAAGCGGCTTTAGATTCTCAGTGCTGTGCTTTAACCCGCTGCGCCACCAGGGAGGGCCCCAGTTTGCCTGTTTTTTAAACTAATCAAGTTTTCCACCTACTATACCTTAAAGGAATCCACAAAAGTCTTCTGGCTAGTTTTTCAGGATTCTACTATGTAGTCTTTAGATAAAGAAATCCACCTATGTCTCAGAGATTTGACTAGCAAGGAATTTCCTCTTCTGTCTCCCAGGATGATTAAGGCAGAAAAATCAACCCATTAAGTAGTAGATAAGGTTTAAGGGACTTCTATCTTAGTTGATCTCCACTATAGTAATATTAGTCATAGATTTTGTGCACTTATGTACCTGTTTTTTACCTTGATTGATTTTAGAATGTTGTAATCTCAAGCTAGGGTCAAAACAACCCCAAACTGTTCTTAGGAAAAACAAAGATTATTGTAATCTCTCAGCCCAGTTCGTGTGCTGATGTCATCTCACTGCTTGTTTGTAATTTATAAAATAAACCTCTGCTGAAGGCAGAGCAGGAAGACTTGCACCCAACTCTGACTCCCGTGCCTCGCTCCCCTTTCCCCTTTTTTCTCCCTTTTCCCCTTTTTTAGGAATCTCCACTCGCCGACGCCTTCCCACCTTAGGGTCCTGCCTGTCCTGCCTCCAGACACCTCAATAGTTGGAGCTGGTCTCTGACAACTCTCCACACATGTCAGTGCATTGACACCACCACCCCCTCCAGAGCTGGGCCTGTGACTTAGGCCTGACCAGTCACAGTGCCGTGCTCCTTCTGAGATAATCTGCCCAAGTCCATGAGATGGAATGATACTTTCACGGGGACAACTACAAGAAGGATATTTCCTCTTTCCTGTTGGACTTGAAGCTGGAGGAGAAAGTCAGTGCAGCCACCATGCTCCTTCAAGGGAAAACCTCTCTGAGGATAAGACCAACAGAATCAAATCTGGATCCATTTAGCAGTGTTTGAGCTCCTGGATCTAGCCGTACCTGAAGCGCTACCTGTTTTCATTATGCAAATCAGTACATTCTCATTTTGCATAAATTGTCTGGGTTGGGTTTTCTTAACATGATATGGAACTCTCAGATGATATTTCACTTAAGCCTTGCAATAATATTCGGGATGGAGATTCATTGGCCTGCTTTTTAACATCAGGCCATGGGGTTTAGAAAGAGGAAATAATGGGCCCAGTGTTGCAGAGGTCACCAATGGCAAAGTCAAAAGTTAAACCCAAGTTGGTCTGATGGCTGAGCCAAACCCCTTACTCACTATACTTTATCATCTCCTCAGCCAAAAAGATGGAAGATGTGTTAGAAACCAGTGATAATGTTCCTGACCAAACCCAGTTGGATCACTTGTGCTCAGGAAGCCAAACTCTGAAGCATGAAAGGGTTTCCACTGAGGAAGACTATTCGCAAGCGGCACCACATCATGACAGCAGCGGCAGGGCTCACCAGAGGGTCCCTCCTCAAGTGGCAAGTGAAAGGAAGAGCAAGGGGAAGGATGGTGTGGAGCACGCAGGTGTGAGAGTCTCTTCATTTCCAGGGGCCCGCAAGCAGTCTGTAATCTGTCAGCAGAGTGTGGATGTACTTCTGGGACAGGGCACAGAGTGTTCTAGATCTAATCGATCCTCAGACTGCTGACACTACTTCTGGAGTAGTTAACTCTTCTGGGTTCTCAAGACCACCCATGATGTTCCTCGGTCAAGGGCACTGTCAGCATCCTCAGGAGGAGCAGAAACGCCTGGTTAGACATTTCATCCGTTGTCATGCTTCTGAGAAATGGAAGGACAGGGCTTCGAAGGCAGAAGTCATCTTCCCAGTTCAGGCCCCGCACAGGAGGTGCAGCCTCAGAGATGGCTGCAAACTGACTTCTCATTCCTTTTCCTCGGTTAATGAATAGCACCTCAAAAGAAATCACATGAGCCCTGTAGAACAGCAGTATTCAGAGACGCCCTTGAAAGTACCTCTGGAAGGTACCCCATCTCTGCAGACGAGATCTCTGCAAGAACTTTGTGCTTTTTGTCTGCAGTTACCGCCATTGTGAACAGCTCCCTGCTGCAGGAAAATTGATAGAATGAATTCCACTGGGAAATAAAGCAGCTATCCAAAAAGAAAACTTTTGACAGCAAAAATTAGTGTTTCAGATTAGCTCCCTCTAAGGGCAGCTTCTGTGTGATGACAGTTTACCCAGCTGGAGTCCTTCAGACAGGCGGGAGAACGCTTCAGGTGTGGCTTACCTGCCTATGGCCCCTGAGATCCCCAGGGAGGGCAAGTGGACTCAGGCCATGGTGATTCCACTCTGGGTCTTACCATTTTGTTCAAACACACCTGGGTGACAGGAGAAAAGGAAGATCCTGTTGGCAAGAAGAGCAGGGGCAGGAGCAATAAAAGTAGCTTCTGGCCCTCCCTGGTGGTGCAGCGGGTTAAAGCACAGCACTGGGAAGCTGAAGCCACTTCCGCATGAGTTTGATCCCCGCCTGCCCCAGAGGAGACCACATGGCGTGGCAGACCTCTCCTGACCCGCCCGCTGCTCCCCTCAGCAGTGTACTTCGTCGATCTGCCTGTTCTGCTCCCCACTCTGTCTCTGGTGAATCCTCTCACCCTCCACATCTCTGGCCTGTACCCCAGTTCTATACGAATAAATAAATAAATCTTAAAAAAAAAAAAGTAGCTTCTACCATGGGTTAAGTGCCTCTTGTGTGCCAGGCGGTTGTGGAGAGGGTTACTCCACCTTTCCATCTGTGTTATTATTAGCCCGGCTCCCCGGTGAGGACAGAAAGCACCCGGGAGTCAAGCCAAATCTCCTTTTCATTCTGACATGTCTCCCTCAGGTCAAATGTCAGGACAGCATGTGCATCGGAAGGCAGTGAAGACCAGTGAGAACCAGGAACTCCTCTGACTGCCCCAGTGCCCCAGGGAAGATCCGAAGCCACGTGGCGTCTGAGCAGGGTGAGTGGCTGTGAGGGGCGCTCCCAAGAAACCACAGAAATGAATTCCAGCCGAGTTCTTCATGGACTCCGCCCTGTCCCGAGGCCCCCCTCAAACTACCCCCCCAACCCCTTGCCCCAACACACACAGTGATGGGAGAAAACACCCGTCATTCCTACTCCACCATATAAAGAAGACAACTGTCTGGCTAGCTTGAATATATTCAAGGTGGTGCTTACTTCCTCCAGGTATTCGTATGACATACTCCACGTGGGAGCAAGGAAGCATTTTTCATCTTAGTTTCTAGTCATTTATTTAAAAATCCTTGTTGAGGCCCTCCCTGGTGGCACAGCGGGTTAAAGCACAACACAGAATCTAAAGCCGCTTCCGCATGAGTTCGATTCCCGCCTGCCCCGGAGGTGACCACATGGCGCGGCAGACCTCTCCTGACCCGCCCGCTGCTCCCCTCAGCAGTGTACTTCCTCGATCTGCCTGTTCTGTTCCCTGCTCTGTCTTTGGTGAAGCCTCTCACCGCCCCTGAGCCTCTGGCCTGTACCCCAGTTCTATATGAATAAATAAGTAAATCTTTTAAAAAAAAAAATCCTTGTTGAGCTCCATGGCCCTCTCTACCCCTCTTCCTGCTTGCTCCTTGCTGGAAAGTCAGACCCTGTTTTCCCAGCGCCCCTTTCAGACCATGGGGGTCATGCAGGTACAGACGAGACAGAGCAGTGGTGGCTTTGGGGAGCGCTTTTGCTTCTATTAGAAAAGGCACTGAAGTGGGGGGCACCAGTTCTCCCCTCAAATGTGGGCTTGATGCCTTGCTCTGTGGTAGCCACCTCGGGCCCTAAGTTGACAGGAAGAAGAGCAAAGGACCAGCATGCACAGGAAGGAGGGTGGGAAGAGAGAGAACTAGAGAACTAGGCCCTCAAACACCTCACTGGAAAAATAAAATTTAAAAACTACAGGGGGAACAATGGACTTTGAAATTGAGCACATTGGCCAACCTCAGCACAGGGCAGCTTCTTGTGAGCGTGGGGAAGCTTCCTGCCTCTCGCTGTCACTGCGTTTCTGCTGCTTGCAGCCATTTTCAGGCCTCACTGATGCAATATGTATCAGACCCAGCCCTGAGAATCATGACTTTGGAAATGTAGAAATCATAGCCTTCCTTCAAAGATACCTATCTACAGGGGCAATGGGATCTTACCCAGTGTCATGGCCACATTTTACAGGTAAGGAAACTGAGATCCACCATGGCAAAACCTGTAAGACACAGAGGAAGGACTTGAGCCCAGATCGCTGAGCCTACAGGTTACCGATCTTCTACCTTGTCAGTTCTGAGGATCTATCTCCTCACCTTTTCCCTGAGTGTATAATTGTGTGTGCAAGCCCACATAGGTGCACACACACACGCTCACACACAACTTGCGACCTCACTATGAAGAAGAAATACTCTCCACACTCAGATAGTATCAGCTTGGCCCAGTTGCTTTCCTGGACATCCCCAGGAAGACCAAACTAGCAAGAAGATGGGTAGAAAACTGCAGGGAAGTGGTACAAAAGGAATGACTATTGCAACATGCAGAGAACAGAATCTAAGGACTCTACTCTTACGTTTATGGAAAGGTGTTTCTAGAAGGAAGGAAAGAAGAGTCCCTTGACTCAGGATCTATGTTGGAAGCGTAATTAGCCTGTCTAAAACTGGAGGGATTTGAAACGGCTCAGATTCAAAGCCCAGGGAAGAAAACAGCGAAGTAGCCCGTGTCTTGTGCAGAAAATGAACCTCATATGCTTCTGGTCATTCCTACGTAGTGTCTAAAATGGAATGGGTCACAAGCTACTATCATGCACCAAGACCACTCAGAAAGTAAGTCTGAGTCTGTAGGGACAGCAACATTTAGAAGCTTGGCAGTTTCTGCATGATAGCCCTACTAGCAGACTTTGAATGAGATGTCAACATTTTGGCACAATCTTACAAAGCAATCGGCCTCCTCAAAGTGCTCCTGGACTGCAGACAGCTGTGCATGCTGCCATCTTGCCTTCCTGAAGAGAAGAGGGGAAAGCGACAGGCCGCATGTCATCCTCATACAGTGGAAATATAATGAGAGCTGCTGGCGGCCCCAGGGGGGATCAAGGCATGGAGCTTTCCTGAGGCTTCTCCCAAGTTCTGGCCATCATAGCAAGAAGATTTCTGCTCTGGTCTTTCCCCCCAAAACTTACAACAGAAGCAGCAGTTTATCTTGCATTGGCCTGGGGCTCTCAAAAGCCAGGCCAGAAGAGATGGGAAGTAAGTGTTGGCTCAACTCCTCTGTTTTACTAGTGGAGACAAGTTTTTAATCATCACAGCATAGGTCTGGTTGAATATGATTGACCAGAATAAAGTTATCTTTTCATTTGTGAGCATATAATCTTTATGTAAACTCTAGTATAAACTTGAAATTACTTTTAAAAACACTATTATGAGAAGACGGTCATTTGTAAAATAAAATGCCTTGTTGAATTTTAACATTCAAAGTTAGATCATCTCAAACAGAACTTGAATATTTATATTTATATTTATATTCAAAGTATACTAGTAGGACTATAGAAAAGCCACAAGAACTGAAAGCTCAAATGCCGATGAGGGCCAGGCATAATGAAAGGTGGCATAATGAAAAAGTAGGCCAGGAACATTCTATTTCCTTTTTCCGTTAAGTACATGTCTTTCTTGTATACATTTTGTCTTTATATTTTAGTGGAGGTAATTATGAGAAGAAATAGTTCTCATTTATGAGAACAAAAATAGCCTATTGAAAAGTAGAAATTCAGCACCGGTGTCTGGGAAACAATAGGGAAGAGTGGAGACTCTGACTAACTGCAAAGACTGCCAAATCTTTCATTTATAAGAGGCCAACAACTGCTCTACCATATATTGCCTTATGGAAATGTGTCCTTTCATTGCTAGATCTTCTGTTTCTCAAGAGAAACCAGAGATTCAAATTCTATGTGATATCTCCTATTTTTTAAATGATGACTCAATAGTGTTTTAAACGTGTACATCTGGCCAGATAAGCTTGCTGCTTCTGCAAAATACGCTTCCCCTGTGACCACCATAACAGTCACTGGATGGAATAATAACCCAAGCTAAGAATGATGGGAAACTAGCAGTAGCTGACAATTTAATAATGAAAAAGGAGATGGGAAACCTGCAAAGAAACAATTATCATCATCGTCTCAACCAGAGCTAGTGAGGTTATTTAGTGTACAGGTTAATTGCCCTACTTTCTGAACCAGTGACCAAAGGTTAAGTTATATTTCATACTTCTCATTTAACAAAAAAATGTAAAAATCTAGTAGAAGGGTATATTTAAAATTTGAGTGTTTGTGAGTTTTAAAAAATATTGTCTACTTTTGGGAGGATTCAATCCTTTATCAACTTTTTAATAAATGTGATTTTTTTGGTCACTGTTCATTGCAATTAGAGATCTTCCAAAGAAAGTCAAATCTTTCACCTTGAGTTAGAGAAAATAGCTAATTGCAACAACATACAATATTCCAAGGTATGAGAAAACTTCTGACCTACTCAGCGCAGAAAACACTTTGTTAACATAGTAGATGAGACACTAGAAAGGCCATCTTTAGGAATAAGAACTACCCAAGGGCAAGGTTATTAGAAACATATACTTACAAACCTAAAAACAAGCCCTAACAAGACCCTCAGGGAAGACTGGGTTTAGAGGTTCAATCTCAACAAGTCAGAAAGACTGAGGAAATTTATTGGGCTTTCTGAGATCTGC
Organism: Condylura cristata; assembly: GCF_000260355.1. Lineage (NCBI taxonomy): Eukaryota > Metazoa > Chordata > Mammalia > Eulipotyphla > Talpidae > Condylura > Condylura cristata. The sequence goes on from NW_004567113.1 coordinate 46,209,074, forward strand.
CATACCAAGTGTAAAACCAAGTTCACACAATTCCAAAGTGATAATAATTTAACTCCCTGATAGAACAAAAAGTAAAAGTTACTAAAATCTACATTCTGCAATATAACACCCACAATGTCTAATATATGATAAAAATTACTAGACAAGTAAAATACTGAAAATTGTGATCCAGAATCAAGAGAAAAGTCATCAATACATGTTGATAGTGATATACTGAAATGCTTTAGTGGGCAAAGACATTAAAGCGGTATTTAAAAATATAGCAAAGTTCTCAGCAAACAAAAACCTATAAGCACAAAGAAAGGAAATCTCAGAATAGAAATGAAAGCCATAAGAATGCAATTATTAATTGGAACTAAAAATTATAATAGCTGGTATGAAAAACTTATTATTAGATGAATTGAAGAGCAAATTAGGAAGGATGAGTTGTACAAATTATACTACAACTTTTTGATCCTTTCCTCTGTTTTGAGGTGACTACAGTAATGTAAGAAAAAGAAAGTGTTGAAGTGTTGGCAAACATGGAAAAACATCTCTGTATGTTTTTTTCATAGCAATACAGATTTTTCAAAAAGTGAACAGTCTCAGAGACTGTGGAACAATATTAAATAGTCTAATATACATGTAACTGGAGCCACAGGTGGAGAATAGTTATAATGGAATAAAAAAATACTTGCAGACCTAACCACCCCCCCAATTTGTTGGAAAACAGCAGCGTATTTATTCAAGCAGTTCAGCAAATCCCAAGAAAAGCAAGCAAGTTTGTAAAAACTCAAAATCATAGTAGGTATATCAAAATCAGACCACTGAAAACAAAGGTAAAGAGGGAAAATTAGAAAGAGTCAAATAAAATTAAATGAAGAAAAACAATAATACAAATGATGACAGACTCTCCATTAGAAACAATGGAGGATGGCCCTCCCTGGTGGTGCAGTGGGTTAAAGCACAGCACTCAGAAGCTAAAGCCACTTCAGCATGAGTTCGATCCCTGGCCCTGGAGGTGACCCACATGGCACGGCAGACCTCTCCTGACCCACCCACTGCTCCCCTCAGCAGTGTACTTCGTCAGTTGGCCTGTTCTGCTCCCCACTCTGTCTCTGGTGAATCCTCTCACCGGCCTGTACCTCTGGGCCTGTACCCCAGTTCTGTATGCACAAATAAATAAATCTTAAAAAATAATAATAATAATGGAGGATGCAAGACAATAGGATGATACTCTATATAGCTTAATGATGGGGGTGCATTCTGAGAATGTGCTCAGCATGGTGGGCATATCAGAGTGCATGTTACTCTCCAACCATCACTTCTCCACGTCACTTGCATAGCAATTCAGAAGATATCTTGAAAGAGCATCTGGGTCATCTACGACTTCTCTTTGTTCCTATAGTATACTAATAGTGTGTGCTACCGTGTCACTAGGCATTGTGAATTCGGGGACCACTGCCATATATATGTGGGGATTGTTCTTAACCCAAAATGTCTTTATGTTGTTCACGATTGCACTGGGGCATGGATGGGTGGAGAAGAGGAGTATTATATCCAACAAAATCAAAGCTGAATATGAGGAAGAAGTAAAGGAATTTTTCAGTCAATATAAGTTGAGAAAATTTGTCACCAGCAGACCTGCCACCCCTATTAAAGGGCAAGAAATGATTCCAAATGGAAATCCAAGATTAGACAGTAATGAGTATCACCATATTGCAAACAAATGAGAGATATAAAATATTGGGTTTTTTTGCCAAATGATTCCTGTAAGCATCATTGACTTTAAGTGAAAAATAATTAAATTATAAGGTGGCACTGACAATGGGTGCAGAATGAAAATTACAGCAGCACAGAGTAAGGGTGTGTACCTAAGTGGGACTGTGCTGGTGGGGGTTGATTGCAGTTGTGACACAGGCAGCGTGAGACCGGAAGTGCTGAATGTTAAATGAGAAGCATCAGGAGTAAAGTGTGGTGTGTGAGGTGGCACAAGATTAACTTCAAAGAAGACAAACCTTGCAAGCTGATTGCCAATTCGAGGCGTACAGCAGGGGAGAGGGCCGACACGGGAGGGGAGAGGACATAACTATGGTGATGGCTCATGGATGCTATGGTGGAAGGAGCGATCGAAATCAAATTTTGTATAGAAATGAACAGCGGTGTAAGAAAATAAATATATGTCATTATGAAAAATTAAAAGCGCTCAAACTAAAAAAAATTAACTCCAACTTTACAAACTTCAGGACACGTAGTTTTAGACCTAAGCATCTAGTGAGAATCATTTTTAAATGGATATGGGTAAAAGTCAGTAGAAAAGAATGAAACACTAAAAAGTATTTTATTAACTCAACCAAAGGAATAAGAGAAGCAGGGAAAAAATAGAAGGGAGAAATTGGTATTTTAATAATGATAGTAAATGTAAACTTAGTCATCACTAATTATAAGGTAGAGATTCTCAGATTGTGTGCAAAAACAAGATACAACTATTTGCTGTCTATATAGATAAATATTAAATGAAAAGACACAGATTAATGGGCCATAAAAAAGATGAAAGTCTTATGCAAGCGATAAGCATTAGATAAAACTATATTAATATCAGACAAACAGACTACTACTCTAAATAGTCGTAGCTATTGGGCATTTCATGGTGAGAGCCATATTTATCAGATATACAATCATTCTAAATTTGTATATAACCAGTACACAGCTTTAAAATACAGTAAACAAAGATTTTATAAAACCAGCTAGAAATAAATAAACCCATAATCATAGTTGGATATTTTTATTACAGATGCTCATTAATTGATAGAAGAATTGGATGAAACGATCAGGATATAGATTATCTGTACAACAGACATTATCAACCAACATGACTGAAATGATGTTTTCATTTTCACTGCTGACTGAATAAATGTACTTTGAAATGTTCACCAAGATCCATCATATTCTGGTTTCATTAAATTTATAAAGGTTAAAGCCTTCTGGAATATATCATTTCATTGCAATGAAACAAAAATAGAAATCAATAACAATGAGATAACTATAAAATTTCCAAATATATGAAATTTAAATTTGCACACTGAATAATCTATGAGTCAAAGAAAAGGAAAGCAGAAGGGAAGTTTGAGCATATTTCTAAGTGAATCATAATGAAAACAGCACATCAAAAGTTGTGGGAAGCAGCCAAAGCAAATCTTAGCAGAAAATAGAATTTTAAATGCCCATATTAGATAGATTGGAAGCTTTAAATATGTTAGGCTATAAAAATAAACCAAACCTTTAATTGTGTTAAAAAGTTTAATATATGGGCCCTCCCTGGTGGCGCAGCGGGTTAAAGCACAGCACTGAGAATCTAAAGCCGCTTCCTCATGAGTTCAATTCCCACCTGCCCCGGAGGTGACCACATGGCGTGGCAGACCTCTCCTGACCCGCCCGCTGCTCCCCTCAGCAGTGTACTTCATCGATCTGCCTGTTCTGCTCCCCACTCTGTCTCTGGTGAATCCTCTCACCCTCCGCATCTCTGGCCTGTACCCCAGTTCTGTATGAATAAATAAATAAATCTTTAAAAAAAATTAAAAAAAAAAGTTTAATATATGATCCAGTAACTTCTTCCCTAGGTATTTACTCAAGAATTATGAAAAAGTTTGCCCACAAAAATACTTACACCAGATTGTGTAAGAAACTTATTCATAGTAGTGCCACTGGAAACATCACAAATGTCCATCAGTAGACAAAAATGTCGTTTGTATTATATCCCCACAATTGAATACAATTCATGAGTACGGAATAAACTACGGGTACATGTGATAAATATGATAAATCTCAAGAATCTTACCCTAAGTTTAAAAAGGCACACACAAAATAGTACATGCTATACGTTTCTATCACATAAAGTTCTAGAATAAGTGAATTAATCCATGTCACAGAATCAGAATAATGCCTTCCTGGGATAGAGGAGAAAAGGCAGTGAATGTAGTTGGAAGTTAGCTCCCATGGGGCATAAGAAATCTTTCTGGAATGCTGGACATGTCCTATATCTTGAATGTGAGACTCACCTGAGGGTTTCTATTTGTTAAAGATCATGCATTTTATTGCTTAGAAATTGTACCTCAATGAATTTGAAAAAGCAGAGACATTTGTAAACATTAGCAGAATAACAGGGTTGTTGGGCTGACTTCATTGGTGTGAAGATAAATTCAAGTGTAAATCCTTTCCCGGCAAGGTCATCCAAATGAAATTTTGTGTTGTAGATTGTTGATCCTTAAAATTCAGTCCCGCAGAGTTTGAGATCAGACCTCTAATGAGCAAGCCTTCTAGACTAAATAGAATTTTTTTATTCATGACTGGGATGGTTGTCTTCTTGGGGTATCACACAATCTCCGGGACATCTGAAGCATATGCTCTCCTCAGAATCTCTGATGAAGACCCAAAGAAGGGTTAGAGCACTACTCTGACCTTGGGGGAGTGAACAAAGGTCAGCACGACTCTCCTAAGACCCACTCTGAGCCTCAGAGCCCTCACATGCAACAACGGGAAGAATGATTGCATGAAGATTCGGTATGATATGCATGAAAAAGGCACCAGCTGAGTGCCAGGCATGCAGTAACCAGGTGAGCATCTCATAATTGTATTACTTGTTTTCTGAGAATAATTCATTTTATAAATTGGGTGAGGATGGAGAGACCACTGTGCATATCAAACAAGTTTCTTCATATCATTGCAGGTGACAATTTCTCCTCTTTAGGACTCAATCTACTGGCATCTTTGGTTGTTGTTTTAAGTTGTAAATGACAGAACTGCAACCCTGGCCAATTTTAGCAGAAAGAGATTTTATTGGTTCCTGTATCTGAAAGTCCAGGATTTTATATCTCAGCAGCTCTTCAACCCCTACTAATTTCAACAAAAATCCCAGCTTGCATCTCAGGGAAGCTCTTTGGGGCATGTCCCTGTGTCTGAACCAACTATTGTAGATGAGGGTGAACTTCAAAACTGTATCATACACACAGCCCTAAAGCCAGTGGGTGTCTGAACCATGAGGGAAGAGACGGACGGAAAGACAGTTCCCCCAAGGGAAATCGCAGGTGTCGCACTGCCCTGTCCTCATTCTCTACATCTGCCAGGTGGTTCCAAGCGCTACAAATCCTTCTCCCCAGGGTAAGCACAGTGAATACCACGCAGGTTACACAGAAGCAGGTGAGTATTCTGGAGACACACTGCGTCCCGGGAAGCTGTGGGAAACACATCACATGCTCATCCTGTCACTCGGTCCTCACATCTATCCCCAGAGAGACACCAATTCTCACCACTCCTACGGACATTAGTCCCACGCTGAACGAGACTGTAGTACAGACCTGTACCTTTGTCTTATCACTGGGCAGATTTGGGACATGCTTCTCAGGTACAGAGTTAATACCAGTCTAATCTTTTCACAGTGATGGTGTCTTAGCTGAGAGGAAGAGTAGGGAGGAATTGTTTCTTTTTTAGGTATTTCATTTTCACAAGCAGGCTACTTGGTTCCTTGCACACTTTAATTACTTCCTGTTATGAATCCAGTCAAATAAGATGAATGAATCAGACCATTCAGTTGGAAGTCAAAAGTGTTAGCTGAATGGATGAGAAAACAAGTCTTCCTTTTTCAGATGGCAATGAGAAAGTGCCCAGGCCCACGTCGACACAGGCTGGCCAAATCATCATCATGGGTCTGGACTCTGGGGCTTTCCACACATCGCAAAGTGCATATGTGTCGTGCGTGTGTACAAGGTTGACACATATTTCTTTTCTAACAAGTATCCAGTTTGTTCAGATATCCAGTTCTACCCAACAGGATTCAGGGAATTTCCAGTGAAAGTTCCTGATTCACCTAGTTCGAACTTGGAGTTCACCTAATTCGAGTAGAACTTGGAATTTCCCATGATGACCAAGCAGAGAGATGGGATAATCCCAGAATCCAGGAGTGCAATTGCATCTTCTTTTATTTCTGGACTTAGTCCTCTGTGATTGTTTTATGAATTAGTGCAGATCAGGGGTTACTTTTACTTGCATCCCAAGCTGATACAACACAACATACCCTGAGAAATTGCCCATAATGTAGGCAACGTCCGCTAAAGTGTGATTTTGCCTTTGCTTAGTCTGAGTACCAGGGCCCAGATACCAATTTTCAAGTGGATCAAGTGAATAGTATCTTCCAATAATGCTTTTGACTGCAAACAATGGCCATATGATAAAACATTTCATAAATACCTAGCGACTTGTCACTGGACTACAAAGACCAGAGTTGGTAGGGTGACTCATCACAACCTTCAGGGCTCTGGGGCTCCCCATCTTCAGACCTTAAACTTGTTCTTGCTTAGACTACAAGTTGATGTCTACAGCTCCAGGGCAGCATCTCACTTCAGGCAGGAAGAGGACGGAGAAGAGTATCTCCTGTTTCCCAGATAGTCAATGTACATCTACCAGCCAGAGAGATGTCCCAGGGCATCCCTATTTTCATGGGAATCTAGCAGAGCAAGTCTTCTTAGCCGGATATACTGCTTCCCTAACAAAACAGAATTTCCCTTATTAAGAAAGAATGCACGTTAGGTAGACTACTAGCAATGTCCGACACACTCCTTCAGATCTTTAGCTTAAGTTCTTTAATTTAAACTTTATAAAGAGCAAGAAGAGTAACTGAAAAGGACTGAGCTCATTCCATGGAATTAACTTCTTGCAGTAACTTAAGCGTGGATCAAGAGACTTAACTGCCGAGCAACAGTAATGGAGTCTTGTATGTTTCTTTACTTGAAGCTCATAAGGTAAATCTGATCCAGGTGCAGCAAAGGGACATCTTTCTCCTGGATCTTCTTCATCCTCACCATCCTGGTTCTACACTATTTAGACCTTGTATGACCCCCCACCGGTTGCTTTCCTCCATCAGAGTTGGTGGGAGGAAATTTCCAGTGAATTTTCACTGGAAATTCCCCCATCAACATTATCTGTCTACCCATCTACGTCTCTCTTTCTCCCTCCCTCCCTCCATCCATTTACTCATTCTTCAAGTTTTCTAAATTCAAAGTCCAAAGTCATATTGACAAACTTCTGGAAGTTTAACTTTGCTGGCACTACTGCATAGCTCTGTGTCAATGTGCCTTAAAAATGCTTTGTTTTAAAGTAGATGACTGGATAAAAAAAGATGTGGTACATATACACAATGGAATATTACTCAGCAACCAAAAAAGAGAAACACATGTCTTTTGCAGCAACTTGGAGAGAGCTGGAAAAGATCATGCTTAGTGAGATAAGCCAGAAAGAGAAAGAAAAATACCAGATGGTTTCACTCATAGCAGGAGTATAATGGACCAGGTGAGAAAATAAAAATAATGAACAACGATATACCAGAGACATTTTGTGGGGGTGGAGTGGGGGATGGGATCAAAAACAGGGGGGGGAGGAGGGAAATGCACGGGATTATGGTGATGGCACATGGGTGACTTGGTGATGGGAAACCCGTGGGGATTACAATTGAGAGGGGAAAAAAATGTACAAAATGATGTAAAAATAAACTGTTATAAAAAAAATGCTTTGTTTTGCTTTACGGCCATCAGAGCGGTTCTGCCTCCAGTCTTCAGGAGTGCAAGCAGAGAGCAAGCTGTTTGTTGTGTCTGCCCTGAATTTTAGCAGGAATAGAAAAACTTTCAAGTGGAATATTATTTGGGGAAAAAAATCTCCTTAGAGAGCTTTTATGGGCTCTCTAGAACTTAGGGTGACATTCAGTGCATGAAAGCAAGGAGGAGACTCTTCCTTCTCCTCACCCGGCTCTCTCACAGGGCATTGCCGCTTAACCCTGTGAGGGTCGAGTGTGTTTCTGTTTTTACACAGGGAGTAAGCAAGAGCAAGAAAAGTTAAGGAGCATCTTAGTATTTCTCTCTCAGCAAGGGAATCTTCAAAATCGGCCCCCCAAGAGCCCTCAGTCACCACCAGGGGTGCTGCACTTCCTCCGTGGTGGATGAAGACACAACCACAGTTCCAGCTTTCTTAAGGCCTGCACTCAGAATCCCCAAATTCCAAATTCCATTGGTCATGTTCCAAATTGGCCAATTCCAAAATCAGTCCAAACTAGATTAGGTAGAGGCAAATGTATCACACTTTGGAGTTTTGTTTGTTTTTTTCTTAAAGATTTATTTATTTGTGCATACAGAACTGGGGTACTGGCCAGAGATTCGGGGGCAGTGAGAGGACTCACCAGAGACAGAGTGGGGAGCAGAACAGGCCGACTAACAAAGTACACTGCTGAGGGGAGCAGCGAGAGGGTCTGGAGAGGTCTGCGGCACCATGTGGGTCATCTCCAGGGCTGGGGACTGAACTCGCACTGAAGCAGCTGTGGCTGGCTTGCAGTGCTGTGCTTTAGCCCACTGCACCACCAGAGAGGGCCCCACACTTAGGAGTTTTGTCTTTTCACCAGAAAGACAAGAAAAGGCACCACACACAACGGGCTGTACCATGGCTTGGCTTGTAGCCAGCACAGATGCACCCCCACCATCACCCCGCTGCCTCTCTCCCCCCAGCAAGCTCACATAGGGAACAGTCCTGACTGAGGAGGCCTGGGTTGTGAAACTGGGTTGTGAAACTGGGTTGTGTAAGGTTTTGGTTCAGAGTCAGAGAGACTCTCACTCATACCCTCATCGCCACGCCTTCATTCCACATATGTTTTTAATAAACCATCCCATGGGGTGGAGGCAAGGCCTGCTTCAAGGCCTGTGAAGAAAATACAAATGCCCTCACTCTGGCCAAGAAAGTCTTCCCGACCACCTGTAGGAGCATCTTGCTTAAACAAAATGTGTTGATTATTTTTAGCATAACTTAAGCCCCGGGAGACTAATGAGGTGTTACCAGTGTGTGTTAATTATGTGATTGTTGTTGCCATTAAAGTTAAGAGTCTCAGTCCTATTTGCCACCTGAAATCCCAGAGGACCCACATAATTCTTCTGACCCTGGCATCTTCTAGTTTCCCGCAGTTTGAACAATCACGTTGACATATTTTGTTCCCCCCGTGGAGAAGCGGATGAGCACGGCTCACACACTCCGGAGACCTTGGATACTCCCTTTTCAATTCTTACCACTTGTGACCTCCGTTGTTAGTGGTGGGGTTTTACTTGAGCGCACTGGGCAGGAAGCGGGCGACATCCAATCATTTCTGATCTTTAAATTGCCTGTCTGTCCTTCAACTCCGCAGAAAACTGCCAGAGAAGCTGAAAACCAGGGAGAAAGGGAAGCTCGAAAATCAGCTTTCGCTGCTTTTCAGTGTTTTAATTAACCAAAGAATTGTGTTGCATATACACGACTCTGATTATTTTAAACTTCTGCAGGATGTGCGATACCTCTGTCCCAAGTGACAATGCATCCCATCCGGAATAACCTTTCCTCAGGAAGAGATAATCACCTATCCCAGACTCATTTGAAGCAGCAATCAACATCCCTTTCATGACTTCGTCTGCATTGCTGATGTTCTGAAGAAACTTTATTTGGCAATGGTGGCAGGGACCAGATTGCACGTCCAGAGGTAATGGAGTCCGGGGTATTTCAGTTGAGGGTGTCTTAATGATGGCTTCATCGGGGTGTATGAAGTCGTAATGAAAATAGCAGGTGAATCTCACTGCCAAGTAACATATTATGGTTCTTCCTGGTAATTAGAGTTCCCTAAAAATGGAATGGGCTGCCAGTGGAAGTGCTAAGCTCCCCAGCGAAGTATTATAGAGTTTGAAATGGGGGCTCCTTGGAAGTGAGGGTTAGACTCAGTACTCTCTGGGCCCCTTCCAAATTTCCTTGAGATTCTATAATTGTTCCTTTTTAAAAAAGATTTATTTATTTATGCATACAGAACTGGGGTACAGGCCAGAAGTGCGGGGGGGGGGTGTATGTGTGTGTGTGAGGATTCACCAGAGACAGAGTGGGGAGCAGAACACCACTGCTGAGGGGAGCAGCGGGAGAGACCGGGGAGGTCTGCTGTGCCATATGGGTTATCTCCCTGGCCGGGGATCGAACTTGCACTGAAGCAGCTTTGCTAGCTTCACAGTGTTGTGCTCTAGCTTAATGCGTCACCAGAGAGGGCCTGCGATTTTATAAATGTTCTAAGCCCATACATAACAGAGGTCCTAACTTGGCAGTTTGCAAATTGGGTTTCATGATGGAACAGAAAGTCAGGCTATCCTGATTTTCCATCCTTGCTCTGCCCCTTACCACTGAGAGTAAGCAGGTAGCTTAAGCTCTCTGTGCCCTGTAAAAACAGGATTGAGGCCCTCCCTGGTGGCGCAGCGGGTTAAAGCACAGCACTGAGAATCTGAAGCCACTTCCGCATGAGTTCGATTCCCGCAGCCTCCTGCCCCGGAGGAGACCACATGGCGAGGCAGACCTCTCCTGACCCGCCCGCTGCTCCCCTCAGCAGTGTACTTCGTCGATCTGCCTGTTCTGCTCCCCACTCTGTCTCTGGTGAAGCCTCTCACTGCCCCTGAGCCTCTGGCCTGTACCCCAGTTCTGTATGAATAAATAAATAAATCTTTAAAAAAAAAAAAAACAGGATTGAAATATATTGCTTCTAGGACTGTTGTAAGAGGTAGAAATAATATATTTAAAATATGAGGTCCAAGGTAAGCACTCAATAAATCATAGTTGTCGTTACCCCTAGGAGTCTAATTCTTTTTTTTTTTAATTCACTCTCTGCTTCAATGATAGAGTCTTGATTTGTAATAACAAAAGAAATGGAAGCACATAAAGGTACTGGAGAAAGAGTGTGCTGGGAGCTGGACTAGAGAACCAGGAGTTGGAAGTCGCCGCCTCTGCCCCTCACGTGGCTGGATGCCCTCCGCGGGCCCAGTCACGGGCCTACCCAAGGCCTGGGCTCATCGACACACCCACCTGGCCCACTCCACCTCCAGACCTCCTGGGCATCCTGCTGTGTCCCCCAGTGTGGAGTAAAGTCAGGTACCCTTTGCCCTCTGGGAAAGACACCTGCTGAGAGGAAATAGTGATTGTGGCCCAGCCAATGGGAGGCTCTAGAAGGGCAGTGTTTGGAGAACAAAGCTAGGCTCTGGTCTGAGGAATATGAATTAATTGCCATCTGCTACTAACTCACCCTTTACCTATTTATCTTGGACCTTGTAGCGGGGATGGCTATGCTTGTGAGGTCTTTGTGTTCCCTCTTGACCACATGGCTCAAAAATTGGAAGGACCAAAATGTGCCCTACCTCCCAATGACTCAGCCCCTACCCCTCCCTCCACAAACCATTAATTTACCAGATTCAGTGTGTAACCTCCCAGACATTATTGGTTTTGAGTTTCAAAATTTAGATGAAATTCACATCTAGTCATTTTTAAGTTGCACCATTCAATGGCATCATGATGCTGTAAGCCACCACCTTTTATAGTTTCTTTTTTTTTTTTTTAAGATTTATTTACTCATGCCTACAGAACTGGGGTACAGGCCAGAGATGCAGGGGCAGTGAGAGGATTGACCAGAGTCAGAGTGGGGAGCAGAACACTGCTGAGGGGAGCAGCGGGAGAGACCGGGGAGGTCTGCTGTGCCATATGGGTTATCTCCCTGGCCGGGGATCGAACTTGCACTGAAGCAGCTTTGCTAGCTTCACAGTGTTGTGCTCTAGCTTAATGCGTCACCAGAGAGGGCCTGCGATTTTATAAATGTTCTAAGCCCATACATAACAGAGGTCCTAACTTGGCAGTTTGCAAATTGGGTTTCATGATGGAACAGAAAGTCAGGCTATCCTGATTTTCCATCCTTGCTCTGCCCCTTACCACTGAGAGTAAGCAGGTAGCTTAAGCTCTCTGTGCCCTGTAAAAACAGGATTGAGGCCCTC
>NW_004567113.1:46220998-46230437 GCF_000260355.1 Condylura cristata
TGCACCCGCTTCCATCCCATTAAAGGAATCTACCCTATGTGACCTAACTGCTGCCACCTTTCACTTAGCAGAAAGTGTTTCTGAAGCTGTGGGGCAGAGCAACCATCAGCTGGTGCTAGGCGTTTTACTGCCTGCCACAGTGGCCACCCTGAGCTGGCAGTGATGCGGGCTGCAGGGGTTCCCTGACTGCGTCACCGTGGGGCAGTAGCCCCCGGTTCAGGGCTGCAGGGAGAAGCACTGGGCCCCGGGGCCAGCTCTAGCACCGAGGCTCCTCCAGCTGCAGGCATTAGAGAGGCCCGCGGACGTGGTGACTGCCTTTGGTAACTGCCTTGTGGAATGGACCATCATGTGTGAGCTGTGAGCTGATTAGTAAATGGTCCAATCAGCCACAGGATAGAAACCAGTCCAATCAGACTTGTAGGTGGGGGGGGAACCTGAAGAGGAGATAAGGTGGGAAGAAGCCAGCTTGGGCCTCTCAGATGCTTGGGCTGTTGAAATGCCCCTGTTCCTGGCCTCCAAGGAAAGACTCTCATATTCTCTGTTCCTGGGGGGCTGTTCCTAGCCTGCAAAGAAGCAGCACCCAGTAACTCACCCCCAGAGACAGACGAGAACCCGAGAAGCTTCTCAGAGAAGCCAAGAGCTTCACAAGAACAGGGTGGCTGTGCCTGCCTCTCACAGCCTGAAAGGAGCTATATGCTGAGAGTGTGGACCACCAGCTCCCAAAGAGCTAGAATGCTTGTGACCAAGTGACCAACACAGTGGCCAACTGTTGATAAGTGACCAGGACTGTGTGTGAATCACTCTCAGAGCTGTTGATTGTCTGGCACCACCTCTTGGTACTGCTGCTTCTGTTGCTGTCGGGACCAGCATCTGTGCTATCCATCCTGTCCACGAGACTGTGGCTGTGGGCTGCCACGGTGTCATCCCAGTGGCGTCACCTGCAAGCACGTCCAGCTGCAGAAAGTTGGGCCCTGGCCAGTTGCTTGCCAGCCAGGAGCTCCAGGCGCTTGTTGATGGGACAAGGCCATCTTGGATGGGCGACTTTTTGCCTGGGACCTGTGGACACTATCTGGGGTAAGGTAACTGGCCACTTGTGGCCTGAGCAGTTCTTTGTTTCACCCACTTGTTAAATAACTTCATTTAGTTCACTAAGTCTAACTGGTTCTTGCACGAGGGTGAAGAACCCCCCCAACAGTGACCTGTCCTCTACCTGGCCACGGCCCTTCTGGCCCACTACAGCACCTACTAAGCTTGAAGTAAGTCCTCAGACTCAGATGATCCTAAGGTCCACCCAAAGTGTAGCATGTGACAGTATTATTATGATTAAATAATACTCTGTTGTGTAAAGTTTTTATCATGACTTTACTCATTCACTGAGAATGAATAAACAACATTAGGTTTGTTTTCACCTACTACAGTTAATACTATAAACATTTGTGTATGAATTTCCATATGGACACAGTTTAATTTCTCTGGGGTATGTACATAGGAGTGGAATTGCTAGGTCATACAGTAACTTTGTCTCAATATTTCGGTGTCAGGATTTTGATGCTCCTGGTTTCCCTTATGTTTACACAGCTGCTAGCTTACTGTCACATTGAGGTACACCTTGCTTTGTTCACTTGAAAATGGGTTTTGGACAACTATTCAGTGGTGTGCTATTAAGTGTTTAACAACTAGCTGTCCTGCAGTGTTTATCAACTAGCTGCCCCGATCGGTAGCATTTACAGATTCCCATGGTGTAACTCCCACAGCTCCAGTCTGCAGAGTTAGGAAGAGAATTACAATCTGTCTTCACAAACTGGTCTGCAGTGGCTCTGACTTGTGATTGGTGATTCCGTATAGGAGCATGAAGAGCTGCCTCATTTTCTTTTATATGACTTGCTCTGCCTGTCATTTCAGGATATACTATAATTTTTTAACTGATCCCTCATGGTAGACTCTTAAGTTTTTCCAGACTTTTACTTCCACATACCAGGCTTTAGTGGTTAACCTTGTGTGCATGTCATTTTGCTCATGTGTAAATGGTTCCATGATGTCGTAAGAATCACTGTGGGGTGAAATTCTCAAGAGGCAATTTATTCCTTCAGTGGACACTATGGCTACTAGATAGGACCCCATGCTGAGGAATTACCATTTTTTACTCAGTTTCCCTGTGAGTAAAATGCATGCAAATTAATTAGCCAGTTGACAGTGTCAGAAAGAATTAATGTAAAACTTTAAACGAGATGAAAAGTATGTTTTTCACCTTGAAAATAGGAATTTGTGTAGATACAAAATAACATGGTTCAGACTTGGTGATCTAAAGAACTGTCACACAAGTAGGGTGATGAGAAAAAAAATACACTCCTGGGACATTTTGACCTTCTCTTGAGTCCCATAAAGTCGAGATTTTCAGCAGAGGCAGCCAGTCAGCTGACTAGGGAACAGATTCAAGAGAATTCTTATTCTGTTCTTGGTCATTCTTGACAAAATGAGCTATAAGCCTGTGTCTTGCAGTAACAATACACATTAGAATCACCTGGGTAGCCTTTATAATCTTGATAACCAGGTCACAGCCCAGACTAATCAAATTAGACTCTGATGTTGGGACGGACATCTGTTTTCTAAAGTTCCCCTGGTAGTTCTATGGTTCAGCCACTGTTGAAAAGAAAATATGAGGGAATCAAATTGGGAAGATATGGAAACATTATTGCATTAGGATTTCACCTGAGGAACAAAACCGACGGGGTATGGACATATGTAGAATGAGATTTATTTTAAGGAATTGGCCCATGCGACTATGAAGGTAGCAAATCCACCATCTGCAGTATGATCTGAACTGCAGACGAAACATCAGAGAAGATCTGATGCTATTGTTTACGTATATTAAGACCATCAGTTGCTGTATTCCCTCTTTCTTGGGGGAGGTCAACTCTGTTCTATTTCAGGTCTTCAATTGGTGAGTGAAGGCTCATCCATATTATGAAGAGCAATCTGCTTTATTCAAAGCCCATAGGCTTAAATAAACCTAATCCAAAAACACTCTCAGAAACATCTTTTTTAGCTTTTATTTAAATTGAGATGACATTAGGGAACCTCCTCTATTGGGAATCACCACCATAGTCCATTGCGCTTCCTTCTCTCTTTATTCTTACCATTTCCTAACCTCTCCCCTGTCTGGATGCTTCAATTCTATTGTCAGCTTTCAGGGCTTAGATTTTAGCCTATCTTTATCTAAACCTTAGCTTGGTTTCTCTGAATTCTGCATGTTAGTGGGATACCATTCTGTATTTCTCTTTCTCCATCTAAATTATTGCATTTAGCATTATCCTCTCTAGTTTCATCCATGTTGCTATAAATGGTGTAAATTTATCTTTTTTTGATTGCTGACTAATACTCCATTATGTATACCATATCACTACGATCTACTCAGCTGATTTGGGGCACTTAGGTTGTTTAAATAATTTCACTACTGTTGATAGTGCTTCAGTAAACACAGGAATGCAAGTCTTTCAAATAAATGTTTTTGAATTTTTTGGGTAGATGCCTAGGAGTGGAATTACTGGATCATATAGCAGATCCATTTTGAATCTTTTGAGACACCTCCATGCTGCTTTCCATAAAGGCTGGACCAATCTGAGTTACCCTACAAATATAAGATGGTTCCCTTTTCTCTATATTCTCACCAGCATTTGTTGTTTCTCTGACAGAAGCATCTTGAATAATGTTTGACTACATATCTGGGTCCTGTGGCCCAGCCAAGTTGACTCATAAAATTAACTATCAAAAATTTCATCTTTAGGAACTAGAGTTCCATGGTAATTTAAATTGTCTTTCTCTTGTTTGGTTACAAATAGGTTCTCTCTGAAATTCCTTGGCTTCTCTCCCAAGAGTAATGATTTACTTGTCATTTGTAAGCTCTGCTCCCAGAGTCTACAGATTTTATTAAAATTAAGAACTATGAGAAGATAGTCTTTTGTTTCATCAGCTCAGAATTGGATGTTTTTATTAGAAGATTATCAACTTTTTTTTTGGAGCAGGAGTGAGTGCTGTTAATTGTGCAAGGAGATTCACTAGAGTGGATATAAAAGTTAGATTATTAAGCCATGAAGACATTCCTTTAAGAAAATCTGATTCTTTCTATTCTCTTGAAAGAACCCCAGAATCAAAACCTAGAATTAAAAAAGATTAGCGTTGAGAGTTCAATTGGTCTCAACAGGAAGGAATCATGGCTTATTGGGAAAATCATAGACAACCTAATTATTCCTTCTCTTTATAAAAGGGCTTTAGAGTTTTTTCATGTCACCGGCAATAGCATTTACTGTCTTCTGAAACTGGTTGGGAGTTTAATTTAGAACAACTTTTGCTAAGCAGTTGACTATCAGGTTGCCTGAATTTCTCAAGGTTTTTGATGTCAAGTAATGGATGAGACATCAGAGGCCATCGTCTCAGCAGCAATCTGAGCTTGTACTTCGACCTGACCTTGCACCCCCCAATCTTAAGTTCCCATTTCAGAATGCAAACTGAAAATAACAATGCAGTGAGGAGATTGAGACCATGGAGGTCTAAGTCTTCACGCTGAGACTCTCACAGCGGCCATATGTGTTGCTCTGATTCCCAGGATATTGGGTTCAGCCTGTAGCTACTTTTAATCCAAGGAAGCAGCTGACTGGTAAAGCCAGGTCTGCAGTGAGTCAGCAGGAAACTGAGTCAGCCTCATTGATTGGAGTAGGAGGATGTGGGTTGAGTTTTAAGGACCCTAAATGAGTTTTTAGTGATCATGGAAATATTCATTTGTCAGGTACAAATCAACTAGCACTTATCCAGGCCAAGAAGCAGAAAACTAATGTTAAAAATAAGTCAATCTTGTATTTTTAGGCAAGAAAGAGTACAGTCCTAAAATGGGAATTGTGGCATGTAGACCTGACTTGCTTTGGAGACACCAGAAGGAAGGGCAAAAACACTGCCTGTGCGGGAGGGCTGTGAAGAGACCTGTGTAACCTGAACTGAAACATTGGTGCCCTCCTACCCTGCTGTCAGCTAAAGTTCAGAGAACTCAGGGTGTCAGATTTCCAAAAATTGCCAAGAAATGATACTGGGATGAGGTCATCTCTGCATATGGAAGGGTGGAGGTTCAGTAGGACTGGTGTGCATCGGAATACCCTACCTGTCAAAACATTGACTGTCTTCATATTTCTTGGTAAACAGATATTGACCAAGCCCTCTGTTACCTGCCCCTCCTTGGGGATTTCATGGACTTCCTTAGAACCCAGCCATAAAAGAGCTTATTGCTGGCAGGGTGGGACATCCAGAACAACAGATGTCTTCTGTTCTCTTAAAAGAACTCCAATGTTAACAGGAATCGAAACTTTTGGTGGTGAGAACTCTGTCAATCTCTACAGGAAGGAACCCATGATGTATTGGGAAAATTGTGGGCAAATCCATCCTTTGTAAAAGGGATTTGCAGCCTTTCCATGTTATGGGCAATAATAGGGTTTATTTTCTTCCATAAATGCTTGGAGACTTCAGCACCAGGGCAAGCTATATCCATTGGTTGGTGGTTCAATACAATGACCCTTGCCAACGGATGTGAATGTATGTTTGTTCCATCAAAAGGCTGGCAAGTCAAGGGACTTTATCCTTTATCCTAGTCTATTTAGAGGGAATATACCCCCCTATGTTATCATAGACTCTTAAGTTCTGCCACTTGTCCCTCTTCATCATGCCCTCACACATGTCTTCTGTCCTCAATAACCCTTGCTGGCAACTTCATCTCTACTACCAGTCCAACCTCTGAGAAGTGAGTGCTTTCCCTTTAATGTCCCAGAATCCCAAGCATGGGCTGGCCATTCCACATGGCTCCCACAGGACATCAGAGGCCAGGACATCACTTTTAATGAGACCTAGTATAGGTGTGTGAATAATGACAAGGAAGAAAATACAAACTGATAGTGTCCCTGACATGCTTTGGAGGTGAGATAAACTACTTCAGCCAACATCAGAAAAGCCCTGGATTGTCCCACTCCCTAGAATAGAGGCCATGATGACCAGCCAAGTTCTACAACAAGGAGGAGATCCCTAGGCCTTGCTGAGACACTAGCAATCTGGTCAAGGTGAAGCAGTGCCTCTTTCCAAGGATCCATGCATCCTGCAGAAGTGGCTGACATTGAGGCGACCAGATACACACCCCACTTGCCATGAGGATGATTGTATCATTCCCATTTTATAGACCAAGCACCGAGGCCCAGGAAGGTTTGGTTACTCAACTAAGATCACACAGCCAGTAAAGCTTTAAAGTCTTATAACTGGATGATCATAACAAATCCTGAACTTTTAACCATAACACAAAGTACTTTTCTTGCGGGGATCTGGAGAGTTCTTAAAATTTTATAAACATGGGCCCTCCCTGGTGGCACAATGGATTAGAGCACGGCACTGCAAGCTAGCTGCAGCCACTTCAGTGTACGTTTGATCCCCGGCCCTGGAGATGACCCACATGGCGCAGCAGACCTCTCCTCACCTGCCCGCTGCTCCCCTCAACAGTGTACCTCGTTGAACTGCCTGTTCTGCTCCCCACTCTGTCTCTGGTGAGCCCTCTCGCCACCCCTGCTCCTCTGGCCTGTACCCCAGTTCTGTATGCATAAATAAATCTTAAAAAAAATTATCAACATGTCACCAAGGTACAAAGAGCATGTAGTACTCACACGTTAAGCACAAAGTTAAACTTGAAGTCCTCCTGTGGTTTTATGGAATGAAAGCCAACAAGAAAAATCTTAGAGAACGCATCAACAGAAAGGTTTTGAAATTTTCCAGTTGGCTTCTTCACTAATTATCAGTGATGTCAGAGAGGCAGCTTCAGTTTCAATACTAGTTTTCTCAAGTTATTCAATTGCCATATCCCTGCTCACATTATTCACGCGCAGCTGTTTAACATCAGCAAGCACAGGTGCAACTATCACTAACAGTCAATGTTTTCAGAAGACCTTGATCTGCCACAGTATTTTCTTTTATATCAGGCTTCTCTCAACCTTAGGGAAGCTCCATTTGGAAGGAGTGTGGTTTTGTTTTCAAATGTCATTCCTTACTGCTGTGTCTTTCCACCTTCAATCTTTTAAATCTACCCACCAGCTGAGTCAGTAAATGAGCCCTCTGACTTACTTACCAGCACCAGACAGAATGCCCTGACTTAGCCCACTAACCTATGAAGATGAGACTCTACTCCACGTACTCAAAGGTGCCTTGAGCACCTTTGTCTACCCTTCAGCCTCTAGCTCTATACCTTATTATAGACTCAATTGTTAGGAGTTGGTTTCTATGTTCTAAGAGTTCCCTCCAGTTGTCAACTGGTATCTGGCCCATCCCAGTGGGATAGGCCCTCTGTCTGCCCTTGCTATTTCCATCCTGTGGCCACTCTCCCCTCTCCACTTCTCTCTGCCTTGCAAAGATGGTAAGAAGCAAACCATTTTCATCCTCAAACCCAAGCTTCATGGGCCCCCTGGTGGCACAGTGGGGTTAAAGCACAGCACTGAGAAGCTAAAGCCACTTCAGCATGAGTTCGATCCCCACCCCAGAGATGACCCACATAGCACAGCAGACCTCTCTTGACCCTCCTGCTGCTCCCCTCAGCAGTGTACTTCATCAGTTGTCCTGTTCTGTTCCCCACTCTGTCTTTAATGAATTCTTTCACCACCCCTGCACCTCTGGCTTTTGCCCCAGTCCTATATGCATAAATTTAAAAAAATTTTTTTTAAAAAGTTTTTTAAAAGTCTTGTTTCTCACAGAAGACATTTTCATAGGGTGGCCTATGGTCTTGCCTGATCACCTTCAAGTTAGCCTATTAACAGGTTTGGAGGATTGAGACACAGAGATTTGGTATGGAGAGTGAATGTACAGACAGGGAAAGCATGAGATGGCTGAGAGCAGCCTATTGTGCCAGAAAGTGAAGTGTTCAATCAACCTTCAATCAATGATGGAAACTTAGCAAAGGACACCAGAACTGGCTTGAAGGATCTTGTATTGGCTTGTTTTCACTGTCATATCAAAGTGCCTAAGGCTGGGTGGCTCAAATAACTGAAATTTATTTTCTCATAGTTCTGGAGACTCAAAGTCCAAGATCAAGGTATGGGCAGGTAGGGTAGTATTTGGTTGCTTTTCCTGTGTCCTCACGTGGTTTTTCTTTGTGTGTGTGCCATTAGAGAGAACTCCCTGGTATCTCATTCTCTTCCATAAGAATACTGGCACTTTGATTTGGGATGCTACCCTGATGACCTTAATTAATCCTGATTACCTCCTTAAGGGTCCTACCTTGAGTATAGTCATGTGAAGGAGAGGCCTTCAACATAGGAATTTTAAGAGCCTACAGTTCTGTCCATAAAAGGACCGTCACTTGTGTTGCAACCCAAGTTCTGTTGTATGAGCAAAAGCAGGTCTAATGCTATCTAGACATCACAATGTGTGGGTCAAGATGGGCATAGTATGGTGCATACAATTATAATAGAGATGGCTTTCGAGTCTACCTTGCTTAGGCGTTTAATATAAGCACATTCTGTTTGGACAGGTTTGTACACCATTGTTCAGTTTCATCATTTGATCTGTTTCTCTTGCTAATTGCTCCATGTAGCAGCAGAGTTGGATAACAATGGAACATATGAACCAACCTTGGAAGGCCTTGAGCCTGCAACTATAAAATAATACCTTCGGGCTTCTTCCTGACCCTAAATTATTAACAAAGCTGTATTCTGAGGGATGTATCATTAGTGTATACTTACACAGACCTAGATGGGTCTACAAGGACTCTAGGCTATGTAGTAGAGCCTTCTTGACCATGTGGTCCTTCATCCAAAACAGCATTCAGCAATGATGCTAAATGACTATAGATGGTCCTAGAAGCATGATTGAAAACCCATAGACCACTGCTCTGTCGATTCCCACCACGATCCGGGCTGCCTCCATTTCCAACCAGTCATCTTCTCAGTGCATCATCTCCCTCCAAACCAACATGAAAGCAGCCCTAGCTACCCCAAGTCTATACTGTAAGGAGAGTGGTACAGAAACAAGAAAGCAAGAATAGGGAATCAATTAGAAATAGGTTGTACGTGATGTTTTCTTTCCTTACATCTTTCCTTTCAATTATAAAATAAATGGAGAAAAATCATCCATGTCACAAAATAATTACAATGCTTATTGGCATTTCTTTCCAATGTTTTCCATAGGCCTATCTCTTGTGTACTGCGTCACTGACAGTAGGCTTGCAAATTTAGATTCTGATATATTTTTTTTAAGATTTATTTATTTATTAATACAGAACTGGGGTACAGGCCAGAGGTGCAGGGGCAGCGAGAGGCCTCACCAGAGACAGAGTTGGGGAGCAGAACAGGCAGATCTACGAAGTACATTGCTGAGGGGAGCAGCGGGCGGGTCAGGAGAGGTCTGCCACGCCATGTGGTCACCTCCGGGG
>NW_004567113.1:46230852-46251245 GCF_000260355.1 Condylura cristata
TGAAATGTAGTCTTTATGTCTCCTCCCCTTGAATTTGGATGGCTTACTGACCTGCTGGTAGCCAACAGACTGCCACAGAACTAATACTGTATACCTTTCAAAAGTAGAAAAGTAGGTCAGGAAAGGCCATGCACTTCTGGTTCTTTGGGGATGTTGGCTCTAGGGGAAACTTGTACCATGTGAGAAGGCCAAGTATCCTGAGACCTCATGTTGGAAAGCTTGTGTGTGGATACTCTGATGGACAGCGCGGCTGAGCTTGCAGCTGACAGCATCAGCTCCTCACTGTCTGAGTGAGTCATCTTGGATATCCCATCCAGTCAAACCATCAGATGTTTGCAGTCCCAGCTGACATCTTACTGCAACTGCATGAAAACTGCTGTTTAGCCTTTTTTATATTTTTGATGTGCAAAATTATGAGCAAAAAAAAAAAAAAAAAGGTTTCTGTAAGCCACTAGGTTTTCAGGTAATTTCCCAGGCAGTTTGAGTTATAAAAATGAATTTTAGTGCCAGGAAATGAAGGTCTGCTATAATAAAAAATGTGCCATTGGCTCTGACTAAAGGGAAGAGCTGAAAGAATCTTAAAGGAAGTGAGGAAAATGTTATAAGAAGTTGAAGGAAAGAAGACTGTTGTGTCGGCATCATTGACAACCTTTTTGGCCATGGGCAACTCACCTAAATCTCCTGTCCTACTCCACTGCCCAGAGGTCAGAGAGTGGAAGTAGAAATTTCAACGCTCTACTCACATCTGCCCCCAATCCTCAAGTGCTTTCCAGAACTTATTAACAGAACAAGGGATGTAGATACAGTTCCTATAAATCACAATGTCTTAATTCCCAAGCTTATTTTAGGAGGCCAAAAATAACCTGAAGCTTAAAAATTGAAAACTTTCTCCAAGATCAGGAACAAGACAGGGATGCTCACTCTTACCAGTCATAATTCACATACTCCTAGAAGTTCAAGCTAGAGTAATCAGATAAGACAAGAAAATAAATAATGCAAAATAGAAAGGAAGAACAAAATTGTCTTTATTTACACACGATATATGAGAGAAAATCATAAAGACTTAGCCAAAATAATGTTAGAATCAATGTTGCAAGATATAAAATCAACATACAGAAATGAGAGTCTATATACTAGTAAGGAATCTTAAAAAGAAATAAAACAATTTCTCTCATGAGCACCTCAGAAAGTAATAAAATACTTAGAAATGAATGTAACCAAAGAGGAAGGCAAATACTACATGATATCACTTATATGTGGAATCTTAAAATGTCAGACTTGCAGAAACAATGGCAAATTGATGAATGGCAGTCCCCAGTTGTGGGGAGTTGCAGGTTGGGGGGGAGGGAAGGTGTTGGTCAAAGGGCAAAACTTGCAGTTAGAAGATGAATAAGCTCCTGGATCCAATGCACAGCAGTATAGTTATAGAACAACACTGTACCCTAGAACTGAAAATCTAAGAGACTATATGCTAAATGTTAGCACCACGAAAGAGACACAACAATTATGTGCCATGATGGAGGTATTAACAAATGCTACAATATATTGCACATCTTAAACTTACACTAAGTTCTCTGTCAATTTCGAAGTGATGAGGACAAAATGTGAACCCATGCTTTGGGGCCTCTGCTTTATCTAGACCACCTACCAACTGTGTGTTTTCCTTCCTGTTCAGCAGACTGACTGGGAGACAGCTAGGGGGGAGTGGGAAATTCTTCAGATAGTGTCTACTTCCTCTTAACAGTTTCCTGGTCTGTATTTGTGCGACATTACAATTTAAAAGGCAGCATCTAGGTTATAAGTACATCGATACCTCCGTATGACATTGATAACATTTTGTTAGGAATGATCTGGAGAAAGTGCACATGAGTATGACTATATAAATCTATGACCATGTTTTCTAAAAATCTATTCATGAGTCTAAGAAATTTTATACTTCTTAAAAGAGGAATAAAAATTCTGCTTGTCAACAGTCCTTTATATTTCTTCCCTTTTCTTGGGAGAAGCTGTACTATGAAACATTGAAGCCAAAGAAGCATTAGCTGAAGCATTGGGGAGTGGCCGATAAACATGACCTTGCTTCGTGGCAATGCAAACTCTTTGAGAGCTGAGGGATTTGCTTGTGAAGAGCTGTATTCCCAACACCATTAACAGCACCTGCTACTCTGGAGGCAACCATAGCTCGGGAATGACTGGGGGGAGCTACCTGGCTCCCTGTCTAACAGTTCCCAGTCCTCTACAGCTAAGCTCATTTGTTACATGACATCCGGCTGAGCATCTGCTATGGAACAAGTCCTAGATCAGCACCTGGAGCTTGTATAGGAAATGCAGACTCTCAGGCCCCACCCTGGACTCAGACTACAGACGCAGACTACATTTTAACACGATCCCCAAGAGATTTGCATCTGTGTTAAAAATGGTAAATGATTGTGTTGGCTAGTAGCTAGACCAGCATCACCATTATAACCTGGAACATGTTGAACAAATTATCAGTCAGAAAACTCTGATGATGGGGTCCATCACTATGTGTGCAATTGCCGGGAAGCTTCAGTGAACCCTAACTTTTGACAATCATTAACACAGCCTCACCAATTTTGCTCCTGATTCGAATTGGACTTTAGATCTTGGTTGTAATAACCAGATTGCTTTCTTATTTCCTGAAAGCAAGTCTTTTCTTGAAACACTTATGATGAGGAATCTTTTTCCCAAAGCTTTATGTTCCAAAATTTGGATAATTCTGAAAATCCTTCCTTACAAGTTACATGTAGTATGACATACTCCAAACACAATAAATAATTTCATTATTTCCCCCCACCTTTGAAGAGTTCAGATATGGAATTCTGTCAGGTTTCAGGACCTCAGAATAGATCATATCAAGACTATCATCTCCATCAGTGCAGCTAATCCTTGTACAAAGATGGTCAGCAGAAGACATGTGTGGAACTAGAGTACTGCCTGTGTTCCACTCTCTAAATGATTGACTGCTGTAGGCTCCACCTGCCAGTTGGGTGCCTTTTTCCAATTCACCCAAAGGTGTTGGATGAGCTATCTGGGCCCTGAATATTACTCTCATGACTTGTAGATGAATTTTTAGATGGTTGTAGACAGTAGGATGGTACTGCCCAAGAGCAATGCAGTAAACACAGTTCTAACATTTTCTGTGCTGTGCCCATCTGCCTTGATTCCAGCTGATGGATTATTCTCTGCTCCTTCTGACAGTTGTAGGGCTGTTTGCTCTTCTAATTCCCACTCTTTCCTCCAGGTTCACTGTTGGTATCTCACTTGTCAGCTTTGTGAGCTCTTCTCTAAAGTTGTATGACTGTAGCTTCTTCCATTTCTCAGAGCTCTTACAGATGCTCTTGCAAATTCTTCAAAAACTCTTCAATGCCATTAAGCAAATAAAGGCTTAAATTATGCATAGTTCTTTTAAAAATAGGGTTTGCATACTGTATTAATTTCAAAATAGGAAACACATTTTCTGTTATAGGTTACAACCTTAATATAATTGCTAAGCTTAAATTTTTAAAGAACAAGTAAACAAAGCATATATGTATATATATACAGATTATGTGTGTGCGCGTGTGTGTGTGTGTGTGTATTATGTATATGTCTGCATCACCTAGCTGCCACTTATCAGGGTTAATATTTATAAATTAACAGCATTGTGCTTCACAATGATGACAAGATAAGGTGAAAATTCATTTCCAAGTGACTTTTGAGAACATGTATTTAAGTATTTCACAGATAGGGCATGAAATTAAGGAGTGTCAATTGGTGGTGCCAGCCTGCTGATCCTTAGTCGATCAGTGGAGATGGAGAACATATTTTACGTTTCTGTCACTTACCAGTCCTGCAGATTTTTTTAAAACAGCTCTCTTCCCACTCCTCCATCTCCACCCCTTATTTTCTTCTCTACAAACTAAATACCTGTGTTCCTTCCACTGCTGATCACGTGGTAGTTTAAGTCAATTTGTCATCTTAATTGTTCTCCACTGAGACTGTTCATTTCAGTCTACGGCACTAGTATGATGCCAAAACAAAGACGTAACTGTGAGTGCTCAGAGAAGCATGAAATAGAAGCCCATCATCACCTTTGTTTGAGATAATGTACATCTATTAATGCTGCTTAATATCACCGATTGTTTACTTTGCACCTCCAAACTCCTGCTGGTCCACATCAAACAAAACCCAAAATTGTCCTACACAGTGCTCATAACTAAGCCCCGGATGCCAACGCTTTCATGGATTTCAGGAGACTTCTGTCTACCATAGCTGCTGAGGCTTTCCTCCCAATCTCCAGAAAAGACTACCAGCAGCCATGTCTCCATGCTCTGTGCCGAGTGGAGCCCCCGTCCTGTCTCAGGACAGCCATTACAACTACTGCTGGCGGCTTATTCACCAACAGGCTTGAAAACTTGATTTTTAACAAGCACAACAAAAAATAAGTGCTATCTATGAGGAAAGCTGGTGACAATGATTTGTTATTATTACTGCTACTCCCAGCCCAGATGGCTCTCCAGATGAAATGGATAAAAATCAGATCTCTTTGTGGCGGGTGACAGGTGCAGCCCTGGCCCTCCGGGGGAACCTCATCACACACAGGCACCATCGGCTCGGGAGCTTCCCGCGGGCACACGCCACAGCGACCCCCAAAATTGTCAAGTGAGTAACTGGCCTCTTGTATGGAGTCTTTAGAAGATTCCCTTCTCCACATCCTTTGAGAAGTCGTTATCGGTTTGATTCTTTGTTTGCTAGTAACAGAAAGAGGTTCTGGCTAACTTGAGCAGGAAAGGATTGATTGCGTGCATACGGGTGTTGGTCCAAAATTGAAGAAAAGCCAGAGAAGCAGGTTTTATACATGATAGGAACCAGGAGAGCCCTGGGAATAAAGTAAGTAAGAAACTTGTCAGTGAGGGTCTTGTCAATGCATGGCTCAAACCAATGAAAAAGGTCTTTTGTTGTCTGATTTCACTCACTCCATCAAGATTTCACATTTGAGTTGGTATAGTGTGATGTCTCTGCTTCTTAAATTTTGCCCCCTGGCTACGAGGGTCGAGGGCCTCTGGCTAGCAACCTCAGCAAAACAGCACCTAACAGAGAGAAAGTGACATACTGTTAGACTGAAAAGGGGGGGGGGGCTCCCAGAGAGAGGACCAGTAAATTCTTTCCCAAAAAAAAAATTATAAAATTGGGCAAAATTGTCAAAACAACATTAAGACTGAAAATTGCGCAAAAGCATGCAGACAAAAAGACAGAGAAGTGTTTATGTAAGTAAGCCTGCTGTCTCATAGCTTCCGGACTCAGGAATGCTGTAGCCTGGGAAAGCTTCCGTTCTCTCTTGTGTCCATTAGTCTAGTGGGTCTTACTAGGGCAGGGCAAACTGTGAAAACCATAGCTCTTTTTTTTTTTCCAGAGGAGACTGATTTCATTATCGGCACATGGGAAAAGTCCCAGGCCCCAGACATCATGGGAAAGTGGTGATTAAAGTTAGTCTGAAGTAGCAGTATCTGCTGGAACAAGCAATACAATAAAGGATAGCCAGAAATTTGGCTGGGCTAGCTAAGGACCCAGACAGGCAAGTTCCTAGAGGTGGGAGAGGCTCTGGTTATTTTGAAAGCTGAGTACATACTCAGAAAGGACTGAAGAAGAGTCTAGTTATCTTTGGAGGACTGTGAGGCCTTGAGTTACTTGCTGGCGACACACACCAGCTTAGCAAGAACATGGGCAGGTCTGGGAACTGTGTGACGTTTCCATGTTTTCCCCAAAGCGCATGGAAACCCATTAGCAAAGAAGTGGCCGTTTGTTTGAGCACAGCCTCTGATCAGCCAGTAAGCTATACTGAACGCAGGATAAATGGTAGAAATCCAAATTTAGAAATAAAAACAAAGACATTAGCTGTCACACACTGAAGACAAGGCTCTACAGAATAAAATCAGGCAAGTCAACAAAAGAACAGCAGTAACAACTCCCAGAGAGATGAAAACCCAGAGTTGCTATATTATCTAAAATATCTA
The DNA here is from genome assembly GCF_000260355.1 of Condylura cristata. Classification (NCBI taxonomy): domain Eukaryota; kingdom Metazoa; phylum Chordata; class Mammalia; order Eulipotyphla; family Talpidae; genus Condylura; species Condylura cristata. The sequence continues at coordinate 46,236,867 of NW_004567113.1, forward strand.
GTTTCTAGGAAAGATTATGAGATACTAAAGAAATGGGAGAGTGGATAAAACTCAGGGGAAAGCATTCAATAGAAAGTGTCTTTGTGATACCCTCTGAGATGGTGGGTGTAGCAGGAAACAAAATGCAGAGAAGCTAGAAAAATGTGTTCAAAAAGTAAAGGAAAGTATACTTTTTGTTGAGGTGACAATGTTCAACACAGTGTATGACTTAGAGGTGGCGGATCAAACCCTCAGTGTGTGCAGGGTGGCACGCTGGGTCACCCCCAAGAGTCCTCCACCACTCATTCACTACTGGGCCTCTTCCCACTCGCTCTCCCCCCTCCTCCAGCTCTGCTAGCCTCAGTTTCACTGTCAGATTTCTAGGTTTTGTTACTGGTTTGGTTTTATCTGATCTTTGTTTTGTTTCCTACATCCCATGTAGAAGTGACACCATCCAGTGTTTCTCTTTCTCTTTCTAAGCTTTCACGAGCTGATCCTAAAATATATGTGTAAAATTGAAAGTCCCAGGGGAGTAAAAACAATTTTGAAAAAATGAAATATGCGGGAGAATTTTCATTTCAAAAATTCTTACAGCATAGATCACCTGAGTGGGGTTTCCAAGATAAAGAGGGGAAAGGGGGAAAAAACAAATTGATGTTTAAAAATTTACTATAAAGCTACAAAATCAAAACATCTCACAGCAGCATATATATTCAAGTTAAACAGAATCAAGTTTAGAAATAAGACACATTTATAGCCGATTGATTTTTGACAAGGAGACCCAGACAATTCTGTGGGTAGAGAAATGTTTTGAACAAATTGGTGCTGGGAGAATGGACTTTCCACTTGCGAAAAGATTCAGTTAAACCCTTCCTCAGGCCTCCCTTGTGGTGCAGGGATTTAGTCTCAGCACTATGAAGCCATCCCTAGCCACTGCTGCACAAGTTCAATTCCCCAGCCAGGAAGGTGACCACATGGTGCAGCAGACCTCTCCTGTCTCACCTGTTGCTCCCCCCAGCAGTGTATTTCAGTCAATCCACCTGTGCTGTTCCCTTCTCTCTGGTGAATTCTCTTACCCACTGCAGCTCTGGCCTGTACTCCCGTGCATTTCCCTCCCCACCCCGTTTTTGATCCCATTCCCCACTCCACCCCCACAAAATGTCTCCGGTATATGGTTGTTCATTATTTTTGTTATTTTCTTGCCTGGTCCATTATACTCCTGCTATGAGTGAAACTATCCGGTATTTTTCTTTCTCTTTCTGGCTTATCTCACTAAGCATGATCTTTTCCAGCTCCATCCAAGTTGCTGCAAAAGACATTTGTTTCTCTTTTTTGGTTGCTGAGTAATATTCCATTGTATATATGTACCACATCTTTTTTATCCAGTCATCTACTTTTGGGCATTTGGGCTGCGTCCATGTTTTTCCAATTGTAAATAAAGCAGCAATAAACATGGGGGTGTACCCCAGTTCTTTTATGCATAAATAAATAAGTCTTTAAAAAAAAAAACTTACTTCACACCATGCACATAGAATTAATTCAAAATGAACCAGAGAGGTAAGTATAAGAAGTAAAACTCCCAGAAATACATAAGGGCAAAGGCTGTAGCCTTAAATTAGCCAGAGTTCTTAACTATCAAACCAAAAAGAAGAGCCATAAAAAGAAAAGAAAAAAAAATGGTAGCTAGGACTTCACCAAAATTAATAACCTCCACATTTCTAAATATATCAAGAAAACAAAGAACAAATCATAGGCTGGGGGAACATATTTGCAAACTGTATATCTGATCAAGTATTTGGAAATAACCCACTTTAAAAATGGGCAAAAGATTTGCAGAAAGAAAAAGAATACCAGATGGTTTCACTCATTGCAGGAGCATAAAGAAAAGGGGGTTGGGGGGTGAGGGTGGGGAATAGTAATAATGAACAACTACATAGTAGAGACATTTTACAGGGGATGGGGTGGGGAATGGGATCAAAAAAGAGGGGAGTGGAGTGTGCGGGACTGTGGTGATGGCAAATGGGTGATTTGGTGATGGGAAGCCCACAGGGATTACAACTGAGATGGAAAAAGTCACAAAATGATGTTAAAAAACTTATATTATTAAAAAAAAATTTTCAAAGAAAAAAATGGGCAAAAGATTTCAGCAGACATAGCATCAAAGAAAAGATATGTAAATTGCTGATAAGCACATTAATAAATGGTCAACATTGTTAGTTATCAGGGAAATGCAAAGTAAAACTTCAGCATACCACTTCATACCAACTAGAATAGTTAGAGACAAATAGACAATAACAAATATTGCTGAGTATGTGAGGAATTAGAAACCTCACGCATTGCTGGTTTTGCACAACATTTTAGTAGTTTCTTAGAAAGGCAAGTTCAAACTTATCGCAGGAAGGAGCGGTGCCTTCCCAGAAACCCACCCAAAAGGCATGAAAGCCTTTTTTTTTTTTCTAAAGATTTATTTATTCATACACAACTGGGGTATAGGCCAGACATGCAGAGGCAGTGAGAGGCTTCACCAGAGATAGAGCAGGGAGCAGACCAGGCAGATTAATGAAATACACTGCTGAGGGGAGCAGCAGGCAAGTGAGGAGAGGTCTGCTGCGCCATGTGGGTCACCTCGAGGGCAGGTGGGGATCGAACTCATGCTGAAGTGGCATTAGCTTCTTAGCGCTGTGCTTTAACGCACTGGGTCACCAGGGAGGTCCCAAAGGCCTATCTTAACCAAAAGATTTGGTTGTGAAAGTTCATAGCAACATTGTTCATAATAGACAGATATTGGAAACACCAATCTATTCACTGACAGGCAAACAGATAAACAAAACGTGGTGTGTCTATACAAGGCACGCAATAGCCTCCAAGGAAAGAGAAGAAGAAAGCCAGGAGTGAGAAAGAAAGAAAGGAAGGCAGGCGATGAATTACTGATATATTCTTGCCATATACATGAGCCAAAGATGCCTCCTATATGTGAGGTGGCTGATTTCTGCAGACTGAGACCAACTAGAAAAAAAAAAAAAAAAAAAAGGCTGAAGAAACTCACACTTTTACACATCCAATTATTTTAAAAATAGTCCAAACAGGCCCTCCCTGGTGGCGCAGCGGGTTAAAGCACTGCACTGAGAAGCTAAAGCCGCTTCCGCATGAGTTTGATTCCCGCCTGCCCCGGAGGAGACCACATGGCGTGGCAGACCTCTCCTGGCCCGCCCGCTGCTCCCCTCAGCAGTGTACTTCGTGGATCTGCCTGTTCTGCTCCCCACTCTGTCTCTGGTGAAGCCTCTCGCCTCCCCTGCACCTCTGGCCTGTACCCCAGTTCTGTATGCATAAATAAATAAATCTTAAAAAAAAAAATAGTCCAAACAGCAGACTTTTAGCCATTGAGAGACTTCCTGCTGTGCAGCCCCCACTAAACCTCAGCACACATCTGCTGGCAATAGATAAGCTATGCCCTGGGCCAGAGACTCCACCCTGCCAGCCCCTCCAGTGCTCTCTGACCGGAGCCGGCTGCTCTGCTGCTGAATGGCACCACCTAGACACAAAGCCCCTCTCTGCTCTATCTCTCCCTGGGAGTCTGCTTATCCTCCGTCCCGCCTGGGTGCTGGCCCCAGAGCCTCCTTTTAGGCAATCCTAGCATGCCCATAACACCTGGGTGCATGAGACTACCTCTCAGGTCCTGATATGCACGGAACCCCTGCCATGCTGGAATGTGGACGAACTGCAAAATGGTGCAAAGTGGGCGTGGAGTTCATTTGCATAAAACATGCAGGTGTGTCCTCACTGGTTAGAGCACAGCGCTGCAAGCTGGCCCCATCCGCTTCAGTGCCAGTTCGATCCCTGGCCCCGGAGGTGATCCACATGGTGCAGCAGACCTCTCCTCACCTGCCTTGCTCCCCTCAGCAGTGTGCTTCATCGATCTGCCTGTTCTGCTCCCCACTCTGTCTCTGGTGAAGCCTCTCACCGCCCTGCACCTCTGGCTTGTGCCCCAGTTCTGTATGCATAAATAAATGAATCTTTTTTAATTAAAAAAAAAAAACTAGCAGGGAAGGTCGGTAGGTAGAGACAGAGAACAGGTGAATATTTGCCTGAGGGTAGGGGTGTAAAACGGGGTGGGTTTCCAACAGGCCTGAGATGATGGAAATGCCAAATTGTGAAGGTGGGGGTGTGCTTTCTAAATTTATTAGAAGTCATTGAATTGATGAACTGGTGATGTGCATATTAGAACTCACTAGGTTGTTTAAATGTACATCTGTCAGAGTGCTGATCGCAAAAGGAGAAATTAGTGCTGGATCCCAAAACACAAGTGCACAGAGCTCCTTGCCTGTCACTGACACCTGCTCTAGTCTAGAGCCCTGCAGAATTGAAAGTGCTGAGCTTTCCTGTTGTTCATGGACCTTTCTGCCTTTGGGTTCCTGCTATGCCTTTATATCTGAGCTCTGTGGTTGCTGGGACACAGGACAAGGTCTGGCCAGCCAGCTGAGAGGGGAAGCGGCAAGCATCCCTTTGGGACTGAGTACTTGCCAGTAGAACAACTTCCAGAGTGTTCCACTTCTCTCTCGTGTCGACCAGCACTATTCCTTTTGACTGCAACTGACAGCCCCCAGCCAACCTGTCACAGGCAAGATTATGCGCCAAAATAAACCTGTCCCGTGTCATGCCACGGCAGCTGGGAGCTGTCAACACAGCATAATTTCACGTATCCTGACTGATATCAGGCAGCCAAATTGGAATCAGAGTCTGGTCCAGATCTGAGCAATATCAGTTGCTAGTGACCATCATGAAGCAGCCAAAGGAATATGTGTTTCTCTGTCCCACCCCATTTTTTTTATTTTCCATCCTGGCCAGGGAGTGACCCACATGGCACAGCAGACCTCTTCTGACCTGCCCGCTGCTCCCCTCCACAGTGTATTACTGTCGATGTGCCTGTTCTGGGGAATCCGCTCACTGTCCCCCTGCACCTCTGGCCTATACCCAATTACTTGTTTGCATAAATAAGTAAATCTTTTTAAAACATAAACTAAATAAACCTTGTTTTCTTACACTCCAAGGGAAAAGAGCATCACTACAAAGATAACATTGATGACAAGAGCAAGCTTGCATCAGCCAAAACCACCAGATACTCGTTCACACTAAACAGCCTTTCATCTTGAGGGAGCTGCATGTGCAAAGGTCCTGAGGCAGAAAAGAGAGTGATAACTTTAGTAGCTTCAAGTCTGACCAGAGGACAAATGATGAGATAAGGCTGGAACCTCAAGTCTAGACTTGAGCTTTGTCCTAATGAGAATGGCCTGGTAAGATTATATATTTAGAACATCACTCTGGCTCTCATGAGGATGGTTTTAAATTGACTAAGATTGGCCACAGAGCGTTCAGTTAAGTTGTTGTGGTAACACACAAGAGGGGAGATAGAATCAAGGAAGTGATGGCTGGGCAGACTAAAAGCCAATAAGGAGGTAATTGTCAGGGGCTGATGAATGATTAAATTGGGGAGATGAGATAAGAAAGGTGCTCAGAATGACAATCAAGTTTGTCCCTTGGGCATCTGGATGGATGGCAGTACTGTTCCCTGAGATAAGAAGCACGGGAGGAGGGATCTGTCTGAGCAGGGAAGATATGAGATCAATCCATCAGTCAGATGCACTTGTCTGCAAATACCAGAAAACTCAATCCCGAATGGTTGAAACAATAAGAGTACATACCATCGCGCTATAAGACGTTAGGGCTGCTTTGTTCAGAAGCACAACAAACTCATGAAGATCCAGGTTATTCTCAACTCTGTGCTGCCCATGTGTGAGGCCTCCTCAGAGGGGAGATGGTACCGTCCCAGACAGTACACCCTCACACACAGGATCATGTTCCTGAGGCTGTTGTCACAATGTGGCACAAACTGAGTGACTTAGGACAGCAGAAATAGATCATCTCACGGTTCTGGAGTCTAGAAGCCCAAGCCCAAGATGCCAGCATGGTTGATCCCTTTTGAGAGCTTGAGTGGAGAATCTCAGCCAAACCCCTTCTCAGCCTTGGTGATTCTGAGTTTGCAGCTCCACTCTGCATCCATCATCACAGGGTGACTGTGTCTCTTTCCAAATGTCCCTCTTTTCATAAGGCCACCAGTCACTGGAGTAGGCTCACCCCAATCACATATGCCCTAACCTTAACAGAGTATCTCTGCTGTGACCTCATTCCCAAACAAGAACAGATTCTGAGGTATCAGGGGTTACAACTTTTAACAGAGCTTATTTAGGAGACATAGTCCACCCATAACCACCATAAAGTGGAAAGGGCATATGATGGTTGAATTTTATTACAACTTAGTAGGCCACGGGGTGCCTATTTGAATAAGCATTATTCTAGGTATGTCTGGGAAGCTATTCTGGTATGAGATTAACATTTTACTGAATAGACTAAGTAAAGCAGATCACCCTCCCTAATGCCCATGGGGCCCTCCACTCAGCTGACCATCTGAACAAAACAAAAAGAAAGAAACGTTCCCCCACCCCCAGTTAAAGTTCCTCTCCCTGTCTGCCTTCAACTGTATCATCAGCTTTGTTCCTGTCTTCAAGGTGGCACAACAGCTCTTCTTGGATCTTGAACCTGCTGACCTTCAGATGAGAGCCACACTTTTAGCTCATCTGGTTCCCAGATCTTTGGATTCAAACCAGAGCTGAAGCATTGACTTTTGGGGGTGACCAGTATCCTGGCTCACCATGTGGCTCTTGGAAGTTGCCAGCAACTGTAATCACATGAGCCCACTCCTTACAATAAATCTCCATGACATACCTGAACATCCTGTTGGTCTCTGGAAAATCCTGATAGTACAGAGGTCCAGTACTGGGTATCTCCTTTATCCCCCATTTCAAAGTCAAGAAACTTAGAAGTGCTAATTTCAGTGGTCATGTTTGGGGAATGGGGCTACCATGATTAGCTTAAGTGAAGTGGAATCCATCAAAGCGACTCTGGAGAGATGTGGAGACGCCGAAAAGTGAGACACTCTAGCATGGAAGGAGAAAGGCCTGGCACTGTCAGTTCCAGCAAAGAGCATTTTGCTCAGGCCCCCCCAGAGAGGCAGGCCAGTGGCTGTGTTCAGAGCCAGGAGCCTCCAGGGCACCCACGTTGAGGCTCTGAGCCCGCAGTTCATTTCAAGTCACCTGTCTCTGAAATGAGTCCCCAGCCCCCCAAGTGAGAGCTGGCGGGAGCCTGTGTTGTCCAGCAAGGTGGAGTGCTGAAGACAGATGTTGTCATCTAGTCTTAAGGGTATATTTTCTCTGCCACAAAAATGTAGATTTCTAGATTTTTACCCACTTATGTTATTCCCACGGCTCTTTCTTATTTGTTAAAAAAAAAAAAAAAGAGTTGTTCCAAAATGGAGGCCCTTGTTCTAAGTCCACCAAATTAATACCTCACTTTGCTTTCAATGTTTCCAGTAGTCAGTATGGATTTCCGTGGTCAGAATGGGATTTCCTAGCCAGTGCCAATGAAGTAAATTTTTCCATTCCCCAAAGAAATATAAAATAACCGGCTATAAAAGCTCTTTCCTTTCCCATAGGTAGATTACTAGAGCCTGCATTAATTCCCTTATCTTACCGTCTTTCTGTCTACAAAAACCTTTCATTTTATACAGCTTTTCAGAACTCGTCTACTTGCTAGCTGGGATGCTGATTTGTTTAATAAAGCCATTTATGTATTTAAGATGAACTCAATGGGATTTTTGATATTTAACACCACCAGGGAACCCAGAGGTGCAGCAAGTCTGAGGGGCAGTAATTATGCTCTCTCTCTAAGGGGTAAACTGTGAACGTCTGTTACCACAGAAAATGAGCCCATCTCCCCCTGCTAGGGGTGATGAAAGATCAAAAAGTGAGGCCTCCCTGATGGTTTAGGGGTGAAGTAACACTGACACTGCTGTGGCCTGAGTTCAACCCCTGGCCAGGGAGTGACCCACATGGCGCAGCAGACCTCTCCTGTCTCGCTCGCCCGCTGTTCCCCTCAGCAGTGTACTTCATTAGATCCATCTGTACTGCTCTTCACTCTCTCTGGTAACTCCTCTCACCTCCTGCACTTTTGGCTTATACCCCATTTCTTCCCCCACAAAAACCTTCTTCAAGGAGTTTATGGTTTATTCTGTACCCCAAAACATGAGGCTCTAATTCATATTGCTTCTATCTATGAGGAGTACTCCCTAAAGGCCTGAAGGCACTGAACTAAGGACCAACCATGTATCCAGTCTTAGACTTTCCACAGCATAACACGATGTAGACTGTTATTCCCAGTCTACAGGACAGGAAACGGAAACTCAAATCCCCTGACACGAGTCAGGGGGCTTGCTGAGTGGCAGATGGGACCCACACTGAGCTCCGGCAGACTCCAATGTCTGTCTGTTCTTGCCCATAATACAAGGGACAAATAAACCCACTGAAGTTTGAGAAAGAAATTTTTGTGGCTGGGCTAAAGGTAGAGAACAAAGCCTTCCTGATAAAGTAGTTGAAGGAAGCTCACCTTGAACTATGAATGGAATCTATTATAAGCCTTTTTTTTCCCAGAGAGAGACAGAAATAGCAGGGGGCAACCACTGTCCCCAAGTCACGCCACAAGTCACTAGTCAAGCCTGGCCTGTCAGTCAGAGTTCTGAATTCCCAGCTCACTGAACTCAGTGGCTGAAGCAGCTGTGGTGGGGCTGTCCAGTGAGTCTGGAATAAACACCCACCTCAAAGTCTCCCCTTCTCCTCAGCGGCCCCTGCCCCCCCCCCATCCGCCCAAATAACTCTCTCACCAACCCACCCACCTATCCATAAGAAGCGAGGAAATGCCAGGCCCTCAACACTGTATTGGCCATGAGGGATTCGGTCAACTTCTTTGCCTTCTGGCTGTTCTAAACAAACAAAGGGCAATGCCCAAGTTATTAGTAAATACCAAGGCTTAGTTTATTGTATAAAACTTCAATCCAACAAATAAATGAGCCATCAAGTTTGAATTTATGTAGCATTCAAAACACATTAAAGCCATCTGACCATGACAAAGGCCTTTTCTGCTTTGAATGATGAAGCCAACCCTGCAAATACCCTTCGGATGAGACATTAAACGAGTGCCTTCCAGTTTGTCTCTGGGGACTGTCAAGGAGGAAGGTAAAGGTTCTGGCAGCTCTTTCTAGAAAATTCTTTTGGGAAAATCCCATCCTGGCTAATGTCTCTTTTCTATAAAACAGGAGTTTATGAGTCCATATTGGTCAGAGCAATTCCAGTCACTCAGCTTGCAGTCCTCCAGCTGACCTCCACATGGGCCTACTTACCTTCAGGCTGCTTTGGAGAAAGAGCACAGGACACATGAGCTCTCGTTAGGGATGCAGGTGGCTGACTGCATGAGCTTCCAGCTGCTGCTTCTCTGTCTCAGAGAAGTTTCTTCACCTGCAAACTGGTTATAAAATACCTCCAGCGTCTGGTGAGAAATGCATGAGACCATACAGGAAAGAGCATTTCATCCATTCAAAAGCCCTGTTCAAATGAAAGGTGTTATTATTAATTATATGTAAGAATAAGAGTTCAGCCACACCTTCATACTGCATTTCAGTTTTTCTTCCTCTTGCTATAGGCCTGGGTGATTTTTCATTTCTGCTGGTGTTTTTGACCTTGCATGGTGCTCTCGGGGCCTCCAGCTGTTACTAGTGATTGAGGTTGACTCATTGGAGATGAACTCCATCTGGTCAAGGACTGAGCCTCTCCATAAACAGGCAGTTTCCCGGCAGGCACCACAGAGAGTTAGTGAGCCTAAAAGAAACTGCTAGTGTGGTCTCCTTCCCAGCACAAGCCCAATTCCCACCCACCTGAAAGTCAAAGACAGCCTTAAAAGTAACCTCTCCAAAACACACCCCAAAAGGTGGATGTCAATGGGGCTACCTGGGAAGGGTTGGAAAGGGAATATTCGTTAAACAAACCAGTTGGGCGCCCACCATGGGCTGGCACCATGATGGCTGATGAGCCACAAAGATGAGTAAGACACAGGCCTTTTCTGCAAAGGACATAGACACCCTTTAACAGACTCATCTGGAAGCTGCGACCCACTAGCTGTGCCTTGGGGAGTGCAGGTCCACTCCCTTTGCTCCAGGGCCTTTGGGGAAGGGCTGATTTGTATGCCTAAGAGTTCCAGGTCATTTTGAGTACCTCTCTCTTCTACCTTTGGAGCTCTGGGTCATGACCTCCTCAATGTCAGCTACAAGTGATTGATCTCAGTGGATGCACTATAGGGTACATCCTATGCAACTTCTCTAGTATAAGGAACACTGGGTGATAGAGAATTAAAATCAGGTAGGACAAAGAAGACAAGAGGTCAAAGAGAGTAAACCCAGTCCATGCCCTCCAGATGTCTGAATGTTTGTGTAAGCACTGCAAGGAATTATTTACTAAATTCTTGTGCTCTCCTCTCAATTCGCTTCCCCGTTCCACAGCTCAGGAAGTGGAGGCACAAGGAGTGATCCTTTCTACAATGCACAGTGAGGAAATCAGAACGAAAACTCAGATTTCTAACCTGGCCTCTGGACTATCAACTGTTCTACCCCATCCAAGCTTTCTCCTTCATGTTCATGCCTGGTCTTCTGAAAAATAGGCTCTGAAGGTTAAAGTTCAGGTGAAATGATGTATGTAACGCATCAATGACACCATCTGGCACCTACTAGGTATTGAATTTGTGATAGGTATGTCTCCTCTAGGATTATCATCCTCTGAGGGACTCCAAACAGAATCCAACTCTGGCAGATATGTTGGGGAGAAGCCAAATAGATTGTTACTATATTCAGGGTAGAACCCAGGTCCTGAAGGAAAAACAGTTGGCAAATGTCCTGAAAGTCAGACTTTGTGTTAAGAACTATGGTCCTCGAGTGTGTCTATCCCTCCATCCACCCATCAAGCAAAATCAGTCTAAGCCTGTCCCAGGTATCTGGCTCTGCATATAAGATGATGAAGAAAACACACACAACTCTAATCTGATGGTACTCGTAGGTGAGGCGGTGGACTACAGTAAGCAGGATAGTGAATAACTGTTATCAAATTTTTGGAAAAGCACTGATTGTGGTGGACAGGATGTTATGCTGGAGAACAGCCAGGGAGAAACCTTACTGAGAAGCAGTGGTCAGGCAAGGCGTGTCCAAAAGTGGGGGTGGGGAGGATGTCCTGAATGAACTCTACAATCAAGGTTTCATGGACTCCACCTCCACCCCAGACACCAGAACTGCAAATCCCAACAACACCAAAGGGAAGCATACTGGAACCTGAGGGCAGAGTTAAGCAGCCAGGTTTGGGTATAAAACTGGACATGTGAGCAATGGGGTCTCTTGGCTTCATGGCTCATGACTTGGCTCTTGGCTCTTCCCAGGCTTTCCGCATGCTATTGGGGTTCCAGGTCAGTGGAACTGGTAGGAAGCATTAATCTACATCTCTCTCTGTCTCTCTCTCTTTCCCTGAATTATTCATTTCTCCTTGTAAATAAACCCATTTTTGTGTGTGCCTGCAGCTGAATCTTAAGTGCATAGGTGAGGACCCACAGTCAGGCCACCCAGTTCACAGTGGGTTGCCCTGTAACACAAAGAGGTAACATTTCAAACAAACTCAAAAAGTGAGAAGCCCATGGGAAGGTGGAGGCATGGACCCCTGTCCCTCACCCAGCAACCTAGCAGGCCTCTCACTAGCAAATTTTATTGGCCCCAAATCTTACCTGCAAACCCTCAACCAAGATGGGAGAGCTAGTTGGTGAATGACTGTTCCTATTTCTTTGGTTCAAAGAAAGATCCCAGAGCTCTTTCTAGGATCCTAGGGATCCTAGAGGCACACTGGGGAGCCAGGATATGAAAAATAGAGATGCCTGATGGGAATTTCCAGAGGAGACACAGAGTGGAGGGATAGATGGGACAAAGTAGCAGGTAGTGGATGGAGACTTAATGTCTGATGGTGGAGATGATGAGAAATTGTACGCCAGAAACCTAGACAGTGCTGTAAACTGATGTTACCTAAAAATAATTTAATTAAAAAACAAAGATACCAGTATGAGGGATGAGTTGCCATCCAAATCCTCTCCAAATTCCTCATGGGAGCCTTGAACAAAAGGGTTAGCAGAGGGTCTGAGAAAGCTGATGGGGACCCAGCACCCATGAGCTCTGGCCCTGGTCTGTTTTCCAAAGCCCCAAAAAGAGCACTATTGCTATTTACATTTCAATGTAAATGAAGCCGCCTTCAACCAACAAGGCTGTGTAAACTTGTGTTTAATGTCAGGTTTATATTAATATTTGCATTAACAAGATTGATCGTTTACATAACAATGCATACGTAAAGCCAGGACTAGATTTGGGTTTACATACATTTGCATAATGTTTACAGATTGATTGATTAGGCAAACTGTGCATAAATCCAAGTAAACTGCTAGTTGTTTGTTTATTTTTTTCTATTGGGGCTTGGTAGCCTATATCTTAATAAATGGGTGAAACTGGACCTAAGTCCTCTATTATAACCTTCACAGAAGATTTAATAGTTCTGAAAGTAATTTTCCTTGAAAAAGAGTGAGATGAAATCATTGGGGCTATTTTTTCCTTTAATCTCCAGCCTTGAGTGACTAAGAAGGAGGGCACTGGCTTTCAACTATACACTAACAGAGATAAAACCAGGCTGGAGGCAGAAAATCTAGACTCCAGACTCCTGCCTCAGTCACTGCTGAGTGTTTCTTTGAGGAGGTCAAGGTTGGATAGGACCTTGGTGAAGTTCTGCTACCCCAGTCTGAAGAAGCAGATGAGAGGGTGGTTTCCCTTTTATGCCTTGAGCGCCTCCTTCTGGATGAAGGATGATTTTCCACTCTTCCTAGGCCGAGCAGAGGAAAACCTTGAAAGCACGAAGGAGGGAAAAAGACCCATGCATGCAGAAATTAGCTTGGTATCTCCATCAGTTAAGCTACTCGTTGCCCCGGAGTCACGTCTAACAGGATCTCTTATTTGCCAAAGCCTGCTCAGTTCCCTGTATATTTTGATGTCTGGAAAGTCTTCACTCTAAAACACCCTCCATCAGATCTTTCACTGGTTCCATGAGGACAGGACAGAGCCCTCTGGCTCCACTCTTTGCAAACCTGATTCACAGTTAGAGAGCTTGTATTTTGCAGGCATGGCAACAGAGGTCCCCAGTGGAGAGTTCCCTGGGAAAATCACCAGCAAGATCTTCAGGACTGTGTACCCCTCACTCACATGCCACCACCCCAAGTCCCTTGCTGCTCCAGCCTGGCCAGCAACCTTTCAAATCCCAAAGATTATGTATTTATGCATACAAGAACTGGGGTACAGGTGAGAGAATGCACCAGAGAGAGTGGGGAGCAGAACAGGCAGGCATGACTGAGGGGAGCAATGGACAAGACAGGAGAGGTCTGCCACGCCATGTGGCTCAGCTCCCTGGCTGGGGATCAAGCCCCTGCAGCAGTGGCTGTGGAGAGCTTCGTAGTGCTGCGCTCTAACTGTTGCACCACCAGGGAGGACCTGCCTCCCAGCTCGCCTAGTGGCAGACTCGTCATCATCGAGGCCTGGCTTGGCTGGCTACCTGCCAGAGGATGCCTAGCACATCCCTAGCTAGTGGCCCCCCCCAACCCCAACCCAGCTTGCACCATCTCTCTCCTGTGGTTTAATTCATGTTTTTCTTCATGGCATTTCACAGGGTCTATAACCATCTCATTCATTTTTAAATGCTTATGGTTTATGTCTCTCATTAGAATATTTGTTCTATGGACAGAAATCCCATTGGGCTTGTTCGTTGCTGAATTCTTGTTCCCAGACCTGGGAAGTCCTCAGAAAGGTTTGTTGAACAAATGATACCACTTCCTCTTTCCAACAACCCATAGAGCAGGCCCAATTCCACAGGTGTGGGAACTCAGGGTGAAAGAAGCTAAAACTCTGTCCAAGTCACACAACCGAAATCTGGGGCGCACAGAGCTGGGATTCCAACACCTCCCTTTGCTTTAATGACCTCCCTTCACCCTGTTGGTGAGGGAGGGATTCTTCCATCAGGACCATGGGGCTACTGAATCCTCCACATCTACAACTGGACTTGTACAGTCAGAACCAGTTTATCAGCCACACACACAACCCGGAGGGAGGGACCTGTCACTGTGCCGGGCAGCCACAGGGGGTACACTCGGGGATGGGTGCATTCCAGGGCCTGTGGGAGCAGATTTTATAGTAGCAAATGTGTGGGAGGAGCTCAAGGCCACAACAGGCGGGTGTGAATACTTCTGCCAGCTAGCAAGGAACTGAAAGCGGTTCCTCAGAGAGAAGCTAGCCCTTCCCTAGGCCTCCCCCTGGCTCACTGAGCAAGCAGTGTTGTCGGCTAGGGGGCCCTCCTTGTGTGAGCAGACTAGGAACATAGGCTGGGCCATTAAGAACCTCAT
>NW_004567113.1:46251531-46254185 GCF_000260355.1 Condylura cristata
AAAAAAAAAAAAAAAAAGAACCTCACGATTCTGTCAACTGTCCAGATGATAGGCGGTCTCATGTTAGAACTCACACCACACACCATTACAATGGAATCAACTTAGCTATATTTTAAAAAGTTTCTGACATTCGCCACAAAAGGAATGAAATAATTTAGTGAAATAAGTGAGACAGAGAATGATAAATACTGTATGATTTCACTGGTGGTCTACAGAGATCCAAGCATGTGGAGGAACTAAACAAAACAAAAATAAACTTGTAGCGTATGAGACCAATTCGTGGCTACCAGATGGGAAGGTGGACGATGAGTGAGTAAATCAGATAAAAGATGGGCAGAGCCGGACTTCTAGTGGTGAGCCTAGTTTGGTGAACACACATTGCTTCTCAATGCTGTCCACCTAGAACTCATACTGTTACAAAGACTGTTACTGGGTAGCCCAGAGTGGACTTGGGCTGTCTGTCTGTGGGGCCTCACCCACATGCTCAAAATGTAATTTTCTGCAGACACACAGAAAGGGTAATGGGTTTATTACTTTTTAAAAAAGGGGAAAGGAGCTCTTTTTCGTGGCACCTGAGAAGCAGTCGGGTGCTTCAAGATGAAGCTGAACATCTCTGACCCAGCCACTGGCTGCCAGAAACTCATTGAAGTGGACAATGAACGCAAACTTCGTACCTTTTATGACAAGTGTATGGCCACAGAGGTTGCCGCTGACGCTCTGGGTGAAGAATGGAAGGGTTATGTGGTTCCAATCAGTGGTGGAAATGACAAACAAGGTTTCCCCATGAAGCAGGGTGTCTTGACCCCTGGCTGGGTTCGCCTGCTGCTCAGCAAGGGGCATTCGTGCTACGGACCCAGGAGTACTGGTGAAAGGAAACGCAAATCTGTACACGATTGTATTGTGGATGCCAACCTGAGCGTTCTCAACTTGGTCATTGTGAAAAAAGGAGAGAAGGATATTCCTGGACTCACTGATACAACTGTGCTTTGCCGCGTGGGGCCCAAAAGAGCTAGCAGAATCTGAAAAACTCTTCAATCTCTCTAAAGATGATGTCCGCCAGTATGTTGTGAGGAAGCCCCTAAACAAAGAGGGCAAGAAACCCAGGACCAAAGCACCCAAGATTCAGCGTCTTGTTACTCCACGTGTTCTGCAGCGTATTGTTCTCCACAGCGTATTGCTCTCAAGAAACAGCGTACTAAGAAAAATAAGGAGGAAGCTGAAGAGTATGCTAAACGTTTGGCCAAGAGAATGAAGGAGGCCAAAGAGAAACGCCAGGAACAGATTGCCAAGAGACGGAAGCTGTCTTCATTGAGAGCTTCCACCTCCAAGTCTGAGTCCAGTCAAAAATGAGATTTTCTAAAAGTAACAAATAAATAAGATGAGACATCAAAAAAAAAGGGGGGGGGGAGGAAAAGGAACCAACCTAGGGAAAGAGAGAGGGATACAAAGTAGCTGGAATACTTTACCAGCACCAGCGTGCTAACTTGGAACTCTAGTCCCTCTGGTCCCACTGCTAGCCCCCAATCACACAGTCTGAGAGCAGTTGCTCCAAAGAGAAAGAACCGTTCCCTCTCCAGAGCATCAGCTGGAAAAGCGCTCTTTATGTAGCCCCCAAAGTCCCAGAATGCCTGCTTAGCTCCGCCCTTAGGTCCTCCCAGTTCTCTCCTTGGGGCTTCTGGGAGTTGTAGTTTTCCAATCACTGGGTAGAGTCCAGAAAGCTGGAATGGGGGGGAATCCACCAAGATCTGCAGAGTTCTTTTAGGACATCCTTCCCCTTAACAATACAACGCTATCAATGTTACTTCAGTGAAAGAAACAATGAGTTATGCTTGGTCAAAGAGAAAACAAGAGGTTTACAAGGAGACAGAGCAGAAGTTGCACGGAGTAAGGAAACCCCAAATTAAAGGGGGCTAAGGAGCCGACACCCTTACAGGACGGTGCTTTGCATTCTTCAGAAGTCTTTTATTTCCAGAGTACGGCAAATGTGGCAAGGCTGGGCTGCCTGGGGGTAAGCGCAAGGACAACATTCTGGGGTATGTGAGCTCATGAAGATATGGCGGCTTCTGGTCCTGGAACCTGTTCAGACACCTAGCATAGTACAAGTGGATCTTGGTAATGTGATTTTAAGCACCCATAAAAATCGAGTTTTATTGATGGCAAAAACATAGTATCTTCTTGGAAAAAGGCCCTGCTTTGGGCAAAGAGAGTCTACACAATGTTCCAAAGAGAAATAACTGACCCAAGTCTCTGGGGCTATTGCAGCCTCCAACAAGGTCAACTCCTTTGAGAGCAGCAGTGGTGTGACCCTAGCCTGCAGCTCAGAGGGCTGGTAGTTCCGGGCATCGAATTGCTTTTATGACATGGGAGAAGAGGTGTCCATGGGTTTTTTTAATGTTGTGTTGTGCATGCGTATGTGCTACTGTTTGTTGTTAAGTAGTTTCTTCAGTTCTTTTTTTTTTTTTTAAAGATTTATTTATTTGTTCATACAGAACTGGGGTACAGGGCAGAAATGCGGAGGGTGAGAGGATTCACCAGGAACAGAGTGGGGAACAGAACAGGCAGATCGATGAAGCACACTGCTGAGGGGAGCAGCGGGCGGGTCAGGAGAGGTCTGCTGCGCTATGTGGATCTCCTCCGAGGCAGGCGGGGATCGA
>NW_004567113.1:46254730-46256716 GCF_000260355.1 Condylura cristata
CGGGGCAGGCGGGAATCGAACTCATGCGGAAGTGGCTTTAGCTTCTCAGTGCAGTGCTTTAACCCATTGCACCACCAGGGAGGGCCCATAGTGCCATTGCTTTAACCGTTACACCACCAGGGAGGGCTCTTCAGTTCTTTGAGACCGATTGCTTTCTGCACTTTCGCATGCTTACGCAGAAAAAAGAAAGTGAGGATTGAGGTTGACAGTCCCTGGGCCGGCTGGAGGCGCAGGCTTAAATTACACGCACTGCAGGAACCAAATCCCCTCTGTGCCCTTCGCCCGTCCTGGTGTGTGTGCGTGAACGCTCACGCACCCATGTGTCTCCTTCCCAAGGCTTGTTTGGACTGTGCTCTGTGCTCTGTGCTCCCTCTCTTACCTTCACCTTCCACCTCTTCAGATCTCACTTGCTCAGGGAGGTATGTGCGTTCAGTGAACCCCATATGCCCTGTGCTGTGATCCTCCAAGTTCAGAGGTTGCGCTAGGAGAGGGCAGCATAGACCACAGTCTCTTTAGCTGCAGCATGAAACCTGACGAGCCTGGACAAGGAAGAACGAGATGGCCGCGCCAACCTGGAGGCCTCATCCTCAGTGTCTCTCCCTGAGTTGCTTGCTCCACTGCTATGGCTCAGACTGCCATGGGTTGTGAGAGCAGACTTCCAAACGAGGCTCAGCTCTTGCCCGTGCCCAATCTGACCAGGTGCTAAGGTGCTCCCCTCCCGTGGAGTGCCTTCCTGGGCTCTGCCCAGCGTGAGCTTCCAGCTCAGGCTCTCCTCATTCTTCAGTTCCCTGCGGGAACTGTGAGAAGTCATCATGAGGCAGTGAGTCTGCAGAGGATTGACGTCCCCCCAACTCCCCGATCTGGGATTGGCACTTATCTAACTCTTGGGAAAGCCTGGGAAGGGAGGGAAACAAAGAGGGTCCCCGGAAGCTGGACTTTGTGTCTATGAGGTGGATACCATTGACTCTGGTGGACCCAAACCCACCCTGGGAAACTCAGGAAGGTTCCGAGAGTGCTCACTGGTGTATGCTGGGATTAGGGAAGAGGGGAGAGAAATGAGCTGATAAAGAGGGTACAAGAAATAACAAGAAATGTTACATGAAGATCACTGGGAGCAATGCCTGGTTACAAGGTCCCCAGAGAGGAATGTTCCAAGATCCCTCCCGACTGCTGCTAATTGCTGCATGGGCTGGGATTCAGGCGGTGGCCTCCGGTGCTGAGTTCTGACCCCTGCAGTCTGGACACTGATACTGCTGTGGGACTGTGAGTCCTGGGAGGTGTGCACAGAGATGGTCTGGGTTGAGGAAAAACACACACACAATGCATGTTCAGAGTGACTCTCCATTTGCTGCACCGCTCTTCCCCTCCACTCAGAGAAGGCATGTTTCCAACATGAGCCTGGATTTATACCTCAGCACACTTGGCGCGTTAGTTTAGTCCTGGTTCCACCACTTACAATCTGCGTCAGAGGTCAGCAGAGTTTTTCTGTAAAAGGACAGATAGGAAATATTTCAGACTTTGCAAATCTGAACTTAACTCTGCCTCTGCTGCTCAAAAACAGCCACAGACAATGACTAACGGAAGGGGAAATAAAGCTTTATATCTGTTCCAACAAAGCCTTAATCATAAAAATAGGGGTCTGGATTTGGTCCATTGGCCATAATTTGCCAATCCCTGATCTTAGTGTCTTCAGGCATATCAAACCTTACCTGAGAAAAGTGGGGATCTAATATTTGCCTTATAGCAGATGAAGAAATGTTATATTAAATTATTTTGAAAATAATAAAGCACTAGCGAAGTATACCTTACAGGTAGCATCCGTAATGTTCATGTGTGACAAGCATCCCCATTTGTCACATTTATTATGTACTCACTGTCTACTCATTGCATTCAAGATTTGATCCTCACAAAGATCTTTTTTTAAAGATTTATTTATTTATGCATACAGAAATGGGGTACAAGCCAGAGGTGCAGGGGCAGTGAGAG